>NC_050075.1:300000-600000 GCF_009764565.3 Dermochelys coriacea
AGAATCTAGGAGCTTAGTTGGGAAAGGAAGCTTTTTTGGAGCCTTAGCCCACAGTATTTTGCCTTGACAAACGTAAAAGGACCTAAAAAGACAAAACAATAGCCCAACAGCTAACTAAAGACCAGGAAAGAAACCCAGGATGGAAGTGAAAGCACAGTTGATTCAGCATTGTACACACCTGTTGATTGAGCCTGTACTATAGAATAGAGATCCAAAAAATTAATTTGGATCCCTCCACAAGCAGTTGTAACAGCAATGGTTACACTCACTCAATCCCGAATATCTGACACTTTTACTCCATCCATTCCTTATGCAGTGCTCAGCCAGTATTTAGTTGCATATAAAGTTTATCGAAAAGCCATGTAGTGATTATTAAACATTTGAACTGAACTTGTCCAATAAGAAGTCAGTTCTTTCCTTGTGGTCTTTGTATTTGTGGTAAAGACCTGATTAAATCTAAACAGGTGCAAGACCTATTCACCTGTAAGTGTAGTATTCAAAGCTTATGTTTAGCCTTCCTTATGTCCAGGACTCGGGGATCTTCATGATCTCTAAATCTGAATGACCCCATTTTAACTCTCTTCTCAGGGCAGCTGCTATTTAACCTTTGAGTTCAAACATTCTATCTGCTATCTAAAGGAGCCCCACCCTAAACAACTCTCTATGAAATTCTTTTATGTGGGTATTGGCCAGCATGGGTATTGTCTCTCAAGAGACAAGCAAGAAAAGAAATGTGTGTTATATCCTCCTATACATCCACACTGTGGTCATCATACCTAATTCTGCAGCTGACTTAATGTCCACATTGTCATAGCCACTGCCAATACGCACAATGACCCGAAGGGCTTTGAACTTCTCTAGGTCCTGGCGGGACAAGGTGATGGTGTGGTACATCAAAGCTCCCACAGCTTCATTCAGCACCTACAAACACAAACAGAAAGCACACCAGCTTGAGAACCATTCCCTACTTCTGCAGCTCCATTGTGGCACAGAACTAGTCAGCTCCACCCCCACAAAGGCTCATTTACTCTCCCTACCTTCTCATGGATTTCCTGAGTTGACTGAGCATCACAGAAAGCCACTGTAGCAACATCCTTCAGGATTGGCATTTCCACAGTGCAATCCCTCCCATCTAGGAGTGCAACCAGTGGTCGGGCAGGCATTGGGCCATTCACAATAGGAGGCCGTATACCTACAGACAAAGACAACAGTGATCAGCTGTGCAGGAGAGAGGAACAAGTGAATTCTGGAGCCCATAAATAACATGAGCAAGGGGGTATACATAAGTCAGCACTGATCCAGCAGGGCACAAGAAGCTACACTCCCACAGTATAAAAAAGATTAAGGAAGAAAATGGTCAATGGGGATGTGAAAGGGTCAACAAGCTCAGAAGAAATGTAGGAAAATGAAGCCAGAGTAGAAATATCCAGACCTCTGGTGTGAAGAGGACAAAGCAGAAAGTTTTGAGCTAGGGCCCAGAATGAGCAGCCTCACCAGAAACAAGGTTCAGAGCATTGTATTAATAGTGCTGAATAAGAAAAAAACATGCACACGCAGAAGTGTAACAAGGGTTTCAATATTGTTACAGAATTCTTTTCCCAGAAATTTTCCTCAATTCATGTTATTAAAAAAAACCAAAAAGGGCCTCCTACCGATACGGTAGCCACCATATTCTGGATTAAGGAAATAAAAGATGAGGTCAACCAACATCAGGTTAACAGCAGGACCTGTTCTTCACAATTCTTTATGTCCCTAGCTGCTCACATTCTGCTTTCCCTCCTAGACCCTGGCTTGAAAGATACCCCTTTTTAGAGGGCTCCTAATAGGAACTTCATGCCTCATATTAGCAAAGACAGGAAGCACCAATTGAGAGCCAGAAGAGTGCAACCAGGGGGCTCTAAGGAACTGTTCCCTGCAGGAAAAGAAAATGGATAAGCAGCTGTCAACTTTATTTCAACTGTTTTAAAGATATTTCAGTTCATTATCCAACATTAGCCAACTCTCCCAGAGTTCAATGCTAGTGTTTGAATGACTTCTAGGGAGGATTGCTGTGCCAAGGCTGAAGGAGAGTTTCCTGCAGCAAGGAGGCAGGGCAATAATCACCCTAGAATACTAGCCCTACCTCAAGATGTCTCTCCAAGGAGAACTATGCCTCATCCCTAGCTTGCACTCCTAATACAACAGAGGATTTAGATATTGTTTCATAATAGTCACAGCCTCCACATTCTCAGCTCTGAATCTCACTGTGAAAATTTCTACTGCATCTTCTAAAGACTTTCAAAAATCTTCATTCACTGCAACAAGAACAAAAAAACAGGGCATTTTCTGGGAGATGAAAAGTGATGTGGTGTAAAGAGAATGTCCCAAATGTATCTTAATCTTAATCCCTTGGCTCTCTAGGCTGTAGCCTGCACAGAAGAGAAGTGAAAGCAGAGCACCTAGTTCCACAGGAGTCATTCCAGTTGTCCCTGCCTGTAGGAACTGAGTTTCAGGTTTACTCATCTCATCCAAACACCCTTTTCCAGAACAGAGCAGCGTCTGATGAAGTGAGCTGTAGCTCACGCAAGCTTATGCTCAAATAAATTTGTTAGTCTCTAAGGTGCCACAAGTACTCCTTTTCTTTTTAAGGGATAGAGGATTACCTTCACAGATCCGGTCCAGCCTCTGACGCTTCACTTTATGTCTGTCCATGAGACAAGCCAAGACTGACCTGAGCAGCCCTGAGGGGAGCCTCTGCACAGGATACTTGGCTCAGATTCCCTGAGCACTGCTGAAAAGAGATTGGCGATGATATTATGGTTATTCCTGAACTCCGGGCCCAGGCCATACACACCAGCGGCGGCACCTTGGATCCTAACCCCCGGGAGTCCCTTCAAGGCAGCTGGATGCGGAGCCGGAAAAAACCGTGGGCCCCTCCCCCACCCGAGCAAATCGCGCACAGCCCGGGCGCCAGCAACGGGCAGCGGAATCCCCCAGGACGGGACGCGGCTCCTCACCTCCCCCAGGTCCAGCCCCTCCTGCGGCCGGACTCCGCGCGCCAGAGGGGTCTGTGCTCAGGGAACCTGAGGGGCTTCACTACACGGACGTGCAGCGGCGGCAGGCCGCAGCGCGCTCCACCAGGCCGCCCCTCCCCCGCCTGTTTCCTTGGCCGGGCGGGGGACAGCGAGGCCTGCGGCGTCATAGCCGGCGGAGACTCGCTCCTCCCCACTGCCCATACTCACCGCCGGGCCCAGCTCCCGACTCCCAGTAGGAAGCGGAAGGGCCGGGCCGAGTCCGCGGCGAGCGAGGCCCCAGGCTCCCGTCCCTGGGCAGCGCCCCGTCCGGCCCGGCGCGGAACGGACCCCGCAGCCATAGAGACGCGTTGCAGAGCGCCGCTCGCTTCCGTTTCCTCTCTGCCAAAACAACATCCGGTTTCCGATCCCGCCAGCGAGCGCCCCGCCCCGCCGATGGCGAGCAAAGGAAGCGGACCGAGCTGCGGGGCAGCGCGCGGCTGGTGCTAGGAGCTGCGCACCGGGAGACGTGGGGCTGCAGGGCCGGCTCCAGTTTCAGCCCTTGCCGAGCTGTCACCGCGTTTGATCCTAGCGCACGGTCGGCGTGGAGCGGCTGCAGGAATCAGCCCCGCTCCGCAGCTGCTGGGGGCGGGCACTGGCCTCTGCGCCCCCGCCCCGGGTGCGGGTGCGCAGGGACGGGGCAGTAGCCCCAGCCCAGCGGCAGGAGTCGGCGCCGTCCCCTCAGCTACACATATTTCGCTGAAGCAACTTTTAACTTTTTCCTCATCTGGGCCAGGGCCGCTGTCCCGTCCGGGCCGCAGCGGCGCTGATGTCCTAAGCAGCGTTCTCGTCCGTGGGCGTGACGCTCCCGCCAGTATAGGGGGCTCGGCAGTTTCCGGAGTGTACATGCAACCGCTCGTTCTCTTCAATCAGATCCAGGTCACTAAAGTCCTGCTGGAAAAAAGTCCTCTGGCTGGCCAGGTGCCAGCTTCGATTTCTTGCCTCATCTTCCTCTTCCTCACTCAGCACTTGGCCATAGCTGCTGATGGGACTGAAGGGGCTTGCGGGTTGCAAGCCAAGAACCATAATGGAGCACCGCCTTCCTCAGACTTGTCTAAGAAACAGAGGCCTCCTGAGAACTGCTTTTGTCAACCAAACAAAGATTAGGAAGCTAGAACAGAGCCCTTCCTTCCAACAGTGCTAGCAAGGAGGATGAATGTGCCAGTGTTGTGAGATTTCCCTAGCATAGTACCAGGAAAGGCTCCCTGCCTGCAGTACTAGCTCCAGCCCCTAATTGCTCTGCTTCCTGGACTGTTATGGAACAGGAGCAGTCTGCAAGGTGTGCAATTACATGGCCCTGACAATCTTCCCTCTTGCCAGTCTGCAGTGATAGCAGATACAGATTTACACAAAGCCACCAGCACCTCTCTTCATCATCACCTGTTGGGATCAACTTCTGTATACAGAAGAGGACCAGCCATTTACATAGGACACAATTTCATCTGCAGGTTTCAGAGTAGCAGCTGTGTTAGTCTGTATTTGCAAAAAGAAAAGGAGTACTTGTGGCACCTTAGAGACTAAGAAAGAGGTTTTAGTTGGGGGCTGAAGGTGATGGCTAGTGGCGTTCTGTTATTTTCTTTGTTGGGCATGTCCTGTAGTAGGTGACAAAAAAACTTCAAAAACAGACTCCAATGAAAGATTGCTGAATTGGAATTAATTTGCAAACTGGATACAATTAACTTCTTGAATAGAGACTGGGAGTGGATGAATCATTACACAAAGTAAAACTATTTCCCCATGTTATTTCCCCACCCACCACCCCACTGTTCCTCAGATGTTCTTGTTAACTGCTGGAAATAGCCTACCTTGCTTGTCACCATGAAAGGTTTTCCTCCTCCCCCCCCCCCCGATGGCTCATCTTAAGTGATCACTCTCCTTACAGTGTGTATGATAAAACCCATTGTTTCATGTTCTCTCTGTGTGTATATAAATCTCCCCACTGTATTTTCCACCAAATGCATCCGATGAAGTGAGCTGTAGCTCACGAAAGCTTATGCTCTAATAAATTTGTTAGTCTCTAAGGTGCCACAAGTACTCCTTTTCTTTTTGCGAATTTCATCTGCAGTTACCTGTATAGGCTGAACATTAACAAGGATACAAACCCTCCTGACCCGATCATGACACTTGTTTACCTTTCATTGTATATTCAACAACCTAAAACAGTGTTTTTCTTCTGACTTTTTTCCTAACATTTGAAGTGTCAAGTCCTACCTTTTTACTTTGGGGAATTTTGGCATATTTTTTTCTGCAGGCCTAGCGGATTCTCCATCGTTGCACTCTGCATCAGGACTGGATATCTTTCTAAGATGCTATAGCTCAAACAGAAATTCTGGGCTTAATGCATTTATTGGGTGGAATCCTTTGGTCTGTATTGTTCAGGAGATCTGACTGAACGATAGTAATAGTTCCTTCCTGCCTTAAAAAAAAAAATCTACAAAAAAAACCAACAAACACCCCCCTCTCCAAAAAACCCTGGCTCCCCCTTCTACCTCACTCCTTCCACCCTACCTGGTTCATCTTGTAGAAGCCACGTCTGTGTGGTCAGGCAAAGGTTATGAAGGGAAATGCACAGAATCACCGCATCACAGGAAGGACAAAGACCCTCTCCTCTCAACATCCCTACAGACAGTAGCAGCACTAACAAGCTTCACCTCCAGATCTGGAAGCACTGAACAGATAGGGGACACCTCTGCAAAACTTATCACAGCACCCTGTGGAACAATAGACAGGATTACAGTGGATTTTTGCAGTGCCCAGTGGAGTTCCTGACCCACATGGTGTTCTGGCTGGAGTGAGTCCCCAGCCAGGCCCAATCATACAAGAGACCCTATTGAGTTAGCAAGTGCCCAGCCCCTGCCCAATGAGTAGATCCATTTCCTTGCTGCCACCTGAATGATAACATTGTAATCAGAGAGGAAAATACAGTGCACACACTAAAATAGGATCAAACACATACCTCTCCCCTAGCTCCTCTGTTCTGGTCTCTTTTCACTCCCCCCTACCTTAGTCTGCACAAACCACACAATTAGACACTTTTTGTGTCCTCCTCCCATGCATCTCCAAGCCTTTGTGGAGTCCTCACTGACCTAGTGCATCATCTCTGAACACTCCCCAACTGGACTAGAATAATAGAATATCAGTGTTGGAAGGGACCTCAGGATATCATCTAATCCAACCCCCTGCTTAAAGCAGGGCCAATCCCCAATTAAATCATCCAACAGATTTTTGCCCCATAACCTTAAATGGCGCCCTCAAGTATTGAACTCACAACCCTGGGTTAGGCAGGCCAATGCTCAAACCACTGAGCTATTTCCTCCCCCCACCTCTTCTCTAAATCCCACAGAGCCAATTCAGTCAAGGTGGAAGTGGTCTATTTCCAACAGTTGACAAGGGATGAATCTCAACAGAGGGGAAACTGAATTGGCCTCATAAGCAGTACAAAAAGTAATTTTCCCTCTGTTGGGATTCACCCCTTCTTGTCAACTGCTGGAAATAGACCACTTCCACCTTGACTGTATTGGCCCTGTGGGATTTAGAGACAGGACAGGTGGAGGAAATAGCTCCGTGGTTTGAGCATTGGCCTGCCAAACTCAGGGTTGTGAGTTCAATACTTGATACCCCCCACTGTTCCTCAGATGTTCTTGTTAACTGCTGGAAATAGCCTACCTTGCTTGTCACCATGAAAGGTTTTCCTCCCTCCCCCCCTGCCGCTGGTGATGGCTCATCTTAAGTGATCACTCTCCTTACAGTGTGTACGATAAAACCCATTGTTTCATGTTCTCTGTGTGTGCATATCAATCTTCCCTCTGTATTTTCCACCAAATGCATCCGATGAAGTGAGCTGTAGCTCATGAAAGCTTATGCTCAAATAAATGTTAGTCTCTAAGGTGCCACAAGTACTCCTTTTCTTATTCCTCTGCAAGTAGAGCTGCTACAGCAGAGGGAAAAACACTTCAAAATATGGGAAAATAACTGAAAAGAAAAAAAATATCAGCAGGGGTCCTTAGGGGCAGGTGCGTGTGGAGAAGGGACAGGCACTCAACCCAGAGCATCTCAGGGGCAGATCTGAGGGTGTTAGGAGGCATGCACTCAAGTCAGGGGCCCTTGGGGAAAGGTGTGTGTGTGGGCTGAGAAGATACACTCAAAGCAGAAAGCCTCAGGAGGTGTTAGGAGAACACACTTGGTTTTGTTTTAAAGTTTCTAAACCTTATGGCTGTGAAGAAAGCCTTCCAAACATGACTGAATTATGGGCTGACAATTGAATTGGGGCCAAGGCTGCAGCCAACAGTTGGCACATCATGTGAATTTAGGGATGGGTTAACTCCTAAGCACAAACAGCAAATTATGTATCAATGCCATTAACTATTTCACGGCTAATCACTTTAGCAGAAACATCTTGTGCTGCTGAATGCAGTAGCAAATCTGAGGCACTTACCACCATCACATCAGTGGGGCCCAAGTCATGGACTAATGGTTGGCCACATGTAAAACTGATGGCGGGAAGTACGTGTAAGAAGTGTGCTGTTCTTTGTTATGAAACCCTGTTGTCCCCTCCTCATGATCCATGTCTGAGCCTAGTCAGCAACTGAGCTAGCATCTTCTCCCGTTATCTTCTTCCCCCTTTTACTGATCATCAGGCAGGATAAAAATTGATTCCCCCCCCCCACTTAAAAAAGTATATTAATACATTTTTTTTAAAAAATCAAGCCTGTTTAAAATTAAATTTGAAATTATGGCAACTTTTTAAGGCCTAAACTCCCCACATTCAATTAAAATCACTTAAATGAAAAATATGCTGTAACAGGGGAGCCCTCCTCAAATTTTAATGAGTAAGAGGGTGTTACTTCTTTAATTATACACCGAATCAGTGGGAAACAACAACTTTTAAGGTCAACTCAAGTTTCATAAATATGCCACAACATCGTGAGCTGCATTAAGTAAGTATATTATTGTCAGTCTTTACAATGGAAGGAATGCTGGTAGTCACATTTTTTCCAAATGGATGTACTTTCAGTTTTGTTGTGCAGAAAAGCTTTTGCCTTAATTACTTTTGGTTTCAGTTTAGGTAGCAGATGGAGACTGTTTTCTTCAGTTTGACTAGTTCAAAGTTGAGAAACCAAATAGAAGTTGAAAAAGCAGGACGAATGAGCTGTAGCTCATGAAAGCTTATGCTCAAATAAATTTGTTAGTCTCTAAGGTGCCACAAGTACTCCTTTTCCTTTTGCGAATACAGACTAACATGGCTGCTACTCTGAAACCTACTAATTTTAAGAAGTTGAAGGATATGGGGCCAGATTGTCAGAGGTATTGAGGCACCTAAAGATGTAGACAGGTACTTTTGGGTGCCTAAGCTGGTTGGGCAACTAATTCCTATGGATTTCAATGGAGTTAGGCACCTAATCCCACTATGCACTTTTCTGCACCTTCAGGCACCTAAATACTTTTGAGAATCTGGTCTGTGGTGACTAGAAACAATCAGCTCACTAAGTACAGTTAATACTTCCTTTGTTTAATATATTTAAACCATACTGATGTAACATGTTTTGATAAACTTACTTTGTCTCCAGCACATTTAAGATGGTTTTATTTAGCAAATAAAAGCCATTTTAAAATGCTGTTTTGAGAATTTTTAATTGAATTCCAGTTTCCATCCCAATGTAGTTTGACACAGATCACAAGTAGAAAGTCATCATCTAGTAAATAAGAATTGTGTCACTCGCCATTTTTTAACCCCCTCAAACTGGGGGACACAATGTATTCTGGGGGGAGGCGAGAGAAGCTTTAGGAATAAAATACTGCACACATTTTACCCACACCAATGAATAACTAGTAAAGTTGATTCCTCCAGATCAGGGGTTCTCAAACTGTGGGTTGAGACCCCAAAATGGGGCCCGAGCCCTGCCAAGGCTGGTGTTGGCCCTGGGCAGCAGCAAGTCTGAAGACCAAGCTCTACCACCCAGGGCTGAAGCCCAAACCCAAGCCCCACTGCCCAGGGCTGAGGTTATATGCCCCCCACCCAGGGCAGAAGCCCTTGGACTTCATCCTTCCCCCCGAGCCTGGGTGGCAGGGCTCAGGCGGGCTCAGCCTTCGGTCCCCCCCTTGTGGGGTCATGTAGCAATTTTTGTTATCAGAAGGGGGTCATGGTGAAATGAAGTTTGAGAACTGCTGCCCCAGACATATCAGGTCTTCAGAAGGTGCTGTGCATTTTGACTGATTTCTGTTAAATTTGCATAACATACAAAGTAGTTGCTAATCTGTATGTTAATCTGTTTGCTACAACACAGTGTGCACATTAAATTGTAAGCATCTACTACAATCGCAGTTTTCCTTTTGCTCTTATTACTATGGATTGTTGGCTCATTCATGCAACAAGAAAAAAAAACAAGTGAAAAACAAAAAAAGCCTGTTTGAATCAATGCCTTAATGTTTTTAATATTTAGTGAGAATTGCATGTTGATTTTTTTTTTTAATCTGTATATGACTTGTGTGGTGGGGGAGCGTAACATACTACAGACACAAAAAGGGGGCGCTGATCAAATAAGTTTGAAAACAACTGTAACAATAAAAAATGTAAAAATTAAGAATCCAAATGAATGTATGTTGATCTATATAATTGCTTAAATAAACGTGTATAGATATAGTGTATCCTCCTGGTAGGCAGAAAGTATCAAATTTAGCAAGAAGTTTATATTGAGTTGCAATTCTACATATCAACTAAAGTGAATGAACCGCTCTTTAGAAAAATAATTAAAAGTACAAATGCAAAACAAGATTAAAATCAATTATTTAAAGTTTCCTGCTTACTGACTTAAATCATTAATAAAATCAGTGATTTATTTCACTTTGGCAATGGCTATTTCAGTGCTGGTTCAACACAGCAGGGTGCAAAACACGGGAGCTCAGAGGGAGGAGGAACAGGGACAGGGTCTGGGGAGAGAGAAGATTTGCCAGTGAAAATCTCAGGTTCAGGACTGGACAAACAGGGAGGAACTACCACACAATTTCCCTTTGGAAAATTACTCTGGAGCCTGCAGCAAGGTAAGGTCTGGGAGCAAAACTGATTTGCTGATGCAAGAGAGGCAGGGCCAGTGCAAGGAGGTTTTGCGCCTAGGCGAAACTTCCACCTTGCGCCACCCCCTCCCCTCAGCCCGGGGAGCCCCAGCTCACCTCTGCTCTGCCTCCTCCCCAACCATGCCGCCGCTTCTCCCGTCTCCCAGGCTTGCAGTGCCAATCAGCTGTTTGGTCGCACAAGCCTGGGAGAGAGAGAAGCAGAGCGGGGTGGTGCTCAGGGGAGGAGTGGAGCAGAGATGAGCTGGGGCAGGGAGCAGTTCCCCTGTGCACTGCCCCCCGTTACTTGCTGCAGGCAGCCCTCCCTGCGCCCCAGCTTACCTCCGCTTCACAGCCACCCCCAACCATTTGGCGCCCTAGGCAACTGCCTAGTTCGCCTAGTGGTTGCACCAGCCTTGAAGAGAGGGGTCAAGAACTTCAAGCCCTCCTTAGTCCCAAATACATTTTCAAGTTAACTACCCAAGCAGAGTGAAATTCCAAACAACAACTTCTGCTTCTTTTCCCAGACAGGAAGAAGAGCTCCGTGTAGCTTGAAAGCTTGTACCTTCCACCAACAGAAGTTGGTCCAATAAAAAAGTATTCCCTTACTTACCCTTGCCTCTCTCAAATAGCAACTTGTAAGTTTCAACATGCTGCTATTGCAATGCTCAAGCAACTCATGCATTACTCCAGTGCTCAAGCAGCTACTCCAGTGCTTCTGCCTCTCTTCTCCCGTGCCCACATCCCCCTCACTCTTCAGGAGCAGAGATCCAAAGCAGGCACCAGAGTTACGCACAGAGGCAATGACCCCAAAGGACCGACTGCGGGGTTAAGTAGCAGAGATTCCTCCCCATCCCCAAACAAAAAAGTTTTCTCTGAGCATAAGACCACAGGTGAGATTTCAGGCATAATGAATTTGTTTGGGTTAATATTTTGGGGGTTGGAAGAGGAGACAAAAATCAGGCTTATTACAAAAAAGTTAGTATCATGCTGAACTATGGAAAATCATAGAAATGTAGGTCTGGAAGGGACCTCGACGAGCCATCTGATTCAGTCCTTAAGCATTATCTAGACCAGTGTTTCTGAACCTTTTTGATACCATGGATTAGTTTGCTGCCTTCCTAAACTGTGTCAGGGAGATTGCAAGGACCCCTGGGGCCAGTCCAGATCTAGACCAGTGGTTCCCAAACTGGGGTTTGTGAACCCCTGGGGTTTTTCAAAATGTTACAGGGGATTCTTGGGGAAAAATTTGCTAATGGTGGACACAGCTGTCCCTAGGGACGCCAGGCAGCATGGGGCCAGCAGCCCGGAGGCCCTGGACTTCCAAGAGCTAAGCAGATCAAAGCAAGCATATCTATCACACTGAGGAGATTTAAACTTCAAGACTCTTTATAAGAAATAGAAAGGGAGATGGATATTTTTTGCTGTTTTTAAAATTAACTAGGCAGCTAGTATTGTTTTTAAAATTATTATGAAGAACAAGTTTAAGCTTTGTTGTAACATGCGCTGTTTGCCTGGACTGCTCAAGACCTGAATGCTTCTATAGGAGGGACTTCTTAAATCCCTTCATGCTGTTTCACATCTGATACTCCTTGATGAAAAGTAGGAGCCTTGTCTTATAAACGGGCTTATTCTAAGTGATACAAGCTACGAAAGATCTTGGAAGAGTGTTGCCGTTTCATAATGTAATAAAAATACTGTAATGATAAATAATAGCAGCATGTAATAGGCATGTCATAAAAAGAAATTTCCAAGATCACTGCTTTTATAATTTATACTCAGGTAAAGGAGGAAATCCCTGGAAATATTCATTTTTAGGAGGAGATTCGTGAGACTTGACATTTCAGTGAAAGGGGTTCACAGGTTGTTAAAGTTTGGGACCCACTGATCTAGACCATTCCTGACAGATGTTTGTCTAACCTGTTCTTAAAAGACTCCAATTACAGAGATTCCACAACCTCCCTAGGTAATTTGTTCCAGTGCTATTCACTCTAACAGCTAGGAAGTTTTTCCTAATGTCTAACCTAAACCTCTTACTGCAATTTAAGCCCATTGCCTCTTAAATTGTTCTCCTTAACTACTGAGAACAGGACATAATCTTCAAGTATGTAAAAAGGGTGTTAAAAGAAGAGGGTGATCAGGTCTTCCCTCAGTCATCACTTCTCCAGACTAAACAAACCCAATTTTTTTTTTTTCAATCTTCTCTCATAGGTCATGTTTGATCATTTTTTATTGCTCTTCTCTGGACTTTCTCCAATTTGTCCACATCTTTCCTGAAATGTGGTGCTCAGAACAGGACACAATACTCCAGCTGAGGCCTTAACAGTGCGGAGTAGAGTAGAAGAATTACTTCGTGTCTTGCTTACAACATTCCTGCTAATACAGAGGAAGATACTTTCTCCTCATAACAACTTGCCTTTCATCCTAAGGGATCCCAAAGACCTCTACAAAAGAGAAAAAGATGAACACCTCCCAAAGCTTGCTGCCTACACAGCAGATAAGAGGACACTTCCATGGCAGGGACAATAGTCTCAATAAGAGCACAAACAGCGCTGCACAAGAGTTTAGGGCTGGAGCGAATTGGAATGCTGCATCATACCAAAACTGCATGGAGAATTTAGAGGGCAGAATGCGATTACCTGAACTAGGGCCACTGGTTAAGCCCACAAATGCTTGGGGCTGTTTATTGACCACAGGTCACACAGGCTCCAACTTTATAGCTAGCCTGAAAGCTGGCAAATCTTGCAGCACAGCACCCACTGACACCACACTGGGACCTTGGTTCAGTACAAATGCAGAATGTGGACCCCACCTCCCCACAACTAAAAATAATCTTGATATTTCCAACATGGACTAAACCTGCAAGGTTGAGGCAGAGAAACATCTTACCAGGCTGACTTGAAGGATGTGCATTTCAGCTCTTCCAGACTCTGTTTCTGCGGTCGCTCTGCAATCATGACTCCTGGAGGCCTGGCACCAACACAACCTTAGAGCCCCCAGCTCCTACCTCCTGCTACCTTTCCTCCTCCTTCAGCAAGTCCAGTCTTGTTCAAGGGCGATCATGCTGCTACCGTACCTACTGAACTACCATCTCCATCCCTGGCTAGACACCTCTCACTCCATCCCCACCAACACTATAACACAAACAGACACATTAGCAACATCAGGCACAGCCCCAAGGTCAGAGAACCTGCTTGTGCACCCCAGGCTTGCTAGAGCCGAGAGAGAAAATACTGGTGCTCCAAGTCTCCTTGAATGAAATAGCCCCAGACAGCCTGAAACAAGCTACTGATTCTTATTTGAGCCACAAAATCACCTCACCCAGAATCATAGCCTTCCCAGGCCCAGAATACACTAGCTCATCACCATCCCATAAGGATCTGTTTCATCACTTTTGGGGGGCTCAGACAAAGATTTTTGCTTACCTCACTGAGCTCTAGCTGCTTCCATCACCCTATCCAATGAAGGCTTCTTTCCTTCAGCCTTCACATTCCAGGCACACTTAATGAGCCCAGCCTCTATAGCTAGCCCTCATCTTCCTCCCGTAATCCCAGGATCAATCAAGTTGCACGTCGAGCTTCTGGTTTCTGCACCAACCAAATGAACCATTCTCCCTCCTTAGCAGGTGGAATATCATCTCCTTTTCCCAACCCTGAAGCAACTTTGGTAAACAAACTCCCCACCCCGAGCTTAGGGCAGCGGATGGAATTAGCAATCTTATTGGGACCCAATAAACATTCTGCCCTTTCAGTAGTGAAAATAACTAATGGACAGGTTGCACAGTGCTGTGGCTGTAGCTCAGCATAGGGCTTCTGAGGTCTAGTCCCCGTTCTGCCACAGGCTCCCTGTATTATCTTGGGCAAGGCATGTCAGCTCTTTCTGCCCTAGACTGCCCAAAACATGCCTAAGGGAAACTTAATCCACTAACACTAGTAAAGCACATTAAGCTCCTCTGGCGGGTGCCATTAAAGAGAGTAAAGCGTTATTTATACAAGGGGTTCTCAGCCTCTCTTTCCGAGGCCCCCACCTCCCAACATGCTACAAAACTTCACAGCCCACCTGTGCCATAACAACTGTTTTCTGCATATAAAAGAGAAAGTTACGCACCTTGCAGTGACTGAGGTTCTTCGAGATGTGCCCCTCTGGGTGCCAGGACATACCATCACCTGGAGTGGAGCACCCACAGGGACAGCACTCAAAGAAGCAGTCAAGGCTGCCATTAGGGTGATTGCCTTGGGTCTCATGCCACGGGGGCACCACAAAGCTAAGTTGTTCAGGCTTCAACTTCAGCCCGTGGTGGTTAGGCTTGGGGGCCCTGGCTGCAATCCCATGCAGCGGGGCTTTGGCTTTCTGCCCTGGACCCTAGGAAGTCTGATGCCAGCCATGCTTGGTGGACACCCTGAAACCTGCTCACGGCCCCCCAGGACCCCTAGTTGAGAACCAGTGATTTATACAATTTAATCTCATCAGGGTGCAAACTCCAGGATCCACATGGGGCAAAGCCATCAACAGGCAGCAGCTCCTCACTTACTACCAGAAGCCAGAAGCAGCATCCCTTGCAACTTCAGTTAGTGACCACCACCACAGAGCAGGCTGACTTGGTTTAAGGTGTGTCTCTGCGTGTCAGAGGAGGAAGCCAACAGCACCTAGCTTCCAGAGGGTTTTCCGACACACAACATCCAGCAGCAAGAGGGAATTGATCTCCCTAATCTATCGCAAGCTACATTAGGAAACACACACCAAGGCTGTGAGCAGAGAAATCTCCAAAGCTGAAAGCAAAACTAAACAGCCAACCTAACCCTATAGGCCTTTATGCTGCTTCCTAGTAAAAGGAGCCAACTGCTCTGATCCCTTTGCCACCTGCATCAGCTGTCCCGGGAGCAGGCATCTTCCATTCTCAGCCCAAACCCTGTCAAGTCAACTCACCCCCCTTCATCCAGGACACTACTGGGCCCAGTCAAACCTCAACCCAGGGAAACGATGTGCTCACCCCTGAGTTTCTCCGAACATACCAAGTGCCAAATGATCCCACAGCCGGTCACATGAGCAGAAAGAGGGACAGAGGCTCACAGGCTACAGTGCCAGGCATCCTGGGGATGAAGGGAGGTCTCCCCGCAGGGCCTGAGAAAATCAAACAGACACTGAAGCAGAGCAAGGTCCCCCAACGTCAGAGCCCATCCAGCCCAGTCATTCCCCCACAATGGCAATACTAGACCAGCACAGAAGGTGCCAGCAGCCTCAGGCCCCCTTGCCCCCAGCACTGACCCAGAGCAGCACGAGGGGGACATTGGCCCAGCCTTCCCTTGCTGCCCCAGCGCAGGCTCCGATACTTGTGTCTGAAAGTGGCAGGAGGCCGCTAGCTGGGGAGGGTCGAGGGGGCATGGGGGCTGCTAGCTTAGGAGAAGGAGGAGACAGGGGGCTGCCAGCAGAGGGGGCGGGGGAGGTGCAGCTGGGGCCCCAGAGGAGGCAGGGGCCCTGGCAATCAAGGCACCCCACCACCCCCAGTTGTTTCTGAGCTGTGAGACCAGACAGGCTGCCCCACGCCATAGACCAAAAGGGCCAGGCGGGACCCACCACGCCGGGCAGCTCCGCTCTGAGCCAGCGCCGGGGCCACCCATCACGCGCCCGCTGTGTCCAAGCCGGAGTCACCAACCGGGGTCTGGTGCAGCCCCACCTCAGGGCTCCCCCTGCACCCGGCTCAGCCCCGGCGCCTCCCCCTTCGGACTGTACCATGCAGCAAAGGACGAAACGGAATTGTAGTCAAGGGGGGGGGTGTCTGAGCGGCCCCCCCACCAACCCCCTTCAATCCCTCCCCCTCCCCCCAGCCTGGCCTCTAAGTCCCCCCCCATAACCTCACACAAAACCAGCCTCCCCCCCCCGCCACAGGGAAGAGGGAACAACACCACAAGCGGGGCAGAGTCTCCTTTCAGCAGCACCGCCAACTGCCCCCATCCAACTTGTGGTGGGAGAGAGGCAGCAGGAGAGGCCCCTTAACACACTGTAGCCAGCACCTGGAAGGGGGGTACTTAGCCCCCAAAGGAACCTGTTGTAAGGGCAGGATGCATGGGAAACATCACCTGTTCCCATGGTGGGGTCACTGGCAGGGCATGTGACTTTACAGCAGGACCCCAAGAAAGGAATGAAGTTCTCTCTTTGCCCAGATTCCATCTGCCCTGGATTTCCAAGCCTCGGAGCCCTTTCTGACCACTGAAGGAAAGTGCTAGGTGGTTACTAGAGCATGGCCTGGCCAGAGCCTCCTGACTGGCTCATCATATTCAATTGTGGAGGGGGTGGATGGTGCAGATCTCCAGGATCCTGTTCATGGTAAATATTTAATCATCTTTACCTCCAACCAATGGCAAGAAGGGCAGCAGCAACCCCTAAGGAGACATTAACCTTTTGGCAAGGCAAATTTCCTCCCTTAAGACTCGTGGTGTCCTTGTGCCTTTTGTTTTCTCCCCTCCCCCATAACTTCTCCTCTGGGCTGGGCCTGAAACTGCTGCCAAGAATTTCCCCTCCTTGCTACTCAATGCACAGAAGGGCATCCTTACTTAGTTTGTGGAGTACTCACACTGCGGAAAGGGTCACAACTCCCCATTATTTGAGTCTTCATGAATTACCAAAGCCTCCCTCAACCTGGCTGTGGTGAGAAGAGCCCGAGAGACCTACAGACAGAAAAAGAACCCAGCCAGCAGCCGTTATAGAGTCTTTGGGGAAATTTTATTGACCTCAGTTTCCATTTTTCTAACCCCTTCTATATAGCTTTCCCTTGAACACAAGAGACCAAACAGATTCCTGAAGGGAAGCAGAAAGAATTGGTCCTATGCATGCTGACATTCACTGCAATGCCTGGGGTTACAGGTACTGAGATGACAGAGAGCTTTCTCTACAACATTGGAGGTTGGGCTGTGGGAGAAGATACAAACCCAGCAGCTACCTCTCTGTTTGTGCATTGTGTAAGGGGTCCGATGCTCAGCTCCAAGCTTAAACACTAACACCAAGCCCCCTTTCTGTCCCAGGGGCAAGCTTCAGGATAATTTAATGTCCTCCATGAGCTCGGAGATCCTTGCAGCTGGGCTTGTATGTAACTTGATACCTGAGCTCTTCCCACACCCCAAATACTGTCATTTCTGAGGCAACAAATGCTCTGGACTCTCCTCATAGCTCCATCCAGGAGCAGTATGGGCAGGTGTGCACATTTCCTAGGAAGGGCAGCAAGTTGGAGTGGCTCTGGGGCAGCCATGGAGAGGAGCAGCCAGGAAACGACAAGCCAGCCAACTGCGAAAACATGGCAGAAGACAAAGAAATAGGAAAGAAAGAAAATGAACCTGACGTGAGATGCACACGTCCGCAATCCGAAGCATGACAATGTCCCCCTGGAGAGGACGCTGAGCCCTGAGGATCCTTTCCCCCCTATTCTCCCCTTCCCCAGGGCAATGACCAACAATACTTTCTGCATCAGAGTGGGTCCAGAGGAAGGCACAAGACTTCCAGACTACACCACACAGACCAATACCCCCTCCTGACAAGCTGGCGATCACCCTGTGCCACGTACTCCTGTGCTCGCAATGAACCATTAAATAGCATTCCCTACTGCTGCCCTAAGTCCCTGTCACCAGCAGGAACAGGAGAAAGCAAGCCCAATCAAAGCCCAAATACCTGTCCGCCCAGTGATTCTCCTGGAAGATTTTCAAGAGGCCTCATGGTACCAGGCCAGTCTTCTGAGAAGCCACACAAAGAGTTTGTCTCCATCATTCCTGAGAGAGTCACCAGCTCCTGCCTTGCAAACAAATAGCAATTTAAATCAGACTGACCCAGTCAGTGGAAAGGAGCAGCAGGTAACCGGGTGCACTGGTCATCCCACTCCATGCTTCAAACCTAGGAGAGCTCATCAGGTCCTTAATTCCTTTGTGTCCAGGCTGAGAGGGGTATGCAGGACTCCTCTCCAGGGAGCACCGGTGGAAGAGACAGGAGATGCTGGACTTAATCCTTGCTCTCTCATCAAACCCAGTAATTGGAGTCCCAGTCCTCTGTGCTTTTCTCCCCAATGCCCACCATGCAGCTGGGAAAGAGGGCAATGCAAGCACACATCACATACAACACGGAGAAGCATTTTCCAGAACACTGGGGAATTTATACTATGCTCACCACTGGGACATCTGAGCACCTGGTAGGATCTGCTTGCATCAGTCCCTCCCTTCTATGGTGTAAGGCTCCTGATACCTACCTCTCAGTGCCATAGAGTGCCAAGCTTCACAGGCTCCCAGGCATGTTAACATACCGTTCACTCCAGCTACCTGCTGCCTAGGGCAGCTCAGTGTAATGGCCACTATATCCAAAGGGATCCTAGGAAGCGCTGGGAAGGATACCCATTGATTTGGGGGATCCACCACATTTCATGTTGCTAGGCTTCTGCCACTTCCTCCTCCCAGAAGAGTTTCTCCCCTGCAAGACTGTAGAGGAGCCACAAGCAACTGGAAGACACTTTCCTTGGAAGTCCTTGTCCACACAGGAGAGGATGCTGGGTGGGCGGATCCCAGGCATGCAATGCCCGTCTCCACAGCTTGACTTGCATGTCCCAGGAGCGGCGGCTATATTTCTTGTACTTATTTGGAGTTTGGGGGTGAATCCCTGGCTGCCGAGCGGCCCTGGGAATGAAGCATAACATTTATCAGTGACTAGGTGCTTCCGTTAAACATTCCTCACCCCAGAATCAAGACCACCCTAACCCAGCAGAAGAAAACACTAATAGGTCCCCAATAGGATGTAGGAAGCACGCTCCAAAGGCTCCTGAATATGCCAAGTTTCTGGGACTTTTGGAAGGAGGCAGGGACAGGAAGTTGCCTTTAGGCAGGATCAAAAGGAAGGAAGTCACTTTACGTCAGTTTCAAGTATCTCGTCACTTGGTGGGGGAGTCTGAATCAGCAGGCTTATATGGGAAGTGGAGGTGAAAGCCAGGGACCACCTCACTTGGGGACCTGTTGTCGGAAGTGCTGGTAGCCAACAGTATTCTTCCCATAGTCTATCTGCTTCTGTCTCCTCTGTAGGATGGTGGTATCTGTCTCAGTGTCAGATCTGGTGAAGAGAAAAAGTTAGTATTAGAGACACAAAAGTCAGTCCTGGACAAGCCACATGGTCAGCATGCATCCAACACACCTCAATCCTGAGCTGGCTCCTCTTGCTAGGCCTGGCTTTGTGCCAATTCCCACGCTGATCGTCTTAACTCCAGGGGAGAAGGGCTTTGATGACAAGGGCCTGTCTCAAGGAAAAGAAAGTTCGTTGCACAATAAACTTGCTTGTGTCACAGCCAGGTGTGACTCACTGCATCCAAACTGTTTGGTCCTGGGAAGCAGAACTAAAGCTGCATTGCCCAGTTATCATAAAGGTACAGAGGATCCAGCTCAGCTTCTGGGACAGTTTATTCCTTTGAAACTCAGAACTGAAGCACTAAGACCTGTCAGCCCTCTCCTGAGAGGGCAACAGGATTACTCCAGGCCAGCTCTGGGATCCATTGATGGAAGCCCAGGATGCATGATCAAGGCAGCCAGTCATATTCTAAGATTGTGTGTATTGCAGTGATACTCTCAGTCCCCTACTCAGAATCAGAGCTCCATTGTGCTGCATGTTATACAGACACAGAGAGACAGTCCTTGCCCCAGAGTTTACATAGGAGGGGGAATGAAAACAGTCAAATAGATACAAATATATATCTACAACACACAAAAATGCAGACATATATATCTTTAGAAGAGTCAAATAGCCAGCAGCCAATTAAGCTAAATCTTCATTAACTGGCAGATTTCTATAATTTAGCAAGTATCAGTGGCTGATCTATACACTCCACCTATCAGGCCAAGGACATAAGAACAAGTCAAGGGGTCTCATCCCATCCCCAAATACCCATTGCCATCAACAGGGATCCCTTCAGCCTCATCTACAAAAGAGAAAACGGTGACCCTGGAAAATGCTTGGATGTAACACCTTCTTCCCATCTTATTTTCTGTTTATCTTTTAGACTAAGCTTCTTAGTGTGGGGGACTTTATGTTTTATACAAGGTAAAGAAGTGTCAGTGCTTAGTAAATAGGATGACATCTTAACTGTCAGAGTAAAAATATATGACAACTAAGCAATGTGACAAAATTAAATCTATAGCCCCACATCTTACCATAGCTTCACATACTCTCTCAGGACTGCTGAGTGTCTACAAGGCCACTGGGAGATTAAACCCAAGAGTTCCTCTCTGCAACAGCAATATTTCTACTGGGATATGTACTTTCCACAGAGCAACAATGGGAATTCTGGGCCAGGAAGGAGCCTGGGAGAAGAGAGGTATCCGAGTCAGTGAACCAGGTCATGCTGGTGAGGGAATGGCACTATATGTGAAAGAACGCATAGAATCAAATGAAGTAAAAATCTTAAATGAACCAAACTGTACCATAGAATCTCTATGGGTAGTAATTCCATGCTCTAATAATAAGCATATAGCAGTAGGGATATATTACTGACCACCTGACCAAGATGGTGATAGTGACTGTGATATGCTCAGGGAGATTAGAGAGGCTATTAAAATAAAAACCTCAGTAATAATGGGGGATTTCAACTATACCCACATTGACTGGATACATGTTGCCTCAGGACGGGATGCAGAGATAAAAGTTTCTTGACACCTTAAATGACTGCTTCTTGGAGCAGCTAGTCCTGGAACCCACAAGGAGAGGCAATTCTTGATTTATTCCTAAGTAGAGCACAGGATCCGGTCCAAGAGGTGAATATAGCTGGACTGCTTGGTAATAGTGAGCATAATATAATTAAATTTAACATCCCTGTGGCGGGAAAACACCATAGCAGCCCAACACCGTAGCATTTAATTTCAAAAAAGGGGGACTACACAAAAATGAGGAGGTTAGTTAAACAGAAATTAAAAAGGTACAGCATCAAAAGTGAAATCCCTGCCAGCTGCATGGAAACTTTTTAGAGACACCATAATAGAGGCTCAACTTAAATGTGTATCCCAAATTAAAAAACAAAGTAAGAGAACCAAAAAAGTGCCACTGTGGCTAAACAACAAAGCAAAAGAAGCAGTGAGAGGCAAAAAGTCATCCTTTAAAAAGTGGAAGTTAAATCCAAATGAGGAAAATAGAAAGGACCATAAACTCTAGTAAATGAGGTGTAAAAATAAATTAGGAAGGCCAAAAAAGTATTTGAACAACAGCTGGCCGAAGACTCAAAAAGTAATAGCAAAAAAATGTTTAAATACATCAGAAGCAGGAAGCCTGCTAAACACCCAGTAGGCCAACTTTGGATGATGAAGATGGACTGGAAAATACAGTAAGCAGGTATAAATATACAGCGCATGAAAAGATGAAAGTTGCCTTAGCAAGTGGGGGGTCAGTGCTAACGAGGCCAATTCAACTACGGTGGATGTGGCCCATTCCCAACAGTTGACAAGAAGGGGTGAATATCAACAGAGGGAAAATTATTAATTATCAATAAACAATATTTAAAAAGGTATTATTAATAATTTTCCCTCTGTTGATACTCGTACCTTCTTGTCAACTGCTGGGAATGGGCCACATCCACCTTGATTGAATTTATTTATACATGTTTACTGTATTTTCCACTCCATGCATCTGATGAAGTGGATTATAGCCCACAAAAGATTATGCCCAAATAAATTTGTTAATATCTGAGGTGCCACAAGGACTCCTTGTTATTTTAACTGATACGGACTAACATGGCTACCCCTGAAACGTGGCTAAGAGATAAGAAACAAAGGGTAGGATAAATGGTCAGTTTTCAGAATGGAGAGGGGTAAATAGTAGTGAAGAGTTACAAAGGGAACTCACAAAAATGGGTGACTGGGCAACAAAATGGCAGATGAAATTCTGTGTTGATAAATGCAAAGTAATGGACATTGGACAACATAATCCCAACTATACATATAAAATGCTGTGGTCTAAATTGGCTGTTACCACTCAAGAAAGATCTTGGAGTGATAGTGGATTGTTCTCTGAAAACATCCACTCAATGTGCAGCGGCAGTCAAAAAAGCAAACAGAATGTTGGAAATCATTAGAAAGGAATAGATGGTAAGACAGAAAAGATCATACTGCCTCTATATAAATCCATGGTACTCCTACATCTTGTATACTGCGTGCAGATGTGGTCGCCCCATCTCAGAAAGATATATTGGAATTAGGAAAAGTACAGAGAAGGGCAACAAAAATGATTAGGGGGATGGAATGATCCATATGACAAGAGATTAATAAAACTGGGACTATTCAGCTTGGAAAAGAGATGACGAAGGAGGGATGTGATCGAGGTCTATAAAATCAAGACTGGTATGAAGACAGTAAATAAGGAAGTGTTATTTACTCCTTGTTGTAACATAAGAACTAGGGGTCACCAAATGAAATTAATAGGTAGCAGGTTTAAAAAACAAACAAAAGGAAATATTTTTTCACAAAACACAAAGTCAACCTGTGGAACTTCTTGCCAGAGGATGTTATGAAGCCCAAGACTATAACAGGGTTCAAAAAAAAACTAGATAAGTTTTTGGAGGATAGGTGCATCAATGGGTATTAGACAGGATGGGCAGGGATGTTGTCCCTAGCCTCTGTTTGCCAGAAGCTGGGAATTGGTGACAGGATGGATCACTTAATGACTATCTGTTCTGTTAATTCCCCCTGGGGCACCTGGCATTGGCCACTGTCGGAAGACATGATACTGGGCTACATGGACCTTTGGTCTGACCCAGTATGGCTGTTCTTATGCCCCCGGCCATCCAACTCACTCTTGGTGTGTTCCAGCACAAATTGCTCATTCTTCCTCCCATGCTCTCACTACATTAAACATCATGTTCTCCCTTGAAACCACAGAAATAATCCTAAATAGAAACATTTGTCACCACCAGCTCCCTTTTCTCTTTGAGATCCTTGCCCCATTAATTATATGCTTTTTATCTCTAAGGCCAGAGTCAAAGGTCTGTTAACTATTTATAATCTAGACAGAAAGTTTCTGCATATCATGTGTTTCCACCCACCTGTCTTTCTCACATAAAGACGCCGTTCCAGAGGCAGGCTCTTCACATTCGAGAACAAGAGGGTCATGAAACAGAGAACTGTATGCCAGTTATGAAAGAAAATCAATTCTCCACCCTAGACAGAGCTCACAATCCTTCCCTTCAAGGCAGCTAGCTCAGGGACCCATCCTACCCCTTGGCTCACAGAAAACACTTACTTCTGAAGCCAGTGCCTGCATGGGATAGAAGTCTCTTACCTAAGTTGCATCAGCTAAAAACTGAGCTTCAAAGAAGGATTCCAAACCAAGGGGAAGCAGTCACTACCTTTGAAGGCAGTCAAAGGGCTCTGGGTGACAAAGCCTCCAAATTAATATATCGGAGCCTAAAGAGGCTTGTCAGCCAAGTGAGAGACAGGCTAAAGAGCATTAAGAACATGAAATAACGCAAACAAGGTGTCAAGCATGCCCTGTTCCTGCACCTCTGGACCCTGAATGAAGCTTGAGTGCCACCGACAGGGAACAGGGCCAGTTCTATCAACTAGGTTCAGATGCTTTCCTTATTTATGGGTATTGCAGTAGCACCTCGGATCCCCGGCCACGAACCAGGACCCAGCTGGAGTGCCAGTGGCCCAGCTCCACAGAGCGCAGTAAGGGGCGTCTGCCAGGCTTGCAGAGTGCATCCACCACACTCCGGGACAGCGCCGGGAGCAGCCAGGGAAAGGCAGCCTCAGGCGCTTCGAGCAGCAGCCAGGGAGCCGGGGGGTGGTCACCGGCGGGTCACCGCGCGTCAGCGGCTGGAGAAACCCCGTCTCTGACCTAGCGCAGCCCCGCCAAGGAGTCCCCGAGGGCGCGCCGGGGCAGACAGCGGCCAGTCTCTCCCGGCCCAGGGACTGTTCCCGCCGCCCGGGCCGCCCAGCTCCCCGCGGAGCGAGCGACGGGCTCCGGGGGCGCGGCGAAGGGGGGCGGCTGCGCCCCGCGCGGGAACACAGCGCAGGGGGCGAGCGGAGCGCGGGCTCAGGTCACCCCCGGGTAACCTGCGGGGTCCGGGCCGCGCGGGGCCCACGCGCCCGCTACCTGCGGGCCAGCGGCTCCCAGCCACACAGCGCGCGGGGCGCGGACAGCATGGGCTCGGGCTCGGGCTCGCGCGTGCGCAGTAACACATCCCTTTGCCTATCGAATAGGCGGGACTCCCTTACGCTAATAATTACAGACCGCGCCCCATGAATCACGTGCCCTCGGGGGCGGTGATTGGCTTCACGGAGTCAATAAGCGCTAGGTGTGGGCGGAACCCCTTCCATCTGTCCAATATCAAGAGCAAACGTCCCGCCCACCATTCTCTTTCCCAATAGGTTCTCACTTTGAGTTACGCGGATATTAACCAATCAGAGAGCGATTCTTGTGTTTGGTCCCGTCCCCCGGTCACCCTGATTGGGTACAGTCGGCAACAATCTCTGTGATTGGCTGGGATCCGGCGGCAGGTTTAAGTTCCGCGTGTTCTATTTTCATTCAAGTCTGCGGACCCGGGCCCTGGGGCGAGACCAGAGCAGCGATCGGCGGGGCGGGGCGGGGCGCGGCGCGGTGCGGTGCGGGGCGGGGCGGCGCGGCGCGGCGCGCGGTGCGGGTCAATGAGGGCAGGGCGCGGCTGGGGGGTGAGCGGGGCGGCACCGGCGGCTGGTGGGACCGGGGGCGAGCGGGGTTGGCCGGGACCCGGGGACTGGCCGCGGCTCCGGCTCCGGCTCCGGCTCGAGCGTGGGAGCTGCCTGTCCCGGGTGGGGGCGTGACCCGAGGGCGCCCGGATGCCCCGGGGATGGGCCGCGGGCGCGGGCGGTTGCCGCGGGTGACCCGGCTTGTGTGCTCCCAGGTGGCGGTCCCGTGGCGCCATGGCTGGGAATCTCTCCCCCGCGGGACCCGGCGGCCCCCGCTCGCGTCTCGGCTTCCGAGCCAGCTGCAGGATGGTGCTGAACTTGCTGCGGGATACGGAGGTCTCCCTGCCTTTCACCCCGGAGCTGCCCCGCACCCCGATCGCCGACCTCACTCGGGGCTTTAGGAACCTCAGCACCCTGGCTGGGTAAATCCCGTCTCGCCGCCTTGGGAGCGGCCGCAGCCTCGAGCGCTGGGACCACGCGGGGAGAATCTCCTGCCTGGTAACTGGGATGCAGAACAGACCCAGGGACCAGTGCGGTGCCGGGGGACAGGCTCGGCATCCACCCTGACGGAACCGAAATCTGCCATGCCCCAGCCCTGCCAGCAAGCGCCCCGTAGCAGACTAGGGGCTGCGTACAGGCTCCGCTTGGTCTTTTGCTGAATTCCTTGGGTGTTTCATCCACCTGCCGCTCAGGCTACCCCGCAGGCAGAGACCTACTAGCGCTTCTGATCTCCCCATAGCAGGGCGAGGGGCGCAAGTAGTGCAAGTAGCATTGGAAAAGAAGCAGGGGGGTAAGAGAGTCTCTTTGCTGAGCTTGAGTCAGGATGTACACACCAACTGGAGCTCCTACTACAGGGATTGGGTCAGCAGTTTGCTCTTGATGCGTGGGGGTAGGGTTGATAAATTCAGGCCTAAATTTAGGATTTTCTTGCTGTTTAGTGTTTGCATCATTGTGTTGAAAACAACTTTAGTCTAAAGGTTGTGATGCCTGCAAGGCCTATTCAAAAGGAACTAAAAGGACTATAAAACTCTCTGTCCTAGTACCGGCTCCTGCAAGAAACTCTGGGAGGGCTTCTCATTTTAAAAAAAAAAAAAGTCTCTTGGTGTGAATAGCATGGCCACTAAACCTCTCTGGAGCCCAAGGAGCCATCCCAGGCTGAAAGGAGCCATCTTTTTATAAAGGCACCCTCAAGACCTCCCGAAATGGCTCACAAAACTCAGGCTCTGATAGGGCTGGGGAAGGTAATTCTTATGCTTCCGGCAGCTCTAAGTGGGTGCATGATGCAGAAAAGAATCCTGACAGAGATCCTGCTGTTGGATCCAGTGCAGTCTCATACCTTGATGTCTACATGCTGATTTACAAAAATGTCACAATTTCCCCCATCCTGATACTTTGGATTTTGATGTGTTGTTGCAGGGATACGCCAAAGTGCTGTCTAGATCTGTCTGATCTCAGCAGTGGTGAAGAGATGCCCACCTTCAATTTCACCCATTCCCCGGACATGGCTGGTAAGAGCTGACTGGCTGGGACAAAACTGAGCCTTAGCTCTAGTTTTATTGCTTGCTATTACGCTGGTGGCAAGACCCAAAAGAACATCTTTAGTAACAGCTAGTACTGTCAGCCAGCTCGGCTCCTTCCCATTATTATTATAATATATTTATTATTTATTTTGTATTACAAGAATGCCTACCTAGGGGTCTCAATCAAGGACCAGTACCTCGTTTTGCTATGTGGTGTTAAATAAGTAATAAGAGAGTTCCTGAGAACTCTCTCATTATGGGATTATGAAAAGATGCAACAGGTGGATTAAACAGATAGATGGGTTGTGGGCAGATGAAGACAAGTAAAACAAGCACATTTTGCGTAGTATAGGCAGTAGCTGCAACTCACCTAACTAGCTATTTCCAACAGTCAGTGTTTGTAATTGTTAATAATGGTGCCAAGACTCTCAGAATCCTCAACTCCAGCTGTACACCCCTTCAATATGAGACAGTCCAAAACGAGCCCAGCTTCCACAAGGACTAGACTTCACAGCCTAGCCAGGTGGAAAGGACTCTTCCATCCTTATAGTGAAAAGATTGGATGTTGTAGCTATTCTCTCAGAATGCTCCCTTGAACTGGTCTCTAACAGCTGTTGCCAAAGCATGGAAAGCATCAGCACATGGAATAATTTGTCTTTGCCGTTTACATAAATCTAGAGATGCTGTAGCAACACTTCAGCAATATTAGCGGAGCACATCCCCCATCTCACTCTGTCTTAAAAGTGAAGGTTACAAATAACATCTTCCTTGAACAAATTAAATCAGCAGCAAATGCTGCTTTACTAGTTTTGTGAATCTCAAAATCTTCAAGTTTGTCTCATCCATCCCTTGGTACCGTGTAGTACTGAGCCCTGCTGTGTAATTTCTAGAATTTTTTCCACTGTAGTTTGAAAAGTCTCCAGTTTCTTCCTGGAAACCATTCCACAGCCTGGGTCTCCTCACTACGAGGTGTTCCTGATATTCAGCCTACCATTATCTGTTTCTGTCTAATCTCCCATCTTGGGTAGTCATAGCATGTTGGCCACAGGAGACTCTTGATGCCTTTTCTTCATTTTACATAATTGCTCCTAGTTTATGCTCCATGCTCATGCCCACTGTGTTTTGCTGATTTATCTCTCTTCAGCTGCAGGTCGAGTGGACTCATCAGGACCTCAGGATGGGCTGTAAGTTCTGTATATCAGGGCTCTTCTATGAGCACCCATCACCACAGTATCTGTAGCTCCTGTTAATGAGCCAGATCAGATGAAGAATGATATGCTCTGAAATGGCAATACATACCAGGCTTGGGCTGAGGAAGAGATTTCCCCTCAAAAGTAGCAGGGATCTTTCCTGTTCTGCCCAGATAGTCATCTTACCTTTGTAAAATGTGAGTGACTCACAGCTGGAAGATACTGTGCAGTTAAGCAAGGAGTGTTAATATTTAGGTTCTAGATGGAGTGCGCCCTGTGCCATGTCATACAAACCTTTCCTTTCCAGCTGCTGAGTCTTTGCACTCCTTCTCCTTTTGAACTCTAGTTAATCATAACCACCATTCATTTACAGAGAGGGTCAGTAATAATATGGACTCCTTCACCTCCAATCAGCTGTTCAGATCTGGCTACCGTTAGTAGTAACCAAAAGTAGTTTCTATTCCGTGGCTCTGATTTTCATGTGAAATGAGCATTGTATGTTTTTTAAATCAACTTATCCCAGTTCTTAATTCAGAAGTTTTTATATCACAAAAAAACACCGCTTTGTCAGCAGCCTCAATGGAGAGACCAAGGACTAAATGGGCCACAGTAATTGAATTCCCTTTGATGGGATTCTTCCAAAATATGACTGAGGCGTGTGAGGGGGGGAAGTGAAGTTCTGTGCTGCAGCTGTCCGTCCATACAGTACCTTCTTCTGTGGCTAGACTGCTTCAGTCTCCAGCATGGTCAGGCAGGCACCATTTCTGTTATGCATCTCCATTGCAGTGCTCACATGCGAAAAGAGAAGCAAGGTCAAATCAAAAAGATCTCTGAGTAAATCTGAAGGCCTGTTGTAATAATTAGGCCTATAAATTTACTCTTAATTGTTAGCTCAACTGTAATAAGTATATAAATGTTCATAATATGTGACTAGCCTATAACAACAAATGTTAATGGGACAAGATACATAAGGGAGACAGAAAAACAGAATTAGACAGAATTAGTCTAAACAAAAAGGCAACTTTGATAGAACTCAAGAACTATGTTAAAATCATGCTTGGTAAACCGATGATGTGGAACCAGAAATTAAGTAACCAAAATTGGTATGTCAGAGACTAGCCCTTACAAGTGGACTAAATAATAAACATTGATTACTGAAAACAATTTGACCTACTTTCATTAACATCTGTTATGGCAGGTAACATCTTAGAACTTTCATATACTTTTTAGAGTTGGTAAAATTGTAGGGCCAGTTATTACAACAGCTATTTTACCCACCATTCCCTTTATGGGTCCTTAAAGAAAGAGATTTGGGGAAGAAAATAGGAAAGGACAGAGGGAAGAACAAATGGAAGCGAGCTTTGCCATCATGGCTGTCACCCCCACCATCTCCTGGGTTTCTGGGCCTCTGTTACCCTAACCCTGAGCAATGTCCTGACCAGACTGAGCCAGACAACATCGCCACCCATAGCAGCTCCAGTTGAATCCCAACGACCGAGATGAAACGAGATTGGATTTAAACTGGAGCTGCTGCTGCTGCTGTCATTAATCTCAACTAACTTCTTTTCTTTTCCCCAAAGGGCAGTTTAGGACTTTAACAGAAGTAGCAACAACAACAGCTCCAGCTCATCTCAACTAACTTTTTCACTCTTACCAAAGAGGGCAGTAATTATCATAGGACTGAACGGGACCACGAGAGGTTATCTAGTCTAATCCCCTGTACTCACGGCAGGACTAAGTATTATCTAGTTCTTCTTTGATACCATCAAATAGACTATCACACAAGGGTTTTTTTTTTTTCTTCCTTCTATAACTCCCTATAGCTATCAGGAAAGAGAACAAGGGATGTTAAAATGAAAGTCTTACTTAATACCTTATATTTGAAATGCCTTAACTGCTTTCCTGCTTTTCTGCATCTTTAATAAAAGATTAAAAAGGATTCTTAATGATGTGTCTGCCATTGTACTAAGCAGGCTGTGGTCTCTGTATACCAAACCCCAGACCTTGTGTAATAGAGTTTAATGTTGGACAGTGACTAGGTTATGTTAACAACTTCAGCTCATATTCCATCTAAATTAGTACAACAGGTCACTGGTCTCTCCTCCTTCAAATCCTTCCTCAAGAACCACTTCTGCTGAGACTCTGCAGAAGATCACTGACCAATGACTGCAAGGCTAGCTAGGCTGAGTGCAGTTTGTAAAATTAACGAGATGACTGTGCAGCCGCCAGCTCCAGGGCTAGAGTTGGATCGGATCCCATCCCTCCAGCACATACACACCGTCCTCTGTCTGGCACGCTTGCTTGGCAAGCCCTGTTTCAAATTAGATTGTGAGCTCTTCAGCGCAGTGCCAGCACAGTGATGCCTAAGCAGGGCCTTTGGGCACTACTGCAATACACAAGAGAACAATCTTTGAAGTTTGTTCAGAGTTTCCTAGATGGGAGCTTATTGCTCCCTGCTCTGCCCACCCATGCAGGGGGCATTCCGGACCAGATGGTGCATGTGGCTAGGCTGCTGTCAGAAATGGCTGTTTTCTCTCATACACGATCATCATCATGTTCCTCTCACGAGGCAGCCTCCTGCTGATTATAGACAGCCTGCAGGTTCTTGCCTAGAGCGGCTCCCTGCATTGTTTTTAAGTGGCTGCATACAGTACATATGTTTTCTGGTTTCAGTCCTACCTGAGCCTGGTCAAGTGGTGTTTGGGCCTGAAGGCCTTTAAAGGGGACAACTCAATCTCTCTCTTCTGAGCCTACTGACAAAGCAGAGTTTTTTGTGATGTGGAAATTGGTTTTTAGGGTCATCATGGGAGCACCAGTTGCATTGGGTGTGGTATTATTTCTTATTCAGTTTTACATAAGAATCTGGAAATATGAGAGAGACAGTTTGCAGCTGGCCAGCCATGTCCTGTTCAGCATAAATAGGGGGATGAGCTGTAAAATGAGGGGCAGGATCCCTGAGTTCTAATCCCAGCTCTGCCAGTGACTAACCATGTGGCCTGGGGCAAGATTCTGTTTCTCTGAGACTTAGTGTCCCTTCCATAAAATGGGATAATCATCCTGTCCTGCCTGCTGAGTGTCACCAGGGTGCTGTGTTAGTGCTGAGCATTGTCATTCGGCATAAGTTCTGCAGGGACATACTGAAGTGGGTGGGTCCCCCCTGAGGACGTGCAGGCTGGACAGCAGAGCAGGCCCCAGGACACACTGACAGGCTGTTTTTCTCCCTGCAGAGAGGCACAGAGGCAGAATGTAATCTCTTTTCTGGTAAGTGACTCCTCTTCGTTGGGAGACAGGTTATTTTGTTACCGGGAGGAGTTGGGGCCTGAGCAGGCCCAGAAAACACTGTGGGCTGGTGTAAGGAGGCTAGGTGCAGTGGGACACTGACTGCAGGTCTCAGGGCTCATGTTTACCATTGACCCAGTGAGCGATCCTCTTTAGCAAAGCTTTTGACACGGTCTCCCACAGCATTCTTGTCAGCAAGTTAAGGAAGTATGGGCTGGATGAATGCACTATAAGGTGGGTAGAAAGCTGGCTAGATTGTCGGGCTCAACGGGTAGTGATCAATGGCTCCATGTCTAGTTGGCAGCCGGTGTCAAGTGGAGTGCCCCAGGGGTCGGTCCTGGGGCCCGTTTTGTTCAATATCTTCATAAATGATCTGGAGGATGGTGTGGATTGCACTCTCAGCAAATTTGCGGATGATACTAAACTGGGAGGAGTGGTAGATACGCTGGAGGGGAGGGATAGGATACAGAAGGACCTAGACAAATTGGAAGATTGGGCCAAAAGAAATCTAATGAGGTTCAATAAGGATAAGTGCAGGGTCCTGCACTTAGGATGGAAGAATCCAATGCACCGCTACAGACTAGGGACCGAATGGCTCGGCAGCAGTTCTGCGGAAAAGGACCTAGGGGTGACAGTGGACGAGAAGCTGGATATGAGTCAGCAGTGTGCCCTTGTTGCCAAGAAGGCCAATGGCATTTTGGGATGTATAAGTAGGGGCATAGCGAGCAGATCGAGGGACGTGATCGTTCCCCTCTATTCGACACTGGTGAGGCCTCATCTGGAGTACTGTGTCCAGTTTTGGGCCCCACACTACAAGAAGGATGTGGATAAATTGGAAAGAGTACAGCGAAGGGCAACAAAAATGATTAGGGGTCTAGAGCACATGACTTATGAGGAGAGGCTGAGGGAGCTGGGATTGTTTAGTCTGCAGAAGAGAAGAATGAGGGGGGATTTGATAGCTGCTTTCAACTACCTGAAAGGGGGTTTCAAAGAGGATGGCTCTAGACTGTTCTCAATGGTAGCAGATGACAGAACGAGGAGTAATGGTCTCAAGTTGCAATGGGGGAGGTTTAGATTGGATATTAGGAAAAACTTTTTCACTAAGAGGGTGGTGAAACACTGGAATGCGTTACCTAGGGAGGTGGTAGAATCTCCTTCCTTAGAGGTTTTTAAGGTCAGGCTTGACAAAGCCCTGGCTAGGATGATTTAACTGGGACTTGGTCCTGCTTTGAGCAGGGGGTTGGACTAGATGACCTTCTGGGGTCCCTTCCAACCCTGATATTCTATGATTCTATGATCCCTTCTGTGCATTGTAGCCCCAGGTATTATGCAGCACACCGAGTTCCCCAGGCTCCAGGCATCGAGAGGGCAACAAGACAGACAGCTCCCTGAACAAGGAAAATGTAAGTACCTGCTGGATGGGGTCGGGGGTCTGCACGGGCATTTTCTGGAAATGGTGGCAGATGGGAGCACATGTCAGCAGTACTGCAGCTCTGTAGCACGGAATCCTTACCAAGCACTGAATATGGAAAGGGGTAATCCTCTAGGATCCCCAAATTGCCTTTCCTCTTTCCCCACTAACTGTGGTGCTGAATCTACTCCTAACCAAGATCCAGTGCCTGTTTAATGCCGGGGGGAGGTTTGAAATGGTCTTAGGCTCTTGACCCTGGAGGTAGCAGATGTGGCCAGCTTTCAGCTAAAGGCCCCTTCCCCTTTCTCTTTTTTCAGGAGGGTGTCTGCTTTAAGTGTCCAGGGTGGCAAATGTCTAGGTCCCTGCTGTTTCGAAAGAGAGCAACAGCTCAGCTGGTGAGTTAATGCTTCAGGCTTCTCAGTATCCAATGACCTAATACCATAAGTGTGGAGAGGATAATGCCAATGATAGCCAGAGCGGGATGGGTCCTCCTCTGAAATTTGGAGGGGGGGAGCAGGCTGGGTCAGATATCCCTTTTCTGATGGGAGGCACTGTCTGAAGTCCTGTGTCCTATGGAGAGCAGGAATTAGAGAGGTCACAGGTTTGTGTATTGGTTTGACACTGGGGGCAGTCAGGGAAGTCTGCTCTGCAACAGCTCTAGGCAGTACTCTCTGGGATTAGTTAACAGACTGACCATATGGAGTCTGGTTCTCCACCATCAGGAGTTACTGTCCGTGAGTGGCACTGGAAAGCATGGCAGAGCAGGTCTGGGATCAGCAGAGCAGCTTTCCTGGGTGGGAGCAAAGCACTGTTGCAGGACTCTAACTCCATCTCTCCCCCTGTCAGGATGCAGGGGGCTTGGAGGAGTGTGAGGTGAAAGATCTGGGTAGCCCAATTGCTGCAGTGGCACCGCATCCACACAGAATGGCAGAGAACTTGGACAGCTTTGCAGAGCTCTTCCCCAGGGAGCAAGAAGACATGGAGGTGAGAAGAGCCAGGCATAGTCATCATCTGCCCTGCATGTACTCCACTGTGTGCTTCATGGAGCAGTTCACAGACTGGTGAAGTAGACATTGCAGAGTCTATCCTGGACTAGACTGACAGGCTACCAAGAGCCAGCTGGTGTTTGGGAGTATTCTGGATGTTTCTAGGGACCTGGGCAGCTTTGGTAATGTTTAGCTGGACAAAGTATTGGCAACCTGAGCTCCACTGGGAGAAGATGCAAAGCTCACCTCTCCCCTTCCACAGCTGGAAGAGTGGAGCTATCTGGGATGTGGTGAGCAGCCCTCTGGGACACTAGCAGATCCCTAGCAGTGTGTCCTCTCTCCATCACTGGGCACAGCAGCACATAGTTACAGGTTACTCTTGGTCACTGGATACCTGACAGTGATTTCAGGTAAGTTGTTCTGTGGTTAATGCTGTTTTTCTGCCCCCCAGAAACAAGTGGCTGGGAACCTGTCCTCCAGCATGGCTGTCCTGCTCTCTGGACCCCTCCTCACACAGGACATCAATGTCAGTGAAGTGAGTGAGCTTACCTACTAATACATCATTAAATCAGACACGCCCATGTGTCTGGCCAAAGCTTGTATCCTGCAGGGCAAAAATCCTTCTTGGACTGGGGGGTGCTGATAGGGCTGGCATTGTTCACTATCCACTTATTGTCATTCTAGGAGGAGCTGCTCTGCTTCCAGATCCAAAGGGGCTTTACAGAGATGGGCCTCTGCAACCCAGGGTTCCGGGGAAGGGAGCATTGCTCCGAAAGTGTTGAGCTGGGGAGATGGCGCCTCCTTGTGGAACTTGCCTGTTCTTCCCCTCTTCTCTGTTTCCAAGCAGGTCTCCATTAACAGAAGTCGCCTGTACCGCTCACCGTCCATGCCAGAGAAGTTGGATAGACCGGTGCTGAAGCGAATAGTGAGATGCCAGGACAATGAAACTCCAGTCAAGATGAAACTGAGACGCAGCCCTGTCTATGAGGAGCTGGAGCGGGTAAGGGAGCCAGACCTGGGAATCATTAGGAAAGGGATAGATAATAAGACAGAAAATATTATGTTGCCTCTTTATAAATCCCTGGTACACCCACATCTTGAATACTGTGTGCGGATGTGGTTGCCCCATCTCAAAAAGATCTATTGGATTTGGAAAAGGTTCAGAAAAGGGTAACAAAAATTATTAGGGGTATGGAACAGCTTCCATATGAAGAGAAATTAATAAGACTGGGACTTTTGAGCTTGGAAAAGGGATGACTGCGGGGGAATATGATAGAGGTCTATAAAATCATGACTGGTGTGGAGAAAGTAAATAAGGAAGTGTTATTTACCCTTTCTCATAACACAAGAACTAGGGGTCACCAAATGAAATAAATAGGCAGCACGTTTAAAACAAACAAAAGGAAGTATTTCTTCACACAACGCACAGTCAACCTGTGGAACTTTTTGCCAAAGGATGTTGTGAAGACCAAGACTATAACAGGGTTCAAAAAAGAACTAAGTAAGTTGATGGAGGATAGGTCCATCAATGGCTACTAGCCAGGATGGACAGGGATGGTGTCCCCAGCCTCTGTTTGCCAGAAACCGGGAATGGACGACAGGGGATGGATCACTTGATGATTACTTGTCCTATTCATTCCCTCTGGGGCACCTAGCATTGGCCACTGTTGGAAGACAAGATACTGGGATGGATGGACATTTGGCCTGACCCAGTCTGGCCATTCTTATGCCAGGGGCTTTGGAGGGAGTAGTCCAGCCTTTTCTTTGGGGAAACTGTAAGACGGGTATTGCCCAGCCCATATGGGCAGATCCACACAGTGGAGTAGGGACTGGTTGGCTTGTGTATTGCTAATGGCTGCCTGGCTGGTTGCAGGGTGCACCTCTGAAGAAGACGGCCTCACTCTCAGACATGGAAATTGTCAAGGTTCTCGATCAGGACTATGGCTTCCGACAGCTCATCGGGGACTTCTCTAAGGTCTGTGTCTCCTCCAGCCACCTGTGCCCTGAGCGGTCTCCCAGCCCTCGGAAGGGGTACGCCTTGACATGGGAGAAGGAGCCACCTAATGTTGATATGCAGAGCTGGTTATTTTCCTTGCTGCACGGCAGTGAGATGAAAATCCTAGGCTGTAACCCCCAGAGACACTCCTAGGGATCTGGTTTGGTTTCTACATGTTAAACAATCTTTGATTCAAAATCAAATCCCGATGCCCCCAGGGAGATGGCAGGTAAGTCAAGGATCAGAGAGCAATACCTCCCAGCAAACACAGGAATCTTGTGCTCAAAGAAACAGTTATGGATTTAATCAGAGGATGGAGAATGTGGGTGGGTGGAGTGGATGGGGGGGTGAAGGATACCGGGAGAGTCACCACAGGACCTTTGGGGAGGAAACCAGTCTGAGTTTGAGAATCTAGAAGAGCAAGGGCCTTGCAGCTATTATGATTCTGAGCTGGACTGAGAATGTCTCTCTAGGTGTATGCGCTGCCGACAGTGACAGGAAGGCAACAGGATCTGAGATACATCACCCCGGAGACTGTGAGCAATGGCCTCCCCCTGTGTCTATAACTGTGTCCTTCCCCACCCCAAGTGTGCCTGTGCCCCTAGCTCTGCCTCTCCCTCCCCTCCAACATTCTTGTGTGTTACTCCTGAGAGCTGCTTGGTGAGGGCTGTTTGACCTGCCTGTCGAAGCTGCTGCTTGTGAATCCTGGTTCAAGTCTTGACTGCATTAATGTGGAGAAAGACTCCTTAATCCAGACTTCAAAGCTTGTTAGCACTAGAGCATAACTAGCATAACTAGAGCATAACTAACTAGACACACCCTTTTCCAGCCACAAGCGTCACTTGAATGTTCTCTTGTATTTTGACTGAGTGAGACCTGCTGCACACAGCCTGTGCCTCTTGCTGGCCTGGCAAGAGCAGCAGTGCTGTCTCAGAAGGGGAAGTTGTATAGCTGGGAGCTGCCCCTCATTGTTGAATCCTTTACAGGTGGCTGCTCTTCTCTTTGGGGAATTCCAAAGCTTGATTGAGACATTCTACATCATCGACTGTCGCTACCCCTATGAGTATCTGGGGGGGCACATAAAGGTGAGGGAACTGCAGAGCATCTGCAGTAGGGGGTGGAACTGGGCAGGGGCACCAGGTTTCTGTGATGAGCCACACCTGGCTGTCGATATCCCCATTTGTTGCTGAGAATCGATCTTTCTTTCTCCACAACCCCGCCCCCTTTTCTGCACTGCAGGGGGCTCTGAACTTTCACAGGCAGGAAGATGTCTTTGAGTTCTTGCTGAAGAAGCCTCTGTTCCCGTCCACACCACAGAAACGCATTGTCCTCGTGTTCCACTGTGAATTCTCCTCAGAACGGGGCCCCAAGATGTGAGTGCAGGTCCTGTCTGGTCAGAGCTGGGAAAAGGCAGCTGCTAGCATGGGGTGGGTGCTCCTGGCTGAAATAAGTCTTGCTGCTGCCTGTCTCACTTAGCTCCACATGTTGCTGTTTGAAGGTGCCGCTATCTGAGGGAGGAAGATCGAGCCATGAATGAGTACCCAGCACTGCACTATCCCGAGCTCTACATCCTGAAGGGAGGTTACAAGGAGTTCTTCCCTGAGTACATGGTAATGGCAGGGCATCCAACTGGTTGAGATAAGGAGCCTCAGACCTCCTGAGATGGGGCTGACTTGCCTCAAGGCCACAGCAAGTAAGAAAAGTGGGTGTTAGCAGTGGGATTAGAACTGCGTTCCTGGTCCCATTGCTGTGCTTGGACCACTAGACTGTGTCCCACTGCCCACTAGTAGGTCTTGGTTACCGGTGAGGTGAAACCAAAGAAACAATGCCATACCACTGAGAATACAGCAGCTCCAGCTCCTCCATTGGAATTGTCTAGATGGGCTGGCTAGGGTTCCCTTGCTCTAGTTGGATAATGTGTCTTCCCTTCTCTTCTCAGGAGCTATGTGAACCCCAGGACTACTGTCCAATGCACCACCAAGACTACAAGGCAGAGTTGCTGAAATTCCGTACCAAGAGCAAGTTGTGGGCTGGAGACCGGAGGAGACGCAACCAAATCGCTCGCCTCATGAAGTTGTGAGGGCAGAGGCAGCAGCCTTGAGTGGGCACTGCTTGGAAGGGCTCTGCTTCGCACAGCAACGGCCTTTTTTCTCTTGGAAATGGGTCACTTGGTGACAGTCAGAGGCTGGAAAGTGGGAACCTGCTTTGTCCTATGGAAACTGCAGCCACCTTCAGCCATTTCAGATGCTAACAAATGCTACAGGAAGGCTGGTTAAAAAGGTCTTGATTCTTGATGCTGCATCTCAGAAAGACTGTGGCTGAGCATGAACCGGGTGGACCCAGCAGTCCGTAAGGAAACAGGACCTCCTTCACATGGAAGGCACAATGTGAGCCAGGTTCTAGGCTGCCTCTCAATATTGTGCCCAGCCATTGCAGAGCAAGGTATGTCACAGCCTGAGCTTTGACTCCTTTTTCCGTCTCCTGCTTCTAGCAGGAACCTCCGTGTTTCTCTTCACTGTTACTCTAGGTTTTGCATTTAATTGTCTCTTTTTAGTGACAGAATAAACGGATACCAAAGTGCTTGATTTGAACAGCTCTCCTTGTCCCTCCAGCCTGGTGACTCCCACCCATTTGTGCCATTAGGATATTATGAAAACATCTTGTGGCAGAAGCCTCTGGGAGACTAAACAAATGCCAAATTCTGGCCTGTGATTGGCTGAGAAGTCCTGTGATGTGTAAGCCTCTATCTTATGCCACTAAAAGGTTAAAACTGAAGGCTGGAATAATGTTAACCAATCAGATGACATCTCTTCTGCATCCTTATTATTCTTATACAGTCAGTTAAGGAATTGATGAACAGCAGCTAATCACATGTGCAAATCTTTGCTTTCTCCTTGGCTCACTAGGATTTTGACTTCTACCATTATCTCCATTTAGAATGTTGGGGAAAAGACAAGTTTGAAATTCCCACCTATAAAGAGGGGGAGTTAACCATTTATATGGATAAGGAGAACATCCCGTTAGGAGGAATATGAATCCTGCTTCAAGGCACAAAGTTAGGAATAAACTTCCTTGGAGGCAGGTTATTCCAAAATTGTCCATTATGGGGTTTTTTGCACCTTCCCCTGAAGCTTCTGGTGGGGCACTCTCTGACAGGAGTCTGGGCTAGATGGAGTCCTGGGCTAGAAATCCTTGTGTCCCAGTTATATTTTGCATGAACATTGAGAATGTATATAATAAAACAGGTTTCAGAGTAGCAGCCGTGTTAGTCTGTATTCGCAAAAAGAAAAGGAGTACTTGGAAAAGGAGTACTTGTGGCACCCTAGAGACTAACAAATTTATTAGAGCATAAGTTTTCGTGAGCTACAAGAGCAAGTTGTGGGCTGGAGACAGGAGGAGACGCAAATCGCTCGCCTCATGAAGTTGTGAGGGCAGAGGCAGCAGCCTTGAGTGGGCATTGCTTGGAAGGGCTCTGCTTCGCACAGCAACGGCCTTTTTTCTCTTGGAAATGGGTCACTTGGTGACAGTCAGAGGCTGGAAAAACAATGACCCAGGCAAATAAATACTGATGCTAATTGAAACACATTTATTCTCCATACAGTAGAGGAGTGTGTTCTGCTTTACAGCCAAGTAAGAGATGGTCCCAACTCCAAAGAGCCTGCAGTGTAAATTAGAAAAGGCATGATATAGAGGAGATGGCATTGGCCTGAGCGTAGGAACGGTGTGTTGTGCTATTTTTCTGTGTTAGAATTTTGAATTTACCTACTGTGAGAAAATGTTACAATTTGTTTGCTATTTACATTGTCAGTAGCTTCTACCTTGTTCCTTCTGCTCCCCAAAAGCAGTAGCTCTAGGGCTCACAAAGAGCAGGAAAGATTCGGTGAGTTCACATTTACTACTTTCAGTCTATCTCAGCCAATCTGGGAGCAACAGAAAGTCCAAAGATCTTCCTTTGGCTCTGAGGTACGCAAACTTTCTTTCTGCACAGCCTCTATAACTAAGAAAAATGATAGGAATAAACTCTTGTAGTGTCCTGACTCTGAGCACAGCACCACATCTGTGTTTGCTTGGAAGGAAGAGATGTTTAGCCTACCCCATGCTGTCTTACAAGGCCAGCTCCTTAAGCTGTCTGTAAAGCCTAATAGGATACTGAATAAGAAAGTTCAGGGGGAGCAGGGCTGGGGAGGAGCACAAAGCTGCTGCAAGGTGAAACAGTTCCACCAGATGGCACTGCTGCAACACAGTTAAGGTGAAGAGCTGAAGATGTCCCCATTGTCCGCTGGACTCTCTAGGCATATCTGATATCTGGGAATCGGGTGTCAACATCAGTACCTATGCTCCATGAAACAGTGCAGAAGGGGAAGCGCAGAGAATGGGGGCATCCCTACGGTTCTTGTGAGTTCTCCAGGGGGCAATCTTGCACTTGCTCCCAGGGGCTGGATACAAGGGACTCTTCCCTCCGCAATGTAATCCACTGGCCAGCACAGCAGCGTTATACCATATCCTTCATACTCACCAAGAAGAGCCAGTACCAGGTCCCTGTGGTGTCTCTGACCCTCCTTACCTGATGCCTTCCTGTGAATGTTTCCTCCTAGTGATTGGGCATTTGAGACTGAGTTGTGGTTTGGCTTTTTTTTCTTTTCCAGGTTTCATCTCCCATTCTGTAGTAAGCTGGCTCCTTGGGATGAGAGAGCAAAGTGCATACTGCCATGCTATGAGGCCATGCTCCCCCTACACACTGCTGCTTCTGCAGGAGCTTGTGGCAAACACCTCTGAAATTGGACTCTTTCAATACATTGAATCCAACTGAACCTGTTCTCTTTATTCACCTGGCTGACCCTCCAAGATGTCCCCAGGTGCAGAGTTCATCTTGTCATCTACGGATCCAGGAATTGCAGGCGTCTCTTAGGAGCAATGAGTTACCTGTAGAATGAGCTTAGATAAATCCCTTCACTAGCTTCCCCTCTCAGGGTACCAGAGCTTGGGGTCCAGTCTGAGTGTGAGCGTCTACACAGTGATTTTTGAGCCCCTTGGGCCTGAGTTAGCTGACTCAGCCCAAATGTGTTTTTTCTCCTTGTGCAGACGTAGCCTAAATGTGCTGAGGTTACTCAGTACATATAATTAAACTAATGCTTGAAAGGTTGGTTGAAATATACTCTGCTGGGGGGAATGGGGGCTGATGTCTGTAAGAAGATAAAGCAAAGGAATAAGAATTTCCAAAAGCCCTGCTGCCAGGGACTTAATTTGGAGGATGCTGCCTCTGTGGACACAGCAGCTCTGTGTTGTGGTTCAAAGTCCTGCTGTGGGGGAGAGGCCTATACCTCGGTCTCTCCTGGTAGAATCACTGCGGCACCTGATCCTGCTGATAAGGAGCAAAGCAAACACCAGCCCTGGCCCTGCTGCCTTGCCACGTGCCCATCTTTATTACTAGAGCCCTGCACAGATACAAAATTTGTATCCACATCTGATCCATGATCTGCAAAAATGATCTGTGAATGTAAAGCAGATATCTGCAGATTTGCAGGGCTTTAGATATAAAATTTGGATCCGCATCCATCCACAATCTGCAAAAATGGTCCACAGATATCTGCAGATTTTCAGGGCTCTGTTCATTGCAATCAAAAAGGGCAAATGTACAAGTCTGGCTGAAATAAAAATGCTGCTATAGCCAGTGGGAAGCTGCATCCTCTGTGGGGAGGAGGAGAAAGGATTAACCAGCAGCATCTGTTCCTCTAGTTTCTCTCTTTCTCATGGCTTGAGGTGAAGGGGGGATTCATAGATTCCCAAGCTAGAAGGGACCCTTGTAATCATCTAATTGGACCTTCAGTATAAAACAGGCCACAGAACATCCCCAAAATAATTGCTGGAGCAGATTTTAGAAAAACATCCAATCTTGATGTAAAAATGGTCAGTAATGGAGAATCTACCAAGGTAAATTGTTCCAGTGGTTAACTACTCTCATGGTTAAAAATGTATGCATTACTTCCAGCCATTGGATCGTGTTAGTCCTCTCTCTGCTAGATTGAAGACTCCGTTATTAAACAGTTGTTCCCCACGTAGATACTTACATACTGCAATCAGCCTTTTCTTTGTTAGACTCAAAAGAGTTCAATCTATTTAGCCTAGCACTAGGCATGTTGTCTAATTCTTTAATCAGTCTTGTGGCTTTTTTCTGAACCCTCTCCTATTTATCAACATCTTTCTTGAATTGGGGACACCAGCACAGGACACAGTATTCCAGCAGTGGTCATACCAGTGCCAAATACAGAAGTAAAATAACTTCTCTACCCCTACTCAAGATTCCCCTGTTTATGCATCCCAGGATTGCATTAGCTCTTTTGGCCATAGTGTCACAGTGGGAGCTCATGTTCAGCATCAGAATTTCTGCCAAATCAAGGGGGGAAATAATTTAAAATGTTTTGTCACTTATTTTTTCTTAAATCAGAATTCACCCAGCCACCCTGCAGGAGCAGTAAAAGCTTTTTTCTTCTCCAGAGTTTCCTGCCTATTATCTCATGTGCAATGTAGCACACCAGGCATCTGAACAGCTGCTGGCCCTGAGGCATTGGAGAATCTGTTTGGGTCTCTCTTACCATGAACATGAGCACAGCACTACACATTCATTTTAGTTTTACCTCAGGCAAAGAAAGGGAGAGTAGCTGCACTGCCAGAGCACCAATCAAAAATACAACACTGGGCAAAACAATGTCCCAAAAGCCAAAGGACTTGTGCTTTTAGTAAAATATCTTGCCATCAAAGTCCTGTAGAATTTTGTTGTTAAAACTAAATTGACTCTGAAGTCTCTCTTTTTTTTATGTTCCTGTTTTTCATGCTGACAAAATCTAACCTGCCAACTCATAGCTGTCAGCTCCTGGAGAAAGACTGGGGAAGCCCCTTTCTAGCCTCCCTTCTGGTCACCCAAACAGGATGCCCCAGAATCCACGCAGTCACACAAGCATGTACTTGCCAAAGCCAGTAACCAGTTTCTTTGGGAGTAACCGAGGACCATGTTTCCCTCTTTGTTTAGGATGGAGTCTAGCCTGGCAGTTGTGACAGACTGAGATTTTGGCCCAAGTGGGTCAGGAGTCTGAATTTCTGTTACTGACACTCCTGCCATCGAATCAAACAAGCCAAAATGCGGGAGCTACTCTGAGCATGTTCAGCATGGGAACAAGCAGAAGGGAAAAATCTAAGACAGGACTGGCCCACTGCCAACAGTGCAGAAGAGAAAGGGAAAAGGGCCTGCTGATTTGAAGGGAGGGTCCATGAACCTTCTGTGGCACGAACAGCCTGGGCTCTTTAGGGTAGTTGTACCAATATTAGGAAATGGTGGAATTGGTGTTTGGTTTCCTTGAATATTGACACTAACTTATGCTGGGCTGTTTACTTTAGGTTAATATGTCTGTCCTGTACAGGTGCTAATAGGTGCGGTTAGTGCATTGTGTCTGTCCCTGTCATGAGAGGGCTGTGATGCTGTAAATATTAACCCTATCAGAGGAGTGTTTGCACAGCCTTTCTCTAGTCTGCCTCCTGTTGTCCTCAGGGCAAGTCTACACTACAGTGCTACATTGATGCAGCTGTGCTGCTGTAGCATATCTGGTGAAGATATGCTATGCCAATGGGAGAGCGCTCTCCCGGCAACATAGCGCTGGTGTGACAGCACGAAACTTGTGTCACTTGTGGGGAGGGGAGGCTTTTTCACATCCCTGCGTGATGCAAGTTAGATCAATTTAAGTGGTACTGTAGATCTGCCAGCTAGTGCTTGTGATTAACTTGCCCAGGCTCAGCTGTCAGATCCTCTCTGCACAGAGTGGCAGGAGCTGGTTTCCACTCCAAACAGGATTGCATGTGATCAGAGCCTCTGAACTGCAGCAAACCCCCACTGCGCTATACTCTTCAGACACTGATAACATTAAATAAAACAAGCTACAGCTAAGTAACCTTCAGACTATGCTGCAAACAAATCATTTGAAAATAAGGCTCCTTTGTTGTCAGTCCCAGCCCCACCTTTCATTCTTCAGGGCCCAAGTTATGATGTGTAGGCAACAGCCTAATTTTAAAATAATAATTTTGTTTAAATGAACAAGGGAAATAGCTTAAAAGACATCAAACAAATTATCCATCTAAGGGGCCACAGCAGGCCCTCTCAGGGAAGGCTCCTGGAAGTAACAAAACCCTTATTTAGGTCAGCTGAGCCAGATGTTAGATTGTAGGAGATATAACTGAAAATAGGCATGAATTCTGCTGGAGCCCAATCCTTCCCTCATACACTGGATAAATCAAGCATGTGATACATGCTCACGGGAGTGTTTAAAGGCCTTAAGTGAAAACATAGCTGGGCATGTTAGAAGTGACTGGGAATCAGGCTTCCTGGTTTTTATTCCCAACTCTATCATCAGAGACTCACAGTGTAACAGTGGGCCAGTGATTTCTCTGTTCCCCAGTTTAGCCATTTGTAACATGAAGATAATATTGACCTCACAGTGGTGTTGTGAAGCTAAATTAACTATATGTAATCTATTTGAGGCTCCCTTGCTGCATGGGGTTATGGATATGCAGAGTTCTATACAAAGTGGACTGAAGAAGTCATTAGTCTCTCTCTCCTGAGATCTGGCTGGCAGCTGGCTAAAGTCCTTTAGAAAAAGATGGTGGAAGTGTTATTCATTGATGGCTATGTAGAGAACAAGACACCTTTTTAGCAGAGGCCAGCAGCTTTGGAAAGTCCTCTTCAGGAGCTAGGTGTTAATATTTCCCATGAGGGACTCTTGCCTTCTAATCTGAGCTGCAAAGGACATGAATATCCAGAATCACATATAAAAAACAAAAATGACCAAGACCAACCTGGTTACAGAGAGCATGTAGGTGTGAGCAGGCAGTGGGTGGCTTAGCAGTGGTTGTGCAGCTTCCTGCATGCATGAGGCTGAGATGCAGTCCCTACGATTGATAAACACTTTTTCTTTGGCTGGTGCTTCTCAGTAGTAAGAACCAAAACCACACAACTTCTCCTAGGGGCAAACAACTACAAAATACAAGCCTGCTGCCATAGTGAGAGACATGCTGTGGCTCTGGCTCTTGGCTCAGACAAAGAGGGAGAGAATCTGGTTGGGGAGGAGTTAGAAGCTGGGGAACTGGCTTGCTTTATTGGTCAAGGAAGAGGGAGTCCTATTCACATGGGACTCTGGGGTGTAGCAGAAGGTGAGGTGGTTGTAACCGTGCAGCTGCTCCCTGTTCTGTGCCAGGAGCAGGCGTTTATATTACCCTGACACTGTTTGCAGCAGTTTTCCCCAGCTCTGTAGGGAAGGGGGGCCATCACACAAGTGGAATTATGCAGAAGAGATACTTTCAAGGAGGGAGTTACTGGAGAGTAACCTCTCTCAGCTATTTAGGGACCAGGATGAAGGAGAACAATGGGTTTGTAGTTATGGGTGTGGAGTAAGACTCTGGAACTGCGTTCAATTCCTGGCCCTGCCATAAACTTTCTCTGTGACTTTGGGCAAGTCCCTTTGTGTCTCTCTCTACAATAGGAATAATAGCACTGCTCTGCCTCAGAGCGGGTTGTGAGTTTAAATAGGTTAATACTATAAGGCATTCAGATCTTACAGTGATAAGGAATGAGCCCTGCTACATGGGGGGCTGATAGGACAGTTCAGAGATATAATCCACCAATGTGGCTGGGAAAGAAAGGTCCATCTCAGAACACAGAAATGTTTGTGTTTTTTTTAAGTTTTGGATCTATGAGATCCCAGAGTAGCACTAAATTCCACAGGCAGGATGATTACTTAAAGCTTTGGATAAAACAAAATATCCATAAAAGATATTCACTCACCTGCCAGGCCCTGAGGTCACGCATCTGCTTCTCCTGCATGAGCCGCTGACATTACTTATCCCCAAAACAGTCAGAACCTGTCAAACCCTGTCAAAAGCGATGGAGAAAAGATAAGCCATAGGAATGAGGCTAAAAGCTGAGGAAATCATATCAGGGTTTAGAGTTTACATTTTCTGCAGCTGCTTCAGTAGGCCAAAGGACTAGAACGTGCAGGGGAATTGGAGAAACTGACCCCCAAGATATTACACATTAGAGTGGTAGGTGACCCCTAGGTCAGACCTGGCCTATAGGATTCCAAGTGGAAAAACTGGTGAAAGCCTGGTCCTAAGAGACTGGTAATTATCAGACTCTCTGAGCTTTGTGAAAAGGCTAAAGTACTACCTGCAGAGCAAGGAAAAGGGAAAAACACCAAACAAGCCATAGTGTGTGTCACAGGGTCCCAAGCAAGGGCACTGAAACGCTTTGAAAGAGATCTGGCTGCTTTCCTGTTATACCTGGCCAAACAACTCACTCTGCAATTAGAAATGCCATCTTAGGGGAGTGATGGATTCTCCACCACTTAAAAGTCTTTACCTCAAGACTGAATACTTTTCTAAAAACATAGTCTGACTCAACCACAAGATACAGGCTGGATGCAGGAGAAACTGGGCAATGTTCTCTGGCCTGTGTGAGGCAAGGAGCTCTGACCCTTCTGGTTGTAAATTCTATGACTCTGTGATTACTGTGTCACAGAAGGTGTTGTACTAATTTATTTGACAAATGTAGCAGAGTTATAGTTTAAAAAATACCCTCAAAATAGTAACATGAGACCTCGCATCTCTCTGCTATTAAATCTTTGTTGAGAAGAAGAGGAAAGTGCGGTATTTGTCGGAACTGCAGGGTTTGACCTGAATTAGTGACATTCTACTGTCTATTTAGTTTTTATTTAGTATTTTACTATTACTATTACTTATTATTTGCATTGCTGTAGTGCCTAGGGACACTAGTCATGGACCAGAGCCCCATTGTGCGAGGTGCTGTACAAACTCAGAACAAAAGGACGGTACCTCCCCCTAGTAGTTTACAATCTAAGTATAAGACAAGAGGCAACAGATAGATACGACAGATGGGGGAGGACAAGTAAATAATGAGACAATATTGATGACAGGCGGTGGTCACAGCACACCAGCAGCCTAACTTTATAATTTCAAGGCATTGTATAATTATTAAGCTAACTAATTAACTCCTCCAGCCCTGCTGTGAAGTAAGTATGTTTTTCCCTACTTTATAAATGAGGAGACCAAGGTCATTGTTGAAGCAAGTGGGTGCCCCAAACTGTCTCTAATGGGTTCATAATAAGCACCATTGCTGAGGAGAAGGTTAAGAAGGACACTTCCTTCCTCATATTCAATGGTACTAGCCACCAGACAAGTTCTTGTAGGACTCTGGGTGGTATCATGACCAATTTGTTCATGAAGTGCTTGGCTGAGTACACTGTCCTTAGTATTGTAATGTCCACAGACTAAGTCTATGAAGCAGCATCACATAGGTACACACCAACATGTGTCATAGTAATCCTATGCGTCTCCTGTCCATACTGGACAGTCTTGCCATTATGTTGTAAACGAGCAACTGAAAGGACCTGAATCTGTCTTCCAGCAAATATGTTTGCACTGACCTTAAGTTGGGTTGAGAGCACCTATGAATTCTGTAATTTGTGATGGTGAGAGAGAATTTTTCATAGTTCACCAGGAGCCTTAGCTGAAAAAACAGGGAGAAGATTCGGTCTAGAACTCTCTTGGTCTCATTCTGGCCTTACCCTGATTAGCCAGTCGTACAGGTACAAGTGAAGTCCTTGTTTCCTTATCTGTCCTTCTGCCAAGCACTTGGTGAATACTGTCAGTGTTGTGGAGAGTCCAAAGGGCAGAAGCCTGTATTGGTAATGACTGGACCAACCGTGAATCTGAGGTACTTCTTGTGGGTTGGGTGGATGATAATATGGAAATATGTATCTGGAAAGTCAAGAGCCAGGACCCAGTCTTGAGCTTGGAGCAATGAAATAATGGAAGCAAGCATTACCATCCTGAATCTGAGGTGACACATGTATTTGTTGAGTCTCCTCACTTAGGGTGACAGTGCGCTCACTGTCTCTCACACTTCCCTAACACACAAACACACACTCTATCTCTCTCACACAGACTGGCTCTCACACCCACATATACTCTGCCTCTCACGAGTCACAGTCCCCCAACACAGATTGTCACACACACACACACACACACACACACACACACACACACACTGCGTAGAGCCCCATAAATCCTAAGGTTGGCCCTGGCCAGCCTTTCCCCAAAAAGGCTATTTTTGAGGACCCAAAAAGGGAAATGATGGGTGGAACAGCCCAACATTTTGTCCATGAATTAAGCCTATTTCCAAAACACACCATTTTAGTTTATTAATTTTGAGTTCCACTCTTCTTGTTTACCAGGCATAATCTTAATACAATCCTTCAGTTACATCAGTAGGCCTTTTTGTCTGGACTAATTCAGTCCATGTATCTCACTTTTGCACCTTTTTCCATCACCATTTCTTGTTATCTTGTGACATTTTATGAACTTTAATTCACTTTTGTAGTTGAGCTCACAATTAGGGTAAATTTGTAGGCCCAGTTATTACAACAAAAGAATAACACCCTGTATTTCTCAGGTACCTCTTCTATGACTCCTAGATGGAGCAACAAGGCCACTTCCTACAACATTACATGTCTTAATATTTAAAAAAATACAAATTGAAGGGTTGCTGCCTTAAGCATCTGTTGATGCAGAGCAGGGAGGGAAGTCAGTGCAGCTGCCATCAAAATGTACAACAGCGGCAAGAAGCTTTCGGAGTTGGTGCCAGATAAGATATTACCATTTTAATTTTGTTTTAAATTAACCAAAACATTAAGAAACCCCCTTTTTAAATAAAAAGACAAACCCAGAACTTAGAAGAAGAAGAAACTCTGAAAACTGAGCTTCCTGCCTTAGAATATTCAGAGAAGTAATGCACCATACTTACAAGCCAAAACAGAGATCCAGAGGAAAACAAAAGATGATATGTGAAGTAGCCAGTTAGGGTCCTTCCACTTGCAAGGTTAAAGGTCACCTTTTTGTTGGATATTAACATTTATTGTATTTAATGTTTTTAAAATTTGGGGAAACAATTATTTGCTGAGCATATTAACTAACCCATTGACTCGAAATATGTATTTAAGAATGCTACAAACTGTACTGAATCAATAAGCAAGCTATAGTATTAAAAAACAACAATTTTTACAACAAGTTTCTTGTACATTCAGAATGGGAGCTACATTCTCTAGCCTTGCCTGTGCAACCAATATTATTTGTTACTGACAGTTTATGTTTTCTGGAACAAATGCTGAACTTGGTGTGTCCTTGGTTACACTGCAGTTAAACCTGTTCAGTACTGTTTAGCTACAGTCATTGTCAGCAAGGAGAAATTTCTGAAGTGTAGACAAAGTATCTGTCTGCTTTTTCTGCACCACCAGAATTAAACTGCTGTTGTGTTGGGAAGAATCAGAGAAATGTCAGATCAATGCAAAGTTCCGGGGACAGTGAGACATGGATCAGGACGTCTAAAAACTTCAAACAAATCCTTTAAAACATAGTATTTCTTAAACACATCTAAAGATATAGTAAGTGCTGTGACTAGTCACTGCAGATTTCCTTTCAGATGGGTTGCACTCCTACCAGTTATACTTTGGACCCAGGCAATTTCCTGTCAGAAAGAAAATGAGCGGAGAGCTGCACTCGACTAGTAAATGACCCTAATCTACCTTTATTACAAATAATTTCCACAAATAGGCTGGAAGCAGAATGAGAATCAAGCAGTACCTTGGGCTCTTCACTACCTTGACTACCAGCCCCATTCCCAGCCCTTGTTTTCCCACAACTCCCCCCTCAACCAGCCCGCCCCCAGGCCCCAAAAGGCTCTGTTTCACTTCAGTGACTTTTTACTCTCTCTTTAATCACATGTGGGTGAGAGGTGCTCTCAAGCAGGGCAGACCCATTCTGAGTATGGGACCCATCACTGCCCGCCTGCACTTCCTTATCACCAATCCCATGGAAGCTGTGGTACTGAGTAAGCACTCTTCTGAGAGACAGGACACCCAGTTCCTCCTGCACGTTGCTCTGGGCACAGGTGTGGGACCTGTTCCCTGTGGCCGGTTACCTTGCTGAGGGCAGGGTTTCTCTCTCAGACCCCTCGCCCACCCAGCTGGCCAGATCTGACACATGCAGATACACAGACCCGGTTAGAAAATCACACGCGCAGACACAGCGCCACAGACAAGGCTTCACACGTGCGGTCACCCACAGCAGCTGCGAGACACCTGGCCCAGCGCCAGAGGCAGGAGGGAGGGCTGGCCGGCCAGTCCGTGGGGAGGGGCAGGGCCCGCCGAGGCTCGGGGGAGGAGGTTGCAGTCAGCGGGAAGAGCAGGACGCACAGACCCGGCGGAGCGCCGCGGGAAGCTGCCCAGTCAGCGCTCAGCACTCGGACAGCGCAGAGCCGGGAGGCGCTGCCCAGCGGAGCCGAGCCCGGGCGGAGCATGTGAGCGCTCGGAGGGACATGGGGACCCGCTCGCGGCGGAGAGACCTTCTGCGCCTGCCCGGCTCCAGCATGGGGCTCTCTCTGCTGCTGGGGCTGCTCCTCTGCCGAGCCGGTAACTGCAGGGGTCTCCGGGGTCCGTGCCCGGGCACGGTGACACGCGGTCCGAGAATTACCGACTCCCAGCGCGGAGCCGGCGCCGAGCTGCGGGGCATCGCTAGCGGCTAGCGGGGCGCGGAGTGTGGCGGGGCCGAGCAGCTCCGGCCGCGATTTGCCTCTCCCCGGCCTCGCTCCTCCGTGCCCGCAGGTGTCCCGGCGGGGGGCGGGCAGGCTGCCCCGCCCGGGGCTCCGGGACGGCACTGGATCCCCCGGGCGGGCTCCTGGAGGGTCTCTCCCCCCTCCCCGGCTCTGGGCGCTGCGCATCCCGGCTCGGCCCCTGGCTGTGCTGGGCCCGGCTCCCAGGGGCCCCTGGCCGCCCCGCTGCTTGTGCTGCAGCCCAGGGGCTCGGCGCAGCCTCGGGCGGCGCGGCGCGCGCAGGGGGTGCGGACGGCTGCGCGGGAGCGGAGCGCGCTTTGCGGTAGCCGGGCTCTGAAGTTTTGTACGAATAAGCAAAGGACGGAGGTCTCCCAGCTCTGCCCGAAGCCAGCATCAGGAGCGCTCCGCGGGGGTGACGACCTGTCTAGGGACAGTTTTTATACCGGGTTAACTATCCTGGTTTGAACCCAGTGTCGGTAAAGTGTCCCAGCGCCTTGGCGCAGAACTGCTCTACGGCTAGCTGTCCATGTGCGTTAACTCGCGGTAACTGTGTTCTCACGAACGGTGGTTTCGGTTAAAAAAAATCACACCCCGGCCAAAAGAGTTAATTCAGTCCAAAACCCGAGAGTGGAGCGGGCTCTGTATCTGTTTGCCGAAGCGACTGTGAAGAGTTTCGGTTGGGATTTGCTGCTCCATCCTGATCACTTGCAGTTATGGCCAGGACCCAGTTTTCGGTGCCAAAGAGCAGAAGGGGCTGGACTGTATTATCAGGCGCTCTGAGCAGGTGTTTCGTGGCCGATTTACAGCAGAGAAACCCAGACATTCCTTTTTTGTAGCGAAGTTGCAGCACTGGGAACGACGCTGCAGCCAAACCTTTAGTAGACGCCACCGTAACTGAAGCTTGTTCATGGGATGCTTCACCGAAAGTGAACTTTGCATTAGCAAGGGGTTTATTCTGGCAGATCCGGAGGCTGATGGACTTTTGTTTACCTTAGGGCCCACGGAGTGGCTAGCATCTCTCAAGAAGGCACAGGTTCCTTTGCAGGCCACTCAAAAGGGGTACTAGGGCAATAAAGCGTCGGCAAAAACATGGCATTCGCTCTTGGAGTTGACCTGCATTTGGGGAGTTCTTGAGTCAGCACTCAGATGTTGCTACCGTGTCCTTTCCTGGTCGGAGGCACCTATCTACATGTTTTGTCTTCTTCTACAGTGGAGGGTCAATCAGTGAGCTAAGGAGGCTCTAGGTTTTTCCCCCAGTTTAATGATGTTTTGTAACCATTTAACGTTCATAGAATATCAGGGTTGGAAGGGACCTCAGGAGGTCATCTAGTCCAACCCCCTGCTCAAAGCAGGACCAATCCCCAATTTTTGCCCCAGATCCCTAAATGGCCCCCTCAAGGATTGAACTCACAACCCTGAGTTTAGCAGGCCAATGGACAAACCACTGAGCTCTCCCCCTCCACCTCATGGGGAAGACTCAATTGGAGGCAAAGCAGCTGATAAATTCCCCCAAAACAGCAGGTGCCCAAAAGCTGCAAATAGCCCCAAAGTGGCTTGCCAAGCTCAGAGGAGGCTCATTCTTTGAAGCCAAGACAAACTCATTGCATTTCCTTGGGTCCAGTAATTACTCTCAGAACCAATTTTACAGAAGTTTGTGTTCCTGGAACCAAAATATTAACCACAAATATGGGAATTACTCAAAATAAAAAGACTCCTCATGGGTCTGAAAGTTGGCCCCGGGGAGCCAGGGCTGGGGGAAAGAGACAGTTCCTAGTCCCACTACTACCGCCAAGACAAGAAGAAGAGGCAGATCTGAGAGGAGACAACAGAAGGTGGAATTGGCTGCAGCTTCTTTTCAGGAGTCACTGAGACCTGCAACATCACCACTAGTGCCACATGCTCTCACACAATCTATTTTACTGGTAGCCAAACCAATAGCTAGTGTGTGTTCTGCTCCCAGGTTTCTTGCACTGCAGGGCCTGTGAGGGTCCCCAGGATTGAGTGAGCATCTGGATTCTGTAACTAAATGACAATCATAATCCAAGAGCCTCATCTAGTGATGGCATCTGTGAATCTATGGCTGCTCTCTCTCCTACTGTTGCAAAGTCAGGGGAGCTTAGATTATAAAAGATTTCTCTACTGACAAGCTTGCTAATATCTCCATACAATCATCACAGAGCCAGTACAACTCACTTCGGAATTTGCATTGCTGATATGGTTGAAAATATAGGAGTTACAAGACCCATTTCACTCTACAGCTCTCAAACAGTCCCAGAGTCCTGTCTGTGGCAGTAGATTTGGGGATGATTTTGGAGCTTTCAATCCAGTAAAGCTGAAATTGCTAAAAATCACATTGACTGCTTAAAAGATAAACTGAGACAAAGTGACAGGTTTCAGAGTAGCAGTCGTGTTAGTCTGTATTCACAAAAAGAAAAGGAGTACTTGTGGCACCTTAGAGACTAACAAATTTATTAGAGCATAAGCTTTCGTGAGCTACAGCTCACTTCATCGGATGCATTTGGTGGAAAAAACAGAGGGGAGATTGATATACACACACAGAGAACATGAAACAATAGGTTTATCACACACACTGTAAGGAGAGGTTTCACAGTAGTAGCCATGTTAGTCTGTATTCGCAAAAAGAAAAGGAGTACTTATTTTGTTAGTCTCTAAGGTGCCACAAGTACTCCTTTTCTTTTTACTGTAAGGAGAGTGATCACTTAAGATAAGCCATCACCAGCAGCAGGGGGCGGGGAAAGGAGGAAAACCTTTCATGGTGACAAGCAAGCTAGGCTATTTCCAGCAGTTAACAAGAATATCTGAGGAACAGTGCGGGGTGGGGTGGGGGGGAGAAATAACATGGGGAAATAGTTTTACTTTGTGTAATGACTCATCCATTCCCAGTCTCTATTCAAGCCTAAGTTAATTGTATCCAGTTTGCAAATTAATTCCAATTTAGCAGTCTCTCGTTGGAGTCTGTTTTTGAACCTTTTTTGTTGAAGGATAGCCACTCTTATGTCTGTAATCGAGTGACCAGAGAGATTGAAGTGTTCTCCAACTGGTTTTTGAATGTTATAATTCTTGACGTCTGATTTGTGTCCATTCATTCTTTTATGTAAAGACTGTCCAGTTTGACCAATGTACACGGCAGAGGGGCATTGCTGGCACATGATGGCATATATCACATTGGTAGATGCGCAGGTGAACGAGCCTCTGATAGTGTGGTTGATGTGATTAGGCCCTATGATGGTGTCCCCTGAATAGATATGTGGACAGAGTTGGCAATGGGCTTTGTTGCAAGGACAGGTTCCTGGGTTAGTGGTTCTGTTGTGTGGTGTGTGGTTGCTGGTGAGTATTTGCTTCAGATTGGGGGAAAACTGGATACTCTCATAAAGAACCAACCTTCCACACAAACTTCCTCGTGGCTGGACTTTACAAAAACTAGACAAGCCATTTACAACACACACTTTGCTTCTCTACAAAAGAAAAAGGACACTAAGCTATCTAAACTACTACATGCCACAAGGGGCCACAATAGTGGTTCCCGTAACCCACCCAGCAATATTGTTAATCTATCCAACTATACTCTTAGCCCAGCAGAAGAATCTGTCCTATCTTGGGGCCTCTCCTTTTGCCCCTCTATCCCCACAAACATGATACAGTTCTGTGGTGACCTAAATCCTATTTTCGACGTCTCAGACTCAAGGAATATTTCCAACACACCTCTGACCAACTCATTAACCCACAGAGACCTTCCTACCAACACTACAAAAAGAAGGATTCTGGGTGGACTCCTCCTGAAGGTCGAAACAGCAGCCTGGATTTCTACATAGACTGCTTCTGCCGACGTGCACGAGCTGAAATTGTGGAAAAGCAGCATCGCTTACCCCATAACCTCAGCCATGCAGAACACAGTGCCATCCACAGCCTCAGAAACAACTCTGACATCATAATCAAAAAGGCGGACAAAGGAGGTGCTGTCGTCATCATGAATAGGTCGGAGTATGAACAAGAGGCTACTAGGCAGCTCTCCAACACCACTTTCTACAAGCCATTACCCTCTGATCCCACTGAGAATTACCAAAAGAAACTACAGCATTTGCTCAAGAAACTCCCTGAAAAAGCACAAGAACAAATCCGCACAGACACACCCCTAGAACCCTGACCTGGGGTATTCTATCTGCTACCCAAGATCCATAAACCTGGAAATCCTGGACGCCCCATCATCTCAGGCATTGGCACCCTGACAGCAGGATTGTCTGGCTCTGTAGACTCCCTCCTCAGGCCCTACGTTACCAGCACTCCCAGCTATCTTCGAGACACCACTGACTTCCTGAGGAAACTACAGTCCATTGGTGATCTTCCTAAAAACACCATCCTAGCCACTATGGATATAGAAGCCCTCTACACCAACATTCCACACAAAGATGGACTACAAGCCGTCAGGAACAGTATCCATGATAATGTCATGGCTAACCTGGTGGCTGAACTTTGTGACTTTGTCCTCACCCGTAACTATTTCACATTTGGGGACAATGTATACCTTCAAATCAACGGCACTGCGATGGGTACCCGCATGGCCCCACAGTATGCCAACATTTTTATGGCTGACTTAGAACAACGCTTCCTCAGCTCTCGTCCCCTAATGCCCCTACTCTACTTGCGCTACATTGATGACATCTTCATCATCTGGACCCATGGAAAAGAAGCCCTTGAGGAATTCCACCAGGATTTCAACAATTTCCATCCCACCATCAACCTCAGCCTGGACCAGTCCACACAAGAGATCCACTTCCTGGACACTACGGTGCTAATAAGCGATGGTCACATAAACACCACCCTATATCGGAAACCTACTGACCGCTATTCCTACCTACATGCCTCTAGCTTTCATCCAGATCATACCACACGATCCATTGTCTACAGCCAAGCTCTATGATATAACCGCATTTGCTCCAACCCCTCAGACAGAGACAAACACCTACAAGATCTCTATCATGCATTCCTACAACTACAGTACCCACCTGCTGAAGTGAAGAAACAGATTGACAGAGCCAGAAGAGTACCCAAAAGTCACTTACTACAGGACAGGCCCAACAAAGAAAATAACAGAACGCCACTAGCCATCACCTTCAGCCCCCAACTAAAACCTCTCCAACGCATCATCAAGGATCCACAACCTATCCTGAAGGACGACCCATCACTCTCACAGATCTTGGGAGACTGGCCAGTCCTTGCTTACAGACAGCCCCCCAATCTGAAGCAAATACTCACCAGCAACCACACACCACACAACAGAACCACTAACCCAGGAACCTATCCTTGCAACAAAGCCCGTTGCCAACTCTGTCCACATATCTATTCAGGGGACACCATCATAGGGCCTAATCACATCAGCCACACTATCAGAGGCTCGTTCACCTGCGCATCTACCAATGTGATATATGCCATCATGTGCCAGCAATGCCCCTCTGCCATGTACATTGGTCAAACTGGACAGTCTCTATGTAAAAGAATGAATAGACACAAATCAGACGTCAAGAATTATAACATTCAAAAACCAGTTGGAGAACACTTCAGTCTCTCTGGTCACTCGATTACAGACCTAAGAGTGGCTATCCTTCAACAAAAAAGCTTCAAAACCAGACTCCAATGAGAGACTGCTGAATTGGAATTAATTTGCAAACTGGATACAATTAACTTAGGCTTGAATAGAGACTGGGAATGGATGAGTCATTACACAAAGTAAAACTATTTCCCCATGTTATTTCTCCCCCCCCACCCCACCCCCCACTGTTCCTCAGATATTCTTGTTAACTGCTGGAAATAGCCTACCTTGCTTGTCACCATGAAAGGTTTTCCTCCTTCCCCCCCCCCCCCCCCGCTGCTGGTGATGGCTTATCTTAAGTGATCACTCTCCTTACAGTGTGTATGATAAACCCATTGTTTCATGTTCTCTGTGTGTGTATATCAATCTCCCCTCTGTTTTTTCCACCAAATGCATCCGATGAAGTGAGCTGTAGCTCACGAAAGCTTATGCTCTAATAAATTTATTAGTCTCTAAGGTGCCACAAGTACTCCTTTTCTTTTTGAGACAAAGTGGGTGAGGTAATATCTTTTATTGGATCAACTTCTGCTGGTGAGAGCTCTGTAAACTCGAAAGCTTGTCTCTCTGACCAACAGAAATTGGTCCAATAAACCGTATTATTTATCTTGTCTCTGTAATATCCTGGGACTGACTCAGCTACAGCAACACTGAATTAAAGATGAACTGTCACATGGGGAAGACTTTTTGTTGGTGCTTACAATGCAATCCATTTGATTGCCATGTGTTGTTCGTGGATTTCTGTCCCTCTTTGGTTAATTCTCAACTGTGTTTGTGTTTACTAAAGAAAGGGTTTCCTGCTCCCAAACCATTGTTTTCTTCAGCATAATACCTAGAGATCCCAACCAAAATCAAAGCCCCATTATGCTAGGCATGGCAATACACATATATAGTGAGAGACAGTCACTGTACCAAAGAGCTTACAACATCACATTTTCTCTACATCACTGCCAGGCTAACGGCAAAGCAGAATCAGCTGTCACAATGGCCAAGAAACTACTAAAAAGGCATAGCAGAATGATAGAGACTCATGGGCAGCATGACTAGAAAAATTAGAAGGCATGGGCAGCAGTCCAGAATGGCGTCACATGTCATGCAACCAGATTCTATTGCCTACAGCAAATAAACTTTTGAAGCCAGCAACAGTAGAAAAGGTAACAGAACAAATTAAACAGTGGTGACAGCAAATAGTATGAGAGGTGTCAAAGATCTTCCTGAACTCCAGACAGTACAACCAGCATCCTAATGACAAAGATAAGATGGAGGGCAAGGACTGGTATTCAAAGAGCAGCACCAAGGCTATACATGGTGAAAGTACAAGGACAACTCTACCACCACAACCCTTGTCTCCTAAGAACAACCAAGGAACAATTGCCCTCAAGAGATGGCCCACATAGATTCACACACAGGAGCTACAATAGAAACTGACAATGACAATGTAATTAATTCCCATTAGTGACCCTGAGAAGGTGGCAAATACATGCCAGTTAATGAACCTGCACAAAAATCTCCAGAAGAAAAACACCAACAGATGGAAGGACTTCAAATAATACCCCCCTAAGTGGAAGAGCCCTAATGTTGCCAAGTTTCAAAGACTCCTACATTGTTTAATTCAATAATTTCAATTAATATCCATTATAGGAAGAGAGAAGTGTACTAGGGTTTTTGATTTCAAAAGGGCTGACTTTCAAAAATTAAGGAAATTAGTTAGGGAAGTGGATTGGACTGAAGAACTTATGGATCTAAAGGTAGAGGAGGCCTGGGATTACTTTAAATCAAAGCTGCAGAAGCTATCGGAAGCCTGTATCCCAAGAAAGGGGAAAAAATTCATAGGAAGGAGTTGTAGACCAAGCTGGATGAGCAAGCATCTTAGAGAGGTGATTAAGAAGAAGCAGAAAGCATACAGGGAGTGGAAGATGGGAGGGATCAGCAAGGAAAGCTACCTAATTGAGGTCAGAACATGTAGGGATCAAGTGAGACAGGCTAAAAGTCGAGTAGAGTTGGACCTTGCAAAGGGAATTAAAACCAATAGTAAAAGGTTCTATAGCCATATAAATAAGAAGAAAACTAAGAAGGAAGAAGTGGGGCCGCTTAACACTGAGGATGGAGTGGAGGTTAAAGATAATCTAGGCATGGCCCAATATTTAAAAAAATACTTTGCCTCAGTCTTTAATAAGGCTAAAGAGGATCTTGGGGATAATGGTAGCATGACAAATGGGAAGGAGGATATAGAGGTAGATATTACCATATCAGAGGTAGAAGCGAAACTGAAACAGCTTAATGGGACTAAATCGGGGGGCCCAGATAATCTTCATCCAAGAATATTAAAGGAATTGGCACCTGAAATTGCAAGCCCATTAGCAAGAATTTTTAATGAATCTGTAAACTCAGGAATAGTACCGAATGATTGGAGAATTGCTAATATAGTTCCTATTTTTAAGAAAGGAAAAAAAAGTGATCCGGGTAACTACAGGCCAGTTAGTTTGACATCTGTAGTATGCAAGGTCCTGGAAAAAATTTTGAAGGAGAAATTAGTTAAGGACATTGAAGTCAATGGTAAATGGGACAAAATACAACATGGTTTTACAAAAGGTAGATCGTGCCAAACCAACCTAATCTCCTTTTTTGAAAAAGTAACAGACTTTTTAGATAAAGGAAATGCAGTGGATCTAATTTACCTAGATTTCAGTAAGGCATTTGATACCGTGCCACATGGGGAATTATTAGTTAAATTGGAGAAGATGGGGATCAATATGAACATCAAAAGGTGGATAAGGAATTGGTTAAAGGGCAGACTGCAACGGGTCCTACTGAAAGGCGAATTGTCAGGTTGGAGGGAGGTTACCAGTGGAGTTCCTCAGGGATCGGTTTTGGGACCAATCTTATTTAATCTTTTTATTACTGACCTTGGCACAAAAAGTGGGAGTGTGCTAATAAAGTTTGCAGATGATACAAAGCTGGGAGGTATTGCCAATTCGGAGAAGGATCGGGATATTATACAGGAGGATCTGGATGACCTTGTAAACTGGAGTAATAATAATAGGATGAAATTTAATAGTGAGAAGTGTAAGGTTATGCATTTAGGGATTAATAACAAGAATTTTAGTTATATGTTGGGGACGCATCAATTAGAAGTAACGGAAGAGGAGAAGGACCTTGGAGTATTGGTTGATCATAGGATGACTATGAGCTGCCAATGTGATATGGCTGTGAAAAAAGCTAATGCGGTTTTGGGATGCATCTGGAGAGGCATTTCCAGTAGGGATAAGGAGGTTTTAGTACCGTTATACAAGGCACTGGTGAGACCTCACCTAGAATACTGTGTGCAGTTCTGGTCTCCCATGTTTAAAAAGGATGAATTCAAACCGGAGCAGGTACAAAGAAGGGCTACTAGGATGATCCGAGGAATGGAAAACTTGTCTTATGAAAGGAGACTTAAGGAACTTGGCTTGTTTAGCCTAACTAAAAGAAGGTTGAGGGGAGATATGATTGCTCTCTATAAATATATCAGAGGGATAAATATAGGAGAGGGAGAGGAATTATTTAAGCTCAGCACCAATGTGGACACAAGAACAAATGGGTATAAACTGGCCACCAGGAAGTTTAGACTTGAAATCAGACGAAGGTTTTTAACCATCAGAGGAGTCAAGTTTTGGAATAACCTTCCAAGGGAAGCAGTGGGGGCAAAAGATCTATCTGGTTTTAAGATTCTACTCGATAAATTTATGGAGGAGATGGTATGATGGGATAATGGGATTTTGGTATGTAATTGATCTTTAAATATTCAGGGTAAATAGGCCAGATCCCCTGAGATGGGATATTGGATGGATGGGATCTGGGTTGCTATAGAGGGTTCTTTCCCGGGTGTCTGGCTGGTGGATCTTGCCCATATGCTCAGTGTTTGGCTGGTTGCCATGTTTGGGGTCGGGAAGGAATTTTCCTCCAGGGCAGATTGGAGAGGCCCTGGAGGTTTTTCGCCTTCCTCTGTAGCGTGGGGCGTGGTTGACTTGAGGGAGGCTTCTCTGCTCCTTGAAGTCTTTGAACCATGATTTGGGGACTTCAGTGGCTCAGACATGGGTGGGGTTTTTCATAGGAGTGGGTGGGTGAGATTCTGTGGCCTGCGTTGTGCAGGAGGTCGGACTAGATGATCAGAATGGTCCCTTCTGACCTTAGTATCTATGAATCTATGAATCTATATAAAAATGTATATATACTGATATATCTCTAGTTAATATTAAGGGTACCATTTATTACCATAAGAATATGTAGCATTGTTCATAAGTGTCGTAGGTTCACTATAGTTGTTATTCTGTACTGCAAATGACTTTTTAAATGCAGCTCTTATACCTAGTTCCAGGCTATATCAGTAGGGACAGCACAGACTCAGAGGGGATAAGCACCCCTTACACACCACTCCCAGAAGCACAGCACCCTTAAGCACCATGCTGGGACACTGGGCTCACTGCTGACTCAGAGAGGAGAACTCCTCACACTGAGTAACCTATACTACTCCCTACAGCACCTGAGTTTTCCTTGTGGATCTCCTGTCCCATGTAAGTACTGAACAGCCCAGATCCTGATCAGGTTTGGAAGATTGCAAGCCACCCATAGGAGGGTTTTTTTATAAAGCTGGCAAATGGCTTTGTATATAATTTCTTGCTATCCCTTTGCACCAATGTGAGTTCCTGCTGATGTCCATCCTCTCATTTCTAAAGGGAGGGAGCTCTTGCTCCCCACCTGTCCTACATCAAGGGCAGAGGATTCCATCTCACCCAGATAAAATACACTTTCCCACGTCTGCCTTTGCAGAAATGTTCTTGCTGAGATAGGACAGAAAGCCTGCAGTGATGATACTGAAACAATTATTGTGTGGCTTTCTCCCTGAATGAAGCCCTACCTTTCTGTCCCTACTTGAACAGGAGGCCTCCTTGCTCTTCCAAGGGACTGCATAGCAGCTGAGAAGATTTGCCTGATGGACCCTGCCTGCAATGCCACCTACCAGGCCCTGGAAAACTGCTCCCTTGATAAGACGCGTTTCCTCCCTCTGAGTCCTGATGCCAGAGCAAAATGCCAGGATGCAAAGTTAGACCTCAGAAGCAGCCCTTTACTGCATTGCAAGTGTCACCGGCGCATGAGAAGACAAAAGCACTGCCTGCGCATCTACTGGACTGTTCACTCCAGCTTCACACACGGTGAGATGGAATCATTGTTTATACATTATCTAGTTATTACACAAACCTATGTACTATTAATACTCACCCCAACAAGGGCAGGAGAGGGGTTCAATGGAGAATTCTGCCACAGCTCACTCTCCAACCCTGGAGGTGGTTGCTAGAGAATCACATCACATGGGCTTCCACCTCCTGGGGAAGAGGAGTCACTGGTCCTTTACAATAAATGTTTAAGAAATTAATATAATAAACAAAGCTTGGACGCAGATTTCATTTTTGTTTTAAAACTTATGACATGAGGTGGTGAGTTTATGTTCATGAAACAATTCTGGGGCTGGACCCTCAGGCTAACCAACAGGACTACAGAGGGTCAGAGAGAGGGGTAGGGTGAGAAGGGAAATTACGCTGCAACCTAAAGAAACACAGAAAGTTGGTTTTGTCCAGCAGTGAGCAAGGGATTAATTAAAATGAGAAAAACAGTGTTAGCCTGAAAGCTGCTGTCTCACTGCTTTATTGTAAAAAGCTTCTGCCTAAAACTTCCCCCCCTCCCTGCTGTAATTTTAAAGGGACAGTGCACATATCCTCATGAATGCTGAGACTGAAAAGGAACAAATGAAAACTAGATCTAATCCTGGACACAGAGAAGCCAATGAATGATTCCCATATCAAAGCTGCTTAGTAACACACCAGTATCTCTGATAGGTCTGGGGCCATGGTTTGCTCTTGCTGGCTCTGCCTGGTTCTTGAGTAAAGCAGTGTGTTTCTGGATGAACTCCAGTCCTGTGGGTGCAACCAGATATGTTTTGTGTGTCCATGAAAGTCTCTCTAAAAGGAGAAGCTGGTTCCAGTGTGTTCCCCCCTCCCCCTGCCCGCACACATCCCTGAATGTGTGTCTCACCTTGCCTAGGTTATTTCAATTTGGAGACTTCTCCTTATGAGGATCCAGCAAATGAAGAACCCTGGAAGATTGACTACAACAAGCTGGCAGCTTTGGTTTCAGGTAGGGATCATGACAGGTACACATTTCCCCCTTTTTCTTCCTTTCTCAGGGGCCACCTACTGGGCTGAGGATTATTAAAAGGGAAAATATTTTGAGGCAGCACCCCCGTTAAAACTGGTCAGGGGAATATTGGCTCCAGAGGACCTGAGAGAGAAAGGTGAAGCTTTGGAGTCAGCATGTCAGAGAGTGGGGTGGATCTGTAGATCCCACTGCCTGTAAGTGAAGCTATCCAAAAGGTAACCAGTTAGGAGAGATTAAAGGGACAGAGTCAGAAGAATGGAATGCATCAAGGAAAGCCCAACAAGGAAACAAGTCTAACAATTTCCATTTTGTAAATAATCCAGATTTTTTAAAACTATTAAGATACAATAAATATTGGCATTTTCTCCATTATTTTTATTTTCCTTTAGCTTGTTTAGAAAAATCAAAGGTTTAGTTAACAGACAGGTGAGATTCCCTCTCCGTTGGACAATATCCACTTATTCCAAAAAGCATTACCAGACAGAAAAAATTTCCATATGCTCTGATATTTCGTGTACCGCAATTTCTCTATAAGACATCCCAACTAAAAAGAAAATATACATTACTAAAAAAGCACCTACCTTTGATTTAGTCCCTCTTATGGGCTGCCCATATCATGGAGGATAGATCCATCAATGGCTATTAGCCAGGATGAGCAGGGATGGTATCCCTAGCCTCTGTTAGCCAGAAGCTGGGAATGGGTGACAGGGGATGGATCACTTCATGATTACCTGTTCTGTTCATTTCCTCTGAAGCACCTGGCATTGGCCACTGTCAGAAGACAGGATACTGGGCTAGATGGACCTTTGTTCTGACCCAGTATGGCTGTTCTTATGTCTAGTGTTCCCTAAGTTGCCTTCTAGTTTGTAAACTTAACTAAGAACAATTAGGACTATTTATGACCAGAGAGATAATTTTACCATGTAGGGTTTCAGAGTAGCAGCCGTGTACTCCATTTCTTTTTACAATGTATGTTACTTATGGTGGTTCACAATTTTTTCCAGTGAACTGCTAGAATGTCAGTGACAGAAATCAACATATGTGCCATTCAGTTTTCTGCTCTTTACATCATACATATCTTTCATTGCTGTCCTCAAAAGGAGTGTGTCAGGATATGGGTTTATTTCATTGAGCAATTCTTTTTATTTGTTCAAATAATGGAATCGAATCAATCTCACCAAAGATACATCTATAACTTTTTTGTCATTGTTGTCAACAAAGCCCTGAACTCTTTTCATAGACCTTTATGTTCAGCTGGAGTTCACCACCACTTTACATGACCTTAGATATAATCTTTTTCCCTTATCACTGCCCTCTTCACTAGCAGGACAAATGTTTGAAAACTGTTTACCTGGGCTCAGAACAAGGTTTAAATGCTGTTTTCAGACACTGTTCCCCAGCAGTCATAGAGGAAGGAGAGTAACTCCTCCTGCTCCATAAGGCAACGAGTAAGCCATAACAAACATAAGTGTGAGCCAGTGAAGCACAAACACCCTCCCACCCCTACCCCCGGCAAACCACATTCCAAAGAGCAAGGCTAGTTCAAGTATCCACACCCCTTGGGACTAGGCCTGAATCACACTAGCACTGAGCAGAGTCAGCTTGCCTGATGCCCCTCCCGTTTTCCCGTGAATCCCTGCTGAGTGATCACTAAATTGCAGGTTTCAGAGTAGCAGCCGTGTTAGTCTGTATTCGCAAAAAGAAAAGGAGTACTTGTGGCACCTTAGAGACTAACAAATTTATTAGAGCATAAGCTTTCGTGAGCTACAGCTCACTTCATCGGATGCATCCGATGAAGTCAGCTGTAGCTCACGAAAGCTTATGCTCTAATAAATTTGTTAGTCTCTAAGGTGCCACAAGTACTCCTTTTCTTTTCACTAAATTGCAGTGAAACAGAGGATGGTAGCCTGCAGCTCCTCCTGCTCACACCTGAAATCTCCTCTGGGATTTACTGTCCCTGGGTTTCTGTTGGCTTTTCAGGTTCACATCTAGCAGGGGACAATGCAAATCCCTGCCTGAAAGCAACTCACTTCTGCAGTCTGAATAAGAAATGTGTCCATCTGCGCACATATTATGCCTCCAGCTGCACCAAGAGGGCAGAGTCTGGAGGCACCTGTGACCAGCGAAAGTGCCACAAAAGGCTACGACAGTTCTTTGAGAAGGTCCCTGAGGATTTCACCAAGAGGCTCCTGTTCTGTCCATGTCAAGATGAGCTCTGTGGGGAGCGACGCCGGAAAACCATTGTCCCTGAGTGCTCCTTCCAGGATAGCATCAAACCCAACTGCCTCCTTCTTTTGGACTCCTGTATCAAAGACCATATCTGCAAGTAGGTCTGTCAGCAAGGGGCATTCGCCCAGTGAAAAGGGCAGTCTTGATTCTGATGCTCTTTTTCTTCTTCTTCTTCCTACAGATCCCGACTGGCTGATTTCCAACAGAACTGTCAGCCTGCAGGCATATCTCCAGATGGCTGTTCTCAGCACAACCATGCTGCGTGCCTTCAGGCTTACATGGGGATGATTGGTAAGTGGTGACCAAAGGGGAACATAAGAAGGCTTGATGAGAAGCATGCTCTCAGGCATACATGGGGATGGAGGGAGTGACAAGAGGGTGTGCCTGAAGGTGTATGGAGCTGAGGATTGGCAAGGTCCAGATCCTGATCTTATCAGAGCTTAAGGTCAAGGTATTAAAGACACTTGAGGCTGGCCTATGTTGGTGTTTTCCCTGCCCCAGTGTAGACAGAGCCTAAAGAGGAACTCATTTAGCATCCATAATATCTATGACACCTACAAGGCCAGAGACTATATATTCTCCAATTCTCCCTCCATTGACGAGATAGCAGCATCACCCCCATGTCTCTTACACCAAATCTATTTTGCTTCTTACAAAGGTGGTAGGCTAGTCTACACTGGCAACACTAAAGCGCTGCCACAGTAGCGCTTTAACGTGCCTTGTGTGGTCGTGGCTCAGCGAGGGGCGTAGCTCCTAGCTCTGGGGCACTGTTTACACTGACACTTTACAGCGCTGCAACTTGCTGCGCTCAGAGGAGTGTTTTTTCACCCCCCTGAGCAAGAAAATTGCAGTGCTGTTAATTGCCAGTGTAGACAAGCCTGCTTATTCTGCAATGCCTGAGCAGCAGAGCCCTGTCCAGCTGTGTGATATAGCCACTCCTGACATTTCAGCCACTGGACGTTTTACAGCCATTTTATCCTTTTACTATCCAAATGAACATCAGTTCTCAGGGTCCTTGGTTGCTGACACCTTAAACCCTGTATTCCCTCATGGTTTGGCTGCCTGAGCCCTGATGGGACATTGTTGGTGATATATCCAGCAAAAGCCTTCATAGAGGCCATAGGGGCACTGGGATTTAAGATGTCCCCGGTCACACCTGGTTGTGACCAAACTAACAAAGCATCCCAAGGTTTGCTCCCTGTGACAGCTGTAATAGACATGAATCTGCTAACAGTGAAGCTGTATAGGCCAGGAATGAGTGGGCACTTTAACTGCATTTCCAGACTATCCCTGTTTTTTTGTAAAGTCTTCATTGTGTTAACATGGTCACTGAACTGTATCGCATAGCCAGGCTGCAGCTGCACAATGTTTATCTGGGAACAGGCCATAGGCCGTCAGTTTGTTGGCAGGGTAACTGGAAGTTATGATAGAAGAGCCTATCACTGCCACATGCCAGTGCTCCTGTTTCTGGAGAGGGGTAGGGGTGTCTCCGCGCTCCGCTACACATCTTCTAATTTACGGCTTTCTTCCCATAGGCAAAAAGAAAAGGAGTACTTGTGGCACCCAGTGTGCTTCATTGTTAGGACCACTTGGGTGGGGTGCAGCACGCTCCCTGGCCCCTCCTGCACCTGACTCCTCAAGTACCCGAGACAACATGCACCTCAGTGCAGAGGGCTCCCTGCCCCCCAGATCGCATGCGCTTCCGTGCAGAGGGCTCCCTGCCTCCCAAACAACATGCACTTCCGTGCAGAGGGCTCCCTCCCCCCAGCTCCTCCCCGGGCAGCTGTGTCTTGGCACATTTAGGTTTAATGATAATTCATGACACATTGAAAGTAATACATACAAACATCATTTAGCTAAAGTACATAGAATCTGCCTAGAGAATGGGCCTCCCTAGCCTGCAGCATGTCCAGGGGACTCTAGAGACACAAAGCATGAGTGTGAAGGCCATGGTGTATTGCCCTGGTTAGAGGCAGTGGCTGGTACTCACTGGCTCAGAGGGTTACTGCATGCAGCCCACCTAAAGGTTTTCATACAAACAAATCTTGATTCTCATTTCTTGGGGACTGGGGACAGGTACAGCCATGACACCAAACTATGTTGGTAACTCCAGCACAGAGGTTTCGCTGTGGTGCACCTGTGAGAACAGTGGCAACCAGCAGGAGGAGTGTGACCAGATACGCAGCATGTTCATTAGCAACAAATGCCTCAGTAAGTGCTATACAACAAGCAACTTGGGACAGATTCATCATAATTAAGTTCAAACCTCTTGTTGCTTTCCAGGTCCTACATCGCACAGCCCCTGCCTACAGCTCCAACCTGCTCTCCTTTGGCATTTCCCTACCCTCTCTACTCCACCACTAGCGTCAGTCTAGATACTCCCTTTCTCTGCTCTTACAGGCATCTCTGAACTTTCTTCCACATTACACCTTGTCCCCAGATCTGTTCACAAAGTCATTTCTCTGGCCACATTCAACCCCTCCCAGAGACTCACTTCTGCAGTCTCACCTATAATAAGTGAGGGGGTAGGAAAGGTTGAGAGAGAAAACCAGTATCACACTATATCCATGGCTTACTGAATAATCACATGATCTCACCACTATCATCTTGTCCTTCCTCACCTCCCCTTACCTCTGACCCTCATTTGCTGGACAGAACCTGGGATTCCAGGTGTCTCTGTGAGACACTTAGTACAGTCCTGGGTGCTCAAAAAATAAATAGCAATTTGATCCACCACAGCCTGGCACAGACCATATCAATGGGCCAGCAGCTCAGCAATAGCTCTCAAATCCTGCTGGCTGAGATTGGGTAAAATCCAGCTGTGAGTGGTAGCTGTGTCCAGAGCCCGTATTCCTCTTAACCATCTCTGGCATCCCAGCAATGGGCTTTATTAAGATTTAAATATTTTATGACTGTAAAAGCTTCCAAAGGGCATCAAATAAAGAAACCAGCATCACTATATAATTGTTTAATATTAATGTATTTTCTGTGTATATAGTACTATATAGTGAAATCTCACACCAATAGAACTCACACTGCCCACCTCAGACACACCCTCTTAGGATGACAGAAAGTAGAGGTGGAAAAACCCCATTCAGACCAATCCACTGTACCCCAGATACCATGCAAGATTGGTCCCTGCAGTCTGCTCTGTGATGCTTTATCCACCACATATCAACTCCCCATAGTAATATGCCACTGCATACAATATTTACACTCCCCAAAGCAAAATCACCCTTACAAACTCCAACATGTGAGCTTCCCAGCCTAACCCATTGGGGAGAGCTATATTCCAAGGTGAGCTAATCAGGAAAGTACCTTCTTAGACATTTGTTTGACTTCTACCTGCAGAAAACACAATTCAGTCTCAGATGCATCTGAGCCAGGCAACTCTGGAGGGGCAGGAAGAATTGTTTCACATGCCTTCCCTAAGCTTCCAGGCAGACAGCACCAACACTTCTCTTGCTTCAGAAATGTGCCAGGTATGAATTACTTTTCTACCTTCACAAAGCAGCCAGTAAAGTAGCATAGAGAAAGTAACTAGCACCAGAGAAACAAGCAGCTCTGGACACCTGAAAGAGGGAGCTGTGGATGTATCAGAGCCTCAGAAAAGTACCCCCTCCCCATCACCATTCTAGTTGCTCCGTCCCATAGGTTAGCAGAGGGGCCAGTGTGTAGGGGCAAGAGCCATATTACTTGGCATGGGAGGTTCCCAAATCCTCAGTGCTAATCTCAGAATGGGAGATCCTGCAGCCAGGGGCCTGGCTTGATCCAATTTGAATTAATTTCTCCCTTTCCCTTCCCAGGTCACCAAGACAAAGACATGGCCAGACATCTCTGAATACAACAGCATGCCCATGGCCTCCTCTGTGTATTCTGGAGCTGGGGTTTCCTGGCCCTCAATGGCCCTGCTGCTGCTCCTGCTCCTGCTCAGCCCACCTTAACTTGACACAACAGGCATTTGTCCCTTCCACATAATTCTCCTCACTCTGTACTCAGACATTGTCCTACTAACTCCCCCTTGGGGAACTGAAGACCTCCACAGAAGAGGAGCTGAACAGTCTCACCCCAGAGCAGGAAGGCCTGCATCCTTCTCCTAGGAGTGAGTCATTTCACTCAGCTCCTTCTGCAGCTAGAACTGCAGGGGCTGGTTGTCCAACACTATCTCCTTCCCCCACTCCTAGCACTGCAAGAGGAAGAGTAGCTAGTTGGGAGACTTTAGGGCACTATTTTGTTTGTTTGTTCTAAAAACAAAGCTAGTCAAAATTCTGTCCAAACAGCGTTTGCCTTTTGAATGAAGGAGAAGGAGGGGCTCCCGCAGGTACCTGCAGTACTCCTCCAGCTGGCCAATTGGTGCTTTTCCTCTAGAGCAGAAAGCAGCAGACTGGTGCCCCAGGGGGCAGAGACCTAACTCTATGGTATCCTGAGAGCAGAACAGGGCAAACTGACCCATACATTCCTCTGTAAATACCAGCTCTGTGTTCTGTTCAGGACTCTTTTGATAATTTTTCAAATCCATTATTTTAAGCCTATAAAAGAAAACCGCTCCAGAGCCAAAGCAAGGAAGCTGGGCTCTAGCCTCTGCTCTTGTTTCTTGTTCCTTTCAGCCATCCATATCTTCCACTCTTAGTGCGAGCAAGAGATGTACTCTTGGATTTCAGCTCCATTTCTTCACTCAGTCCCATTAAACCTTGTCCAGCATACTATGACACTGCCTGGCTAGGCCATGCTTTTCTAGGACTTCTAAGAGAAAGCATGCAGGCTTATTCAGCTGTACCCACATAGCTCCCTAGGGATATACTGTGCTGATTTGCAGTGCAAAGACCTCAGGCAGTTGCACTGACTTAGTGTCCCTTCACATACCCCTGTGCCCACTCCAGAGTCTCCCTCCTCTCTGCCAGGTTCCATTTTATGACCTATTTATTCTGGGTGTAAACACGTGTGTTGTGTAACTGCTATTCTGCTGTGTTGCAGTGGCCTGTAAAAATGTGGTGTTCAAGTGAATATTGATTTCTGAGTGCCCGTTACTAGTCCACAATCAATTGCATGAAAGAGCTGCCTTATCAGGGAAGCTTATGTTTTCAGGAGAGCTGGCAGCCCAACTCGGAGCAGCTCCTCTGCATACAGGTGGTGTGTGGCTTTGGAAGATACAATGAAGCTGGGCAAATGTTATGCTCCTGGAATGGATGTGCAGCTGTCAGACCTCTCTACTGAACCCTGTGTTCCATACCTTCCTGTCCCTCAGAAAGGGAATCTTGTGTTGTGTCACTTAGAATCATAGACTATCAGGGTTGGAAGAGACCTCAGGAGGTCATCTGGTCCAATCCCCTACTCAAAGCAGGACCAACACCAACTAAATCATCCCAGCCAGGGCTTTGTCAAGCCAGGCCTTAAAAACCTATAAGGATGGAGATTCCATCACCTTCCTAGGTAACCCATTCCAGTGCTTCACCACCTTCCTAGTGAAATAGTTTTTCCTAGTATCCAACCTAGACCTCCCCCACTGCAATTTGAGACCATTGCTTCTTGTTATGTCTTCTGTCACCACTGAGAACAGTCTAGCTCCATCCTCCTTGGAACCTCCCTTCAGATAGTTGAAGGCTGCTATCAAATCCCCCCTCACTCTTCTTTTCTGCAGACTAAATAACTCCAGTTCCCTCAGCCTCTCCTCGTAAGTCATGTGCCCCAGCCCCCTAATCATTTTTGTTGCCCTCCCCTGGACTCTTTCCAATTTGTCCCATCCCTTGTGTCATAGGGGGGACCAAAACAGGACACAATACTCCAGGTGTGGCCTCACCAGTGCCGAATAGAGGGGAATAATCATTTCCCTCAATCTGCTGACAATGCTCCTACTAATACAGCCCAATATGCCGTTGGCCTTCTTGGCAACAAGGGCACACTGCTGACTCATATCCAGCTTCTTGTCCACTTTAATCCCCAGGTCCTTTTCTGCAGAACTGCTGCTTAGCCAGTCGGTCTCCAGCCTGTAGCGGTGCATGGGATTCCAGATGCCGGAGTACCATAGCATCCCTTATCTCTGGATGCACAAATTACATCTCTCCACTGCACCTCTGAAATGTCCTTCATTTCATATTTCTACTTTGAATCCCAGTCTTCTCTGTGCCCACTCACTGAGGCATTAATTTCTTCCTGCTGAAGCAAGAAGCAGGGACAACACATTGCCCAGCAGAGGAGCTGCACTTAATTTCCATACATTGGAGAAGGTCACAGCCACTGCCATCATTAACAGAGAAGGTTCATCTACAGATGACAAGATGTCCCACTATGCACTGGCACCGGGCTGCTTGGATCAAGAGGGAGCATGGACCCCCAATGTGCTTCCTACACCTCCATAATCAAGCTGAGGAAGGCAATGTTATCAGATTCCCTGGGCTCCATTTGGCCATGCACTGGTCGGACACTGACATGCAGGGGCTGGCAGTTCCCTGGAAACTTCCTTATTACAGTATAGCAGAAGTTGCCTTCTCCAAAGATTGGTGGTGAGAGGAGAAGTGGTTGCTGTTCCAGTGTCTCACAGCATGCATAAAACACATGCAAGGAGTTCAGAGGAATGTTGGGCTAGCAAGCCCCTATGCCATGTGCCCTGAGTACTCTGTATCCTCTAGCCCCTACATAGAATCATAGAATATCAGGGTTGGAAGGGACCTCAGGAGGTCATCTAGTCCAACCCCCTGCTCAAAGCAGGACTAATCCCCAACTAAATCATCCCAGCCAGGGTTTTGTCAAGCCTTATCTTAAAAACCTCAAAGGAAGGAGATTCCACCACCTCCCTAGGTAACGCATTACAGTGCTTCACCACCCTCCTAGTGAAAAAGTTTTTCCTAATATCCAACCTAAACCTCCCCCACTGCAACTTGAGACCATTACTCCCTGTTCTGTCATCTGCTACCACTGAAAACAGTCTAGATCCATCCTCTTAGGAACCCCCTTTCAGGTAGTTGAAAGCAGCTATCAAATCCCCCCTCTTTCTTCTCTTCTGCAGACTAAACAATCCCAATTCCTCAGCCTCTCCTCATAAATCATGTGTTCCAGTCCCCTAATCATTTTTGTTGCCCTCCGCTGGACACTTTCCAATTTTTCCACATCCTTCTTGTAGTGTGGGGCCCAAAACTGGACACAGTACTCCAGATGAGGCCTCACCAATGTTGAATAGAAGGGAATGATCACGTCCCTCGATCTGCTGGCAATGCCCCTATTAATACAGCCCAAAATGCCGTTAGCCTCCTTGGCAACAAGGGCACACTGTTGACTCATATCCAGCTTCTCATCCACTGTAACCCCTAGATCCTTTTCTGCAGAACTGCTGCCTAGCCATTCAGTCCCTAGTCTGTAGCGGTGATTGGGATTATTGGGTGTATGGGATTCTTCCATCCTAAATGCAGGACTCTGCACTTGTCCTTGTTGAACCTCATCAGGTTTCTTTTGGCCCAATCCTCTAATTTGTCTAGGTCCCTCTGTATCCTATCCCTACCCTCCAGCTTATCTACCATTCCTCCCAGTTTAGTGTCATCTGCAAACTTGCTGAGGTTACAGTCCACGCCATCCTCCAGATCATTAATGAAGATACCGAACAAAACCAGCCCCAGGACCGACCCCTTGGGGCACTCCACTTGATACCGGCTGCCAACTAGACATGGAGTCATTGATCACTACCCGTTGAGCCCGACGATCTAGCCAGCTTTCTATCCACCTTATAGTCCATTCATCCAGCCCAATACTTCTTTAACTTGCTGGCAAGAATACTGTGGGAGACCGTATCAAAACCTTTGCTAAAGTCAAGGAATAACATGTCCACTGCTTTCCCCTCATCCACAGAGCCAGTTATCTCATCATAGATATATACATGATATGCGCCCCATAGTAGCCATCCCCCTCTCTCCTCAGCATTATGGCCTGGACCCTCAAAAGGTATTTAGGTACCTAAATCAATGGGAGTTAGTTACCTAAATCCCATTTTGGATCTAGACCTATATGCTTGCCCCATTCCACTTCCCTGCTATCCCGGATGCACAGTGCTCTCACAAAGACAGGTATTTTGTTTGATTTGGGGTTTGATTAGAGCCAACACTATAAACAGAGTTGTCATTTTGTTTGTTATATCCAGTGTGCCTCTGGGACTCTAGCCTTCCATCCCCAATGGCTGTCTCACTGATTGAGACTGCAAACTCATGTCCTGAACATCCAGGGCCAATGCTTGGCTCATATTGGGGCAGGTGCTTTAAAGTTAAATAAATCCCGCTTTAATCGAAAATGTAGAGAAATTCCAACTGGCATTTTTTGCTTCAATCTTCTCTCTCCTTGTATTTACCACCATATACACCCTTGCCTCTTTCACCTATTCACCTGCATGTGTGCACACAACTCTACTTCTCTACACACTTGTACATTCACATACACATGTACACAGAGCTATTTGCATAACTGCTCTTGCCTGCAATCCCATACTTGCTTCCAGACCTAACCCTCTCCCCCCAAAATCAGCACATCTGTGTAGTTGTTATACATGGGCATAAGAATGGCCATACTGGGTCAGACCAAAGGTCCATCCAGCCCAGTATCCTGTCTACCGACAGTGGCAATGCCAGGTGCCCCAGAGGAAGTGAACCTAACAAGTAATGATCAAGTGATCTCTCTCCTGCCATCCATCTCTACCCGCTGACAAACAGAGGCTAGGGACACCATTCCTTACCCATCCTGCATACTGTCCACACACACTAATGAAAACCATCAATGTTCTGATCTAGAATAATTTTAAATCTATTTATTTAAAGGAAAACTCCAAAGTAAGAAGAAAAGGGATTTACTTATTATTTGTATTCCAGTAGCATCTGAGGACCCTATTGTGCTAGGCATTGTACAGACATTTCTGACTAAGCAAACACCAGTTGAGCTCCACCAACATTAGCAACATTAAGAGATGTACTATGGATGGACTACGAATAGCCCAGAATCTCCTATTAAGAACAGTTCATACTGACATGGCCTGCTGGTTGTCACTGGTGTTCTAAATACTGTATAAATCAGAACTTTTCTGAGCAGGATTAGAATACACAGTGCTTAAAACACTAGCAGCCCGTCTGTCTAGATTTAGATTTTCTAACATTGCTAACAATAGTGGTGCTGAACTGCTCTGTTAATACCCATGAGAAATTTTTGCAGAATTTCCATCATGCAGACAAATTTTGAATTAGAGATCTGAGGATGGGCTTCCTGTTGGAAAGGAGACACATGCAATGCAGCTCCCTTTGTGTTGAGAGGAAATCAGATTTATTTTCAGAGTTGTAGAGTAAATGTTTCTTACTTAATCCAATTTTCAGTGACTAATCCTGATTCAGCCACTGTTTAACCATTTAAGATGGATAAGAATGTCCCATAAACTTTTCAAGTGTCTTATTTTAGTAGAAGTTACAGTGACACAGTCATAAGGTTGCCTCCTGATTAGTTCTCTGATGTCACTGGCATAATTCCAGATTTACTCAGATGTAACTGATCAGAATCTGGCGCCATCTCTTGACTACATATGGATTTATCATAACTCTGTGACTACTTAAATGAAAAGGGCAGTGCAATAGAGATCACTAAAGATACCATAAAGTGTCTTAAATATAATTGCAAGAATAACAAATAATTTAATAGAAACTCTCTATTCTGCCAGTCCTAGCACAGGATTTACATCAAATGCAGAGAAAGGAGGAAGCTTTCTAAGATGTTATAATGTAAATTCTATTAATTTTTAAAAATGTAAGATAAACCCAAAATATCTATAGTAAAGAACATTTTATCTTCCAACTCTGAAAGACTGTTGCTTTCCTTTGCATTCGTTCCCTATGTCCTGCTCCACTCAAGTACCATGGGGATGATCGTGGTAAAGGAACCTAAAGAACAGAACAGCATCAGACAGGAGCTCCTGCCAGGAAGTCTCAGGGCAAGAGCATTGACAGCCACCCCAGCATCAGTCATGGAGATGAAGCAGTGCCAGAGATTTCTAAAAGCTTTTTAAAAATTCCTTAATGTAATTTAATTTAATATTTACTTATAAATACTGTTTATCTCTCTCTTCACATACAGTACGCCTCACAATCACCCTGTGAGTTAGGTGAGTTGTTATTCCAATTTTAAAGGTGAGGAAACAGACAGAGACATAAGCCATACAGTGAGATGGTGCCAGAGATGGGCCTGCAATTTGGAAGCCCTAGACTATTAAACCTGTGCTCAATCCATTTGATCACACAGGAGTATCAACGCAAGCTATACATGACTGCAATTTCTCTTTAAACAATAGCCAAGATCAGCATCATATGGATATGAAAAAACAACTGAAGCTAAACTTCAGTTTAGACAATAAATCTTGATTTTTATGTTCCCTCCCCACACTTGAAACATGCTGACAGTGTCAGAGAATTTGAGACAGGTGGGATAACATTGCAGCTTTAAGATTCAGGGAAGAGATGAAGGGCCTCCCCTCACTAGCACAACCTAAAAACAACAATCAACTACAAAGCTGCTAGAAAGGAAGGGATCTTTCAGAGTAATCCCTGCAGAATCTATGTATTCTGAGAACACCCCTTTGAAAGTGACTGCTCTAGGAACAGAGGCCCAGCTTCTCAAAAATATTTAGGCTCCAAACTTCCAATGAAATCTATGGAAATTAGGAACCTAAATAAATGTAAGAATCTGGGCCAAAGTGGTAACTCCACAGCTGGACTCCCAAGGGACCAGTCAAAATTTCTGCAGAGGAACAAATAGGTGCTATCCTGCTCTTACTTCCCAGGCAGAAGCAGAGAGTGGTAAATATTATCAGTAGGTAATTACTTCTGCCTCTGGGACTCAAGGCTGGAACTTTTGTTCAATTGATAGACTCCGTTGAGTCTGAGCTTAGTTTTGTCTCTAATGGAAACTCTTCTTATAGGTTATTAGTTCTTCTCCAGGAAGTGATTTGCTATTTGGGTTTTTTTGCAAACCCCAGGGTTAGCAGAGATCACACTGTACAGTGCTTTGTCCCCAATGCCTGCCTGAAAATAGCCCCACATCCTTTCCATTTGCAGCTGATCACTTCCATTACCCACAGACTAGGAAGAGATGATCAGTAATTGTTAAGTGCTTGAATCAGACTAATAGCTTGCTGCTAATTCCCCCTGTAATGTGAGGTCTGAATTCCTGGTAAACAAACTGACTGCTTTTCACACACAGGGATGGATGCCAAGAGACTAATATTAGAGCTCTGGAGCTAAGGCTTTTAGAGCAATTCTGTCCACTCAAAGATGTTTAATGACATTAAATTGTGTACTAAATAATTACAGGACAAAGGCCCTCTTGGAATCAATGAGTTATCGTCTGATTCAGGTGAAAAAGGGTCTCTATCCTACTTTAAAACAGTTACACTAAAATGGTGTACCTGATAAATGCTAACAATAACTAGGTCTTTACTTATGGATAGAAGAAATAGCACAAGAACAAGTCATCCATAAAGTCAGTGCACAGATAATTCCTTGTGTGATTTTGGCTTTGTCTTTTTTCTAATTGGTTTAAAAAAAAAACATTTTGTTTCTTGCAGGACATGCGACTCTTTGGTTCTTTCCTCCCAGTCAGGTCACAAATTTTATTAAAATAGGGTTTGGGTAGTTAAATCCATCATTGAGAGATAACACCTCCAGATCTGCTTGATGTTTCACCAAATGCCTAGGATCACAGGACATTTGAAGAGATGTAGACTGGAGCCTCTAGAACAGTGGCTCTCAACCAGGGGTCCGGGGCCTACTAGGGAGCCTCAAGCAGGTTTCATGGGGGCCTCCATGCAGGGCCAGCATTAGACTCATTGGGGCCCAAGGCAGAAAGCCAAAGCCTCACTGCATGGGGCTGAAGCCTGGGTCCCTGAGCCTTGCCTCCCAGGGCTGAAGCTGAAGCCTGACTCATATAGCTTCGTGGGAGGCCCAGTAGCATGTGGCCCCAGGCAACTGCTCTGTTTGCTACCCCCTAACTCTGGCCCTGGCTTTTATGTGAAGAAAACCAGTTATTGTGGCACAGGTGGGCTGTGGAATTTTTATAGCATGTTGCCGGGGGGGTGCTCAGAAAGAAAAAGGTTGAGAACCTCTGCTCTAGAAAGCATTTAGTAGCATGGATTACTACTAAGCATGGGAGGGAGGCAACAAGATTCCAGTCACCTCCATCTGGAGTAAAACAGAAACTTGGGATGCACAGAAAACATGAGTCTTGGTTTAGAATTGCCTTGGAATGAATCTGAAAGCAGAGTGTAGCCAATGATTTGCTGTGTGAATTCTGTGCATAGATGAAGAACTGAGGAATGTCCTATTGATTAGCTGACTGAATTAAAGTTAATTAGTAGTAATTTAGTCTTCAAGTGAATATTACATCAGCTACATCTCATCAATATAAACACACAAGTCCTGGAAAGCACTAGGCACACACTCCCAGCAGAGGGGACTATTTATCTAGAGGTTTTCTATACAGCCCCTTCCCGGAGAACCCATGCATTTCCCATCTTCTCTTTTGTTTGGACTTTATGTATATCACCCTTCTTGGGGACAAAGCAAAGGGTAAGACTTAAGGTAAAAATAATATCAGTACAAGTGACACACTGGTTAATCTCTCTGCTGTAAGATCCATCTGGGATGCTATACTGTAAAATGAATGACATAAATCACATCTACTTCCAGAAGTAAACTAGAAAGATTTCAGGGATGGTCCAGTCCTCCACTCCTTCCACAGCTAAGGAAAATGGAAGCAGATTTTCCGTAAGGCCACTTATCGGTGTTAACTGGGTCCTTCTCTATTGCTCACCCTTTACTATTGGGTAGGGTGGAACTGCAATTGGAAGTACAAGGCATTGCAACATTTGCAAAGGGATAGAGGCCCAGATCCAGAAAGGTATTTAGGCCCCTAAGTCCCAGTTTTAGGCACCACTGCAATCCACAAACCTCTGCTCAACTGCCACCCAACCCTGCTGGCACCTTAACTCACTCCATCTGAGTCCATAGCCACAGTTCCACTGTAAAAGCTCCTTAGGTGTGGAAGTTTCTGTCTCTGGGCATGCACACTGCTGCCTTAGTCTAGGTGTCTGGACACCTAATCTCCCACCTGACCCCAGTGTGACCCATGAAGGGAAGATAGGTACTCCTCTGCCTACCTCACCGATGGGGTCTAATCTGGTAGGTGTGCTCAGAGCTGCCTCTGGGATCCCATTCAAATCTGACTGGAGGAGGACATGGTGCCATCACCCACTTTATAGCTTTTAGCCTAGGAGTGAGATCACTCACATAGGATGTGGGAGACCCAGGTTCACTTTCCCCCTCCACCTGATAGGGAGAAAGGATCTGAGCAGGGCTCTCTGACTATCTTTCAGCAGTGTGCTCTACTGAGATAGAGAATATTCTGATGTGGGGAGGGAGGGCCTCAATCTCTCCTGCTGAAAGTTGTTCTACTGTATATAAATAAAGATTTCAGAGTAGCAGCCGTGTTAGTCTGTATTCGCAAAAAGAAAAGGAGTACTTGTGGCACCTTAGAGACTAACAAATTTATTAGAGCATAAGCTTTCGTGAGCTACAGCTTCATCGGTGCATCCGATGAAGTGAGCTGTAGCTCACGAAAGCTTATGCTCTAATAAATTTGTTAGTCTCTAAGGTGCCACAAGTACTCCTTTTCTTTTTATAAATAAAGAGTCATTGGAGCAGGAAGACTGGATGCTGGGTCTCCCACTCCCATCTGGGTACCTTAATCACCAGGTTACATAGTCATTCATGCACGCTTGCTCTATCTATCTTAAGTAGTTAACCAAAGTGGAACAGCTTCAACAGGAGAGATTGAGGGGGTCCATATCAGACTATCCATATCTCAGAGGTTAGCATACTCTCCTGAAAGGAGTGGAAGTTGCCTACTCAAATCTCTAAGCTGGTGGTGTGCCTTCAAGCCTGCACCCCAACCTCAAATCCTTAGGATCCATGATCTCTTCATCATTCTTTTCAGTACCTGTTTTCAAAATACTTGAATTATTGGGAACTCCAATTGCACTCCAGAGAGGTAGGGTAAGGGAGCTCTTCAAATGGCCACAGGAAGGGTAGCAACAGAGAGCGAGCTAATTTTAAAGTGTGGAAGGAACTATGTTGGCAGGGGTACAGACCATGTGTTGGAGGTTTGAGGTGACGGTATAAGGTGCCCAAGACAGATTTGATTGACCTTGTTGCAGTTCCTGGAAGGAGAGTACACTTGTCCATGGAGTTAATCCTATTAATTACCGGCATATATTTTAGACAGACCCTCTCATTGTGTCAGAAGTCTTCCCACTTCTATCCATTTCACTATTGCAGCCAATTTCTAAATCCAGTCATGATGGAGTAGCCATTAGGAAAGGGCTTTTACTTTACTGGAGCTGAGGAAGAATTGTAGAACTGGTGCCCCAAAACAAATGCTGCTGGTGCCAAAAATCTGCAATATTAGGGTCAGAGCCCATGACTAATCACTACCCAGGACATGACATATGCTGAAAGACACTGCACTTTGTGCATCTGTTAGTGCACAAAGGGCAGAGTCGTGTTTATTCACATTACAACTCCCTCAAGAAGTATTTTAGTCAGGGGGAAATAGAGAAAGAGTCATTTTGTTTGCCACCCTCTTGGTCTTATGGGATCCACCATCTGACCTTTTCCCCCAGCTCCAGGGTCTGAATTCAGCACCTAAATATCTCTCTCTTTTATTTGATGTTACTCTCCTTAGATATCACTGATCCCAGCACCTGCCCAATGTAGGCCAACAGGGCCATTTTCAGGCCAGAGAAATTAACTTTGGAGTATGAATTCCCTTAACCATCCATTCAAAATGACTGTGAACTAAGTTGTTTTGCAGTGACCCAGACCAGCAGCCAGCAACCAACACAGAACATGGGATTTTTAACAGAATCATTTGATTAACTGAAGTCAATTCTGATAAGTGCTAGCAGCTCTCAGGCTGATTGTGTCAGGGGCCCCTGGGGCTCCATTATGTTGTCAGAGCAATAAAGCAGGAATTACTTTGTTTCTTTGCAGAAATGTGAGATTAACAACTAATTTTTCCAGCCTAATGCTCTTTGGTTTTAGATCTGAGCATCTTTGGAAAGGGTTTATTCCCTGTGCAAAGGCTTTATTGGAGACAGATGGACAGAGTTCTCATCTGTCCCAAGCTTTTCTATCTTTATTCTCAAACCAGCCCAGAGAAAACTCTACAGTTCAGTAACATATAAGAAATCTGGGTTACCTTTTATGCAGCATGGGCAACTCTGTCTCTTCTCACTCTCTACTTCCAACCCTGAGCCGTTCACACATTATACCCAGGGACATATTTTCAGTGCACAACAGAGAGCTGTCACTGAACACTTTGCATCTTTCTGCCAAGAATCTCAAAGCATGTTACAATGACAGGTTTATATTCCCATTTTACAGAGGGGACACTGATACTCAGAAAGGTTGTAATGTGTCACAATGTGAATCAGTGGCAGAGTCAGGCACAGAACCCTGGTCACGTATTCACAGCACAAGGTCTGCACTCCATCTGAAGGACTGAAATGTTCCCACTAAAAGCTAGGAATTGGATTTCTCTTTCAACAACTCACAGATTGGCTCTTGCCAGCAAGACACTCCTGTCACCCATCAGCCTGCCAAATGAGACCTGATGGCAGGGAAAGGAAAGAGAAGTCTGGGTAGAAATCTGTCAAGTAAATTAGTATTATTTACTTTTTTCAGATAAACCTGAACTAAACTAGCTGGCATCATGCAAAAATCCAGCGAGCCCTCAGGAGGTTATTTTCTGTGATGAACAGGCTTCCACCAAGACTGATTTAAAAGCCATGACTGGAATCTTTCTGCTTCTTCAGCTGCCTGCTTTAGAGACCCATTCCGTTTGTAGGTACTGAGAAAATAGGACTTAAATATTCCAGGTCCAGACCACAGTCTGGCCCACGCCCAACTGCTGACATTCAGATTTAGGCACCCTCGGCATTTCTAGTCAGACTCTGCTGGCTGAAAACAGAGTTCGAGCTGCTTTCATTGCCTAAGGCCCATTCTGAAGTATATGACAAGGATGACTCTGAAAATTCTGCCCTATGTCACTCACTGAACTCATGTAAAATAGAAACCTCCCACCAGCAACTTTCTGAATGTGAACTGTGCTGCCTAACAGAAAACCCATCTCCAAAATGAAGACCCTTAACATATCCCTCAGGTATTTGAATTGTGTCCCAACTACAGGAGCATAGGAACAGCCATCCTAGGTTAAACCTTTTCCTGCCTCCCGTTTCTGGCAGTGGCCACTATCAGATCCTTCAGAGGAAGGTGAAAGAAACCCCCAGTTGACAATTACGAAGTAACCTGCCTACTAGGGAAGTTTCTAACTAGCCCCCATTAGTTAGTGGTTGGTTTATGTCTTGCAGCAAGAGAGTTTATATTATTTATTTGTTTATGATAGTGCTCAGGATGAGGTAGGTACTTTCCAGATATGATGAATTTATATCTTTAATCACTGTGACACTGGCAGACCTGGTGCCAGCTCATGCCAAGTCCCCTAGGCCTCACTGAACACTGACAAGTGCATAGCTAGAAACCAGTCTGGCTCTCTTGTGTGCTAGTATTGTTAAAATAGATATTAGAGTTAAAAGAATGTGTTTAGTGTTTAGACTTTATGAAATGCTTGTAAGTTGCTGCATGCATTAATCTCACTTATAATATCTGTATCCTATGTTATAAGGTAATATTTAAGTGTTTACTTTGTAACTATAAAAATGTTTGTTCTAAAACAGTAAACCCCTGCTGCCAGGAGAGAATCATTACCAGTCAAATACTAGTTTACCACAAGAGGTGTTACCTCCTGCCCAACAAAAGAAGACCCATAGACAACAGACAAGCCATTGTGGAACATCAGTGGCAAAAGACACTGTTGATTGCTCTCCCCACACCCTTGAAGTAGAGACGTGCACAAACCTGCATCTCATCAGCCTGAGGTGTTGGGGAAGGGGATAAGAATCCCTGTCAAGAAAAACTGTTATCACTATGCTGTTTGGAATTTGGAGAAGGCAATATTTCTAGGCATAAGCAAGGGATCCCGAGTTGCTTCATTTGGGTTAGCCATAAAAGACATATAGAGTGTGCACATTACAGCAACTTCTATTACTTTTTGAAACCTAAGACTGTAACTCATTTGTATGTGTATGTTACCTTGTAAATAACTCTCATTTCTTTTTCCTAGTTAATAAATCTTTAATTAGTTTATTACAGAACTGGATGCAAGTGTTTTTGGTGAGAGATCTAAGGTACAACTGACCTGGGGTAAATGACTGGTCCTTTGGGACTGGGAGTAACCTGAATACTGTTGTGATTTTTGGTATAAGGGACCATCTATCACAAAGCAGGTTTGCCCGGGTAGCAAGATAGACTGTAGGATACATGGTTGATGAAATCTAATTATAGAACATACAACTAGTTTGGGGTTTGTGCCTTATTCCATTCTTGATAAGGTGCTCTGAGGTTGGCACTCACACTTGTGAGGCACTTCAAACAGCTTGACAATCATTTTAAAAAAATCCTATTTAATGCAACTGTGGATGCTCTCAGTATACATATAAACATCTAATCCCTTTTTTAATCCTACAGAGTTTTTGGCCTCTGTTATTTTTGTAGCAGTGTGTTCCACAGATTAATTACATACTATATTACAGTATTTTGGGCATCCCCTTGTTCCTGTATTATGAGAAAAGATGAATAGCAGCACCCGCGTTACCTTCTCTATGTAATTCATTATTTTGTACACTTCTAACATGTCTCTTCTTATACATAGCCTCTAAACTGGACAGTGCAAATCTTTTTAATGACTCCTCAGACAGAAATCTTTCTAGGTCTTTAATATTTGTGTCACCCACTTCTCAAACCTTTCTTTTTCTATGATACTATTTGTTTCAAAATAGTGGATTAATTTATGATCTTGTCTGAAGTCAATGGAATGACTGCAATTGATTTCAATGGGCTTTGGATCAGGCCCTAAATGACCAGCATGTTTAATTGCTTTAATAAATCATTGCTGGATTGTATTACTGGCTTCAGTTAAGTGTAGCATTAAAGACTTCCATCCACAAAAGGGTTACTTGAAATAGCTGCATTTTCTTACAGACTGTGATGTGCTTAGCAAGTCTCCATAGTGCACTATTCCTGGCCTTGCAAGTAAATTACACCCAAGTAGTTTCACATATTTCTGTGGAAATTGATGCATGAGGAGCACTTGGCTGGATTACACAACTTCACTTGTTCAAAGGGCAAAGTCACCTGAAAGTCTATGAATCTTACCCGATCTGCTTATCGATCATGTGTGGGCTAGTGCTTGAGTCACTTAGTAATTGTGCCCTGACTAATCAAATGATGGCAATGGATCATCAGACCAGAAAGTTTCCTTCAGTTACATTGTCAAATAAGTTTATTTTAGGTGAAAAGAAGAATTGTGGGTAGAAAAGGAGGCACTAAGGGAAAAAAAAATCACTTTTAATCCAAACAGTTCCATCCATGTTTGCCATCTGAAACTTCGGCCTCTACCTGAGAAACAAAGACTTAGGGCCATTTTGCAGCAAGGCAACAGGATGGCTCAACACATGTGGGCCCAGATCCTTGAAGATCTTTAGGCACCTAATTACTATTGAAATCACTGGCAGTTAGGCTCCTAAATACTGGGGTTCTCAATTTTGGGGAGCCCAACTTGTGACACTTTAATGGGACCCAGTTTTCAAAGGACTGATGCTCAGCACTTTCTGTGTCTCAAATTGGGTTCCCAAAATCATTAGCTTTGAAAAATCATGACCTTTGTGTTTAATTTTAGGTGCCCAAGTGGTCTAAACCTGTTTGGACTGTGGCAGCTAAGTATTACCCTGGTTCCCATGAGCTCCACTGAACGTCCAAATAATCCACCCTCCAGGACCAACGTCCAGGTGCTGACATTGATTATCCTAGACCAGAACAGTACAATGAAGGGTAGGTCATTTCAACTTAATATGTAAATACATTTTCTCTTCCTTGATGGTTGCAATGTCTGGCTATTCCTTATTAATCATCCTCAAATGGAATCTGCCCTAATTTTCTTTTTGTATCCTCTCATTTTAGCGTAATCTCCATGGGATTTATTTTAGGCTCATTAATCATGAATTGTACAGTGTAAACATGGCCTGGGCCAGGGGCTTTGGAAAACACAACTATCTTTTCCTCTGGGGTTTCCAAATGCCTTTCAGGGCACAAAAGGAGTCAGCAAGACAAGCTCATTTATGACTTGCCTGATACAACTCTCCAATCTTGTTCGGTGGTTTTCAAATGTAACTGTGAAAAGACAGACATTGTTTCAGATTAGGGGGATGGAGGCAGTTTGCAATGAAATTCAAATAGTTTTGATTTTTTAAAATGTTGGGTGTAAATTGGGTTGCTCATGGAATTCAGGGCACCCTGGTGGCATTGTGGAGGAGATGGTTTAGCAGATTCAGCATCAAGTATGAAATACCTGGATTCCGAGGCTCAGATTCCCAGCAAGTGAAGTCTTGATCCTTAATGTTCTCAAGGTAGCTACTTTGAGTATGAGGTAATTTAATGCAGGTGGAGCTGGGTGTTTGTCTTTTTTCGAGACCTATACAGATGAGGGTGTGTATGATCATTAACAATCCCATAACACTTTTTAATAAAGATAGGTGACACTATCGTCATACTCTGTGCAGTTGGTCTGTGATGTGTGTCATTTTTCTGTCCACTAGTGATTATGTTTGAGCAGAGGAATAAATGATTCTTAGATCTACCACCACTGAACAGCTTACAAAGTGCTTTGGGGTCTTTCTGGATCGGAGGAGCTAGCGTATGTAAATTACTGTATGACATTACAGCTCTTGTGCTTAAAGAAAACCATACCTTGCTGCCAATATTTCACCCATCTTGGCAAGCTATAGTGACTAAGAATTTATATATATGAAAAATCCAGGAGTTAGGAACTTCCATAGAGGAGAAACAGAGAGGCAGTAGCTTGGTATCATAGACTTAGAATATAGATGGGGTGACCAGAACTGAACACTGTATTCCAAGTGAGGGCATCCCATCCACTTGTATAAAAGCATTAGAATATGTTCAGTATTATTTTCTATCCAATTTTATCCATCCTAAAAACTTGTTTATTGTCCCACCACTTGTTTATTTTCCCACCATTGCACACTAAACAGAGGTTTTCATTGAGTTGAACACAGTGATACTTGGGTCATTTTCCTGACAGGTTACCATTAATTTGGATCTTGGTAAGGCACATGAATAGTTCAGATTATTCCTTCCAATATACAATCCCTTACATTTGTCAAAACTGAATTTAATTTGTAATCATATTGCCTACTCACCTAGCTTCATTAGGTCACTCTGCACTTCCTCAGTCTCAATTAACCTAATAATTTTGTGCAACCTTTGCCAACCCATTAATCACCCCCTTTTCCAGCTCACTGATAAATCTACTAAACACCAGTCCTTGTTTGGAACCTCCTTGGGGAACCCTACTGTTAATCTTTTGTCATGATGAAAACTGATCATTTACTAATCCTCTGTTTTCTGGTCATGTCTTTTTCTATCAGTCCTTGCTGTTTGCTGCCCATTGCTGATTTCTGGAAAGGGCCACATCATGTGAGAGTCATGCCATGACCTAATGGAATATGTCATTACTGTTAACGAAGCATGCATACAGACTTTGGGTTACTAATAACTCCAGGACTGATTGTGCAGGAACCTCTTAAGAGTGATGGATCAAAAATTACATCAAGTCTGGTTGCTCTGCTTCAAGAGGAATTACTTAGTATATTCTAAGAAGTGTAACTAGGAATTAATGGGATGAAGTTACACAAAATGAGCAAACTGATTATTAGAGAAAGATTTCTGAGCTCTATTCACCTGTGAAACGTGTGGAAGCCCCACCATAGTTTGGGACTTTTCACTCCCACCTGCTCCCTCCTCCAAATATACACAAGGGCATACTTAGTAATGTGGAGAATCTAAAACCTCTCAGTTGAAACCCCTTCTCTAAAAGTATTGAATAGTGATGGCTTGTTTTCATTAGCTTTTGGGTTTTGTAAAGCATTGAGACAAGTGGCTTGTTCCACTGATACTTCAGGTGAATAACCCCTCTTCTTGAACTGGGGAATCTTTATCACCTATTCTGCTTGCAGAGTCCCGGGTCTCAGCCAAGACAGTGATCTTTATCAGAGAAGAAGTATTGTATCTAGAAGTTTCAGATACTCAAAGCACAAACCATGCAGAAAATCTCAGCTGAAGCTGCAAGACAGGTATTTCCAACCACTACTGATGTTGGAGAATGAGGTTTCCCTTCTTCCAACCAATCCTCATTAGTAACCTGCTATTAGTCTGTATGAAATGGAACTAGAATAATAAAACTGAAGAGTCATGTGAATGCCTTCATGTTACGTTAGCAGTACATTATGCTGTAACTATTGATTGCATTTTAATTGTATCAGCCTTTGTAAAAGCATCAAAGGCACAGGGTGGAGGTTTAATGTTAGACGCTGAAGTAAACTGCTGTTGGAAAGTACTCAGAAGCTGCAGGAGGTTGAAAGAACAAATATCCAACATTGTCTTCAGCATTTTATTATCTGCACCACACCAACACAGTGCTAGATACTTCAGTACAGTTTTCAACCTCTCAATTCAATACTCCAAGCAGCTGAAAATAAGAAACATACCCAGGGAATGCCTGGCAAAGCTTCATGGCCTAGGAAAGACTCTTATTTGAATTAAATCCTACAACAGAGCAACCCAATCCTGGCAGCAGGCAGAACACAGTCTCAGCCAAAGGGAAAAGCTTCCTTTGCAATTAAAGTGGATCAGGACAGTGAGAAAGAGGTCAAATGCTGAAATGTCCTCTTGTTGTGTTCAGCTCTGATGGAGACAATTAATTAGTGCAATAAAAATCTGACACTTTGACCAGATGATTGATAGGACTATCAGTCAGCCCCTATGTACCCTGTCTTATAGATTATTGATGGCGCTTACTCTATGGGGCTCTTGAGGAGACAGTTCCTCATGAAGTTGGAGACTACAGAAGGGGATGTGCTGCTCACTGAAACATAAAGAAACTGAAGATCAAGACAGATGCATAAGAATATAGGAACAGCCATACTGGGTCAGATCGATGGTCCATTTAGCCCAGTATCCTGTCTGTGACAGAGGCCAATTCCAGAGCTCCAGGGGAGTGTACAGAACAGGGCAGTTGAAGTGATCCACTCTGTCTTCCCCTCTTAGCAGTCAGAGGTTTGGGGTCACCCAAAGCCTTGGGTTGTGTCCCTGACCATCTTGGCTAATAGCCATTGATGGACCAATCCTCCATGAACTTATGTCGTTCTTTTCTGAACTCAGTTATACTTTTGCCCTTCAAAACATGCTGTCAAGGTTCCCTCCCCACTCTGAACTCTAGGGTACAAATGTGGGGACCTGCATGAAAGACCCCCTAAACTTATTTCTACCAGCTTAGGTTAAAAACTTCCCCAAGGTACAAATCCTTCCTTGTCCTAACCAAGTGAGTTAGACAAAGATTCAGGAAAAGGACCACTTGGAGTTCCTGTTTCCCTAAAATATCCCTCAAGCCCCTTCATCCCCTTTCCTGGGGAGGCTTGAGAATAATCTACCAACCAAATAGGTAAACCAGGTGAGCAAAGACCAGACCCTTGGTTTTTAGGACACTAAAAACCAGTCAGATTCTTAAAAGATAGAACTTTATTATAAAGAAAAAAAATAGAAGAAACACCTCTGTAAAATCAGAATGGAAGGTCATTTTACAGGGTAATAAGATTCAAAACACAGAAGATTCCCCTCTAGGCAAAACTTTAAAATTACAAAAAACAGGGATAAACCTCCCTCTTAGCACAGGGAAAATTCACAAGCTAAAACAAAAGATACTCTAACACATTTCCTTGCTATTTCTTACTATTTCTGTAAATTAGATGTATCATTCAGTAGGAGCTAGATTACTTGCTTGGCCTCTCTCTTTGTCTAAGAGAGAACACACACAAAGAGACAAAGCAAAAACCTTCCCCCCACAGATTTGAAAGTATCTTCTCCCCTTATTGGTCCTTTTGGTCAGGTGCCAACCAGATTATCTGAGCTTCTTTATCTTTTACAGGTAAAAGGATTCTGTACCTCTGGCCAAGAGGGATTTTATATTACTGCATACATAAAGATTGTTACCATTCTTTATATTTATGACACATGCCATGGCAATGAATTCCACAGGTTAATTGTGCATTGTGTGAAAAAGTATTTCCTTTTGTTTGTATCAAACCTGATGCCTATTAATTTCACAGGATGATCACTGGTTTTTTGTATTGCGGCAAAGGGTAAATTACACTTCTCTATTCACTTTTTCCATACCACTCATGATTTTAGAGACCTCTATCATATCCCTCAAGTCGTCTCTTTTCTAAAATGAACAGCCCTAATCTTTTTAGTCTCTCCTCATTTGGAAGTCGTTCCATACCCCTGATCGTCTTTGCTGCCCTTCTTTTCCAGTTCCACTATATCCCTTTTTGAGATAGGATGACCAGAACTGGACAAAGTATTCAAGGTGTGGGGACACCATGGATTTAGAAACTGACATTTATGATATTTTCTCTAATTTTCTATCCCTTTCCTAGGAGTTTCCAACATTTTGTTAGCCTTTTTCACTGCTGCTGCACACTGACGTGAAGTTTTCAGAGGACTATCCACGATGACTCCAAGATTTTTCTTGAATGATAACAGCTAATTTAGAACCCATCATTATATATGTACACTTGGGATTATTTTTTCCAACATGCATTACTTTGCACTTTTCAATGTGGAATTTCATCCGTCATTTTGTTGCCCAGTCACCCAGTTTTGTGAGATCCCTTTGCAACTCTTCACAGTCAGCTTTGGACTTAACTATCTTGAATAATTTTGTATCATCTGCAAACTTTGCCACTTCATTGTTCACACCCTTTTCCAGATAATTAAATTACATGATGAACAGCAGAGGCCCCAGTACAGATCCTTAGAGGTCCCTGTTGTTTCCCTCTCTCCATGGTGAAAAATTGACTATTTATTTCTATCTTTTGTTCTTATCTTTTAACCAGTTACTGATCCATGAAAAGACTTCTCTTATCCTGTGACTGCTTACTTTGCTTACGAGCCTTTGGTGAAGGACCTTGTTAAAGACTTTATGAAAATCCAAGTACACTGTATCCACTGGATCAATCGTGTGCACAGGCTTGTGACACCCTCAAAGAATTCTAACAGATTGGTGAGGCATGATTTCCCTTTAAAAAAGCTCTGTTAACTCTTCTCCAAAAACTCATGTTTATGTACGTGTCTGACAATTAGGTTCTTAACTATAATTTCAACCAATTTGCCTGGTACTGAAGTTAGGCTCATTGGCCTGTAATTGCCAGGATCATCTCTGGAGCCTTTTTGAAAAATTGGCATTACATTAGCTATCCTCCAGTCATTTGGTACAGAGCTTTGTTTCAATGATAGGTTACATACCACAGTTAGTAGTTCTGAAATTTCATATTTGAGTTCTTTCAGAACTCTTGGGTGAATACTATCTGGTCCTGGTGATTTATCACTGTGTAATTTATCAATTTGTTCTAAAATATCTTCTACAGGAACAGCAGTTTGGGACACTATTTCTGAATTGTCACCCAAAAAGGATAGCTCTGATGTAGGCAGGGCTGGATTACGGTTATGAGGGACCTAAGGCTAATGGGAGGGAAGTGCCTAAGTATGAATTACATATTGCAAAAAAAATTATGAAGTCATCAAAGATTTATCTACTTCAGGGGTCGGCAAACTACGGCCCGCGGGCTGGATCCCGCCCGTCAGGGCTTTGGATCCAGCCTGCGGGATTGCCACCCCCGTGGTGCCACGGGCCCTGCACCGCTCCTGGAAGCGGCTGGCATCATGTCCCTGTGGCCCCTGGGGAAGGGGGGTGGCAGAGAGCTCCACACACTGCCCTCGTCTGCAGGTACCGCCCCCCGCAACTCCCATTGGCCAGGAATGGGGAACCACGGCCAATGGGAGCTTTGGGGGAGGTACCCGTAGGCAAGGGCAACACCCGGAGCCCTCTGCCCCCCCCGCCCCTCAGTTCCCTGCAGGAACGCTTCTGGGAGCGGCACTGGGCCAGGGCAGGCAGGCAGTCTGCCTGAGCCCCGCTGCGTGCTGCTGCCACCCCGATGCCACTCCTGGTAACCCCCTGCCACACCCCACACCCCTCCTGCAGCCCAACCCCCTGCTACACCTGTCCTGTGCCCTGAGCACCCTGCACACCTCCTGCATCCCAACCCCCTGCCCGGAGCCTCCAACCCCCTGCCATGAGCCCCCTGCCAAATCCTGCACCCCTCCTGCATCCCAACCGCCTGCCCTGAGCCCTCTCCTGTACTCCATACCCCTCCCTGCCCTGAGCCCTCTCCCACACTCCACACCCCCTCCTGCACCCAACCCTCTGCCCTTAGCACCTCGTTTGCATGTGTAAATCAAGCAGACCTTGCTTATTTTTTTCCCTTAAAGTGCTCAGAGTTTAGGGGAGGAAAGTGAATGAGATTCTGCTTATTCCAGGTATGAAAAAGCAGAAGGGACCAAAATCTATTCATGTGTAAAAATCTGTTCTCTCTGAAGTCAATAAGGCTACAAAGGTGTAAATGTCAGCAGGAATTGGCCTGTTTTCTCATTCCCTTCTCGAATCACACATATTCCATACTTACCCAACATTTTCCACTTGGGAAAAAAGTTAGTTTGAGTTGGGGCAGAAAAATGAGGACTAACTTCAGGTTTATTTAGCTTTAAGTTTTTGGAATTAAACCCAAAAGAAGTCAAAATGTGAGATACTTTTATGATGGATTGAACTGCTAGAGAACCGGCAAATGGACAGAACCTGCCTTTAGCCTATTTTGCCAGTCTTTCTATCACAGCCTGCTCATAAGTGGATTTAAAATCCTTGAGGGAGAGGGGAAGGAGAAACATACAACATTGTTTGTTGAGCTTCCTCCAGTGCTTTTTCAACCCCTTGGAAGTACAAAGATGTGTGGGCCTGTGAAACTAGGCTGAGCATAAGGAAAGAACTTGGTTGCTTGTTGTGACGTTGTCTAATTAACCATGCAAATCATTATTGCTACTACTGTTATATAACTGCAACAAATCTTATATAAAGTATAATACATGGACAGAAAGGATTAAACAGCTTGCAGGCTGACTGACCCAAAGCCAACCTTTAAAGTCATGTTAGAAAGGTATTTGAATGGTAATTAGGGCCATTCATGGTAAATAAGCTAGAACTTTGAAGTGAAAACCTGTATTATTAGAGAATTAGAGGTGATACTAATGGTGTGTTAGAACACTGTATAAAAATGGCTTGGGGCCTGATCTTGTCATCTCAGATCTGCTTAAGCTTCATCGGGGAAGTTTGAGTCGCAAGATTGAAGTCCCAGTTCAGCTGGAAACACCCTGAATATGATATTGGACATTGGACTATAACCTATGGACTAAATTCTAAAAGAACTCTTTGAAACTACAAAGCTCACCATCTCTGCTATGTATTTGAACCTCAAGAATTGAACTCATGTCTGTATGTATATTGATCTTTTAACCATACTCTCTTTTATTTTTTAATAAATTTTAGTTTAGTTAATAAGAATTTGCTGTAAGCGTGTATTTGGTAAGATCTGGAATATTCATTAACCTGGGAGATAATGACAGGTTTCAGAGTAGCAGCCGTGTTAGTCTGTATTCGCAAAAAGAAAAGGAGTACTTGTGGCACCAGTTAGTCTCTAAGGTGCCACAAGTACTCCTTTTCTTTCTGGGAGATAATGTGTCCAGTCCTTTGGGATTGGTAGAACCTTTGCTTCTATATGATGAAATAGGGTTTTCAGAAATCTTCGTCATATTTGACTGGGTACTTAGATGGAGGCCTGAGGCTGGGTTACTTTAAGGGAACTGTGTTGTTGGTTTCTGGGCAATCAGTGAGGTAATAAAGAAGCTGTTTTGTATTGGCTTGGTAAATCTAAGTAATGTAATATCCACCAACTTTTGGGGATTATCTGCCCCATTCTTTGCAGTTCACCTTAATTGAGTGACATCAGCTGCCCCCCCCCCCCCGGATCCCGGTCACACCTGTGCATCCCAGTACAGTAAAGTACATCAAAGAAAAAAATTGGATTTCTTTGATTTTTAGTACAATTTAATATAGTATTGAACATAGTGCATCATAAATCTGAGGTCCCTCGATGGAAGGTATTGTAAAAGTTAAGGTATTGGTATCCAGAATGGGATGTTTTGTTTTGTTTTTCCTACATGTGTGGGAATTCATTCCTTATACATGGGAGGGGCAACAGTTCTGGCTGGAGCTGGACAGAGTGTGTGCAGGTTTTGTGCAAGCTTCCCACCCTACCGCTCTGCTACTGCCTCTCCCCCCACTACCCCATGCCCTGCCCCCCCCCACAGGCACTCACCAGTTATCCAGAAATGGGACCCAGCACACATAGAAGATGATGTGATGGGCACTAGGACCCAGCATCCTGGAGCTGCCTCCCAGCCTCAGCAGAGAGAGGGACAGAGGGAGCTTCTTCCCTCCCTGACAGCTAAGCAGAGCTCCAGAGAAATCGGGGGTGGGTGGAGCTGGGGTGGGAGGGGAGTAATGCCTGCTCAAACTACACCCATGGCTGGCACAGGTTCCCATGGTAACCAGATTTTTAGTTTCTGGTCACCAGTGTGAACCGGATCCCTGGCAGTGTTGCAAAAAGCAGGCTGCCAGCTGGCTCCCAGCTGAGCTCCTTCCAAGCCATAGGTGGTTGCTTTGCTTTTCCTGCTGGCAGGAGCCCTCCAGCAGGGCTGCATGAGCAAGCTCACTCCCCGTCTCATCTGGCTCTGGCCGCACCCCCTGCTGGACCAGTAGGTCCTAAAAATAGGAGGGCCTAAAGCTATATAGGCTTATTAGCCTATGTGTTAATCTGGCCCTGGATGTAGGTATCTCCCCCACATCCTCTGCAGTGAAGACTGTGGAAAGAATTTATTTAGGTTCTCTGCAATGGCATTGTCTTCCCTGCATGCTCCTTCAGAACTTTGGTCATCTTGTGGTCCCACTGCCTGTTTGGCAGGCCTCCTGCTTCTGATGTACTTTAAAAAATTCTTACTGTTAGTTTCTGTGTCTTTAGCAAGTTGCTTCTCAAATTCTTTCTTGGCCTGCCCTATTATACTTTTATACTTAGCCTGACTTCCACATTTTAAAGGATGCTTTTTTACCTCTAATGATCTCCATAACTCTGTTGTTTAGCCATGGGACATTCTTTTTGTCTTCTTATTGTCTTTTTTGATTTGGGAATACATTTAGTCTGAGCCTCTATTATGGTATTTTTAAATAGTCCCCATGCTGCTTATGTGCATTTAATGCTTGTGAACAGCTCTTTTTTCTGTCTAACAAGCATCCTCATTCTTGTGTAGTTCCCTTTTTTAAAAGTTAAATGTTACTGTGGTGATTTTTTTTTGTATTATCTTCCCTTCAAGGATGTTAAATTTGATTACATTATAGTCACTGTTACCAAGCAGTTCAGCTATATTCACCCCTTGGACCAGATCCTGTACTCCATTTTGGACTAAATCAAGAATTGCCTCTCCCCTTGTGGGTTCCAGGACTAGCTGCTCCAAGAAGCAGCAATGTATGGTGTCTAGAAGTTTTATCTCTGCATCATGCCCTGATGTGATATGTACCCAGTCAATATGAGGCTCGTTGAAATCACCCATTATTATTGCGCTCTCTGCTTTTGCAGACTCCCTAACCTCCCTTAATAGTTCACCATCAGTCACCATCCTGGTTAGGTGGCCAGTAGTATATTCCTACTGCTACACACCTCTTACTCAAGCATGGAATTTCTCTGTATAGAGATTGCATGGTACAATTTGTTTAATGTAATATTTTTACCTTATGTCTGCTTTTTTTAAGATATAATGCCACTTACCTCACAGCATGCCCCACTGTGTCATTCCTATATATTTATAGTATGGTATTACTGTGTCCCATTGATTATCTTCATTCAACCAAATGTCTGTAATGCCTATTATATAAATATTCTCATTTAATGCCAGACACTGTAATTCACTCTCCTTAATATTTGGATTTCTAGAATTTGTATATAAGCAATTTTACATTTTGTCAATATTCAGTTGCTTGCCTTCAAGTATTATATTTAAATGGGACTCTATTTCATTTGACTGTTCCTCGCTAGCTCCTATCTGTATTCTATCCTATCTGTATTCTACTAACTTCTTTCCTATCTTCTTTACTAGGATATAGAGGTGCAGAGCCTCATGACAGATGTCATGAGTGTGCCAAAGGCACACAGTGCCCTGAATGCCAGAGACCCACTCCCCTTTTCAGCATGGTACCCTAACTGCAAAAGGTTTCAGAGTAGCAGCCGTGTTAGTCTGTATTCGCAAAAAGAAAAGGAGTACTTGTGGCACCTTAGAGACTAACAAATTTATTAGAGCATAAGCTTTCGTGAGCTACAGCCATCCGATGAAGTGAGCTGTAGCTCACGAAAGCTTATGCTCTAATAAATTTGTTAGTCTCTAAGGTGCCACAAGTACTCCTTTTCTAACTGCAAAAGGTCACTCTCCCAGCTTGACTGTTTCTGTACCCCCTTTCTCAGAACAATTACTACAGGAATACAACTTTAAGGAAGGAAGTTGTCATCTTTTTAGCATGAGGCCTGGCAAAGTGACAATGTTTCTTCCACTCTGCTCCCAGATCCAATGGAGTGAAATGAGAACTCAGACTCCAGAATGTCACATGGCCCCAGCCCAAAAGTACTGAAGTTATTCGAGTATCTGCTGGTGCTCTTGATTTATAGGGCCCCTCAGGAGTCCTTGAAGGGTGTCTGACATCCCTATTAACCATCCCCTGTTCTATATGTCATGTAGATAGTTTTCCATCATGTGATGCCTAAGACTGTCATTTCTATCAGCCCCACAGGCTGCTCATTTGGGATTCAGAGCAGTTACTGGAACCATTCCAGGAAGAGCAAAACTGACTCTGTGACCCTGGCTTGGATTAAAGATGCTGAGTGCAGAACATAGTAATTGAATTAAGGGGGTCCACAGAGCCAAACACTGAAGGGAGGGGACAAGGGGCTTCCTTCTGTAGCATGCTTCAGTGAGAGGGGTGACACAGGAGATTTGTCTCAGGCGATGAAATCATGCAGACGTTGCCCCTCCCTAGGTTGGTCAGTAACACTGCTCCCCCAAGGGACCCTCCTCAAGGATTCCATTACTGGCAGCATACAGCCCACTCTGCCAGTCCCATAAGCAGGCATCAGGGGCACATCTCACTGAAACACTAGTTGGGAGAGACTGCAGGGGAATGACAGCTCTATTTAATATTACTGAGGAGAGCCCTCTCCCCCAGCACTGGGTCAGTGGCACCCTGTACACGAGAAATAGGGACATGGAGAATTTGGCTCCTGGTGTGGGAGCTGCCTCCCTTCATTACAAATGTGAACAGATACAGAAAACCTCTGAAAAACTACACAGCCATCAGCTGGCCACATGCCACAAGAGAGACAGACTGACACAGAAGCACAATCTCACTGAAGGTTTCACTATGAAGGAAAAAAGTGTTTACCAGCAAGTAGAACAGGGTCCTGGACTTCAAGAACTCAGTTATATTTCAGGCTCTGCCATCTTGTGGCAAATATAGAAGAGAAGATGACTCAGTTTTTCCCCTTTAAATCTGTCAGGGATGCCTAGAACTTTGTATAGGTGCCTTTTTATTATTACTGTTGTAATTATTTTCATTAATATAAAAAAAAAGAGGGGGGGGAATAGTGGGACCTGTTAACTGATGTTAACTTCATGATGTAGAGAGGGCTGGCTGCAAGGCTTGTGAAAGGATTGTTCTGTTTTGTTTACATCAGAAATCCAGGGCCTGTATAGACTGGAAGACTCTATGATGACTGAAGCTAGTGAAATAATGGCATCAGAAAGGCCAACAGAGGGAAACCTGCTATAGAGGCAGTTTTAGCCAGACTGCTTAAAACTGTTTTTTGTTAAGATCCATTTAACTCCAATGTCTACCTCAACAATTTGGAGAAAGGATATTTTTGTTAAAGATTCAACATCCTGGCCCTTTAGGTAAGGTGAAGGAGCATTTTTTTAAAAAATAATCCTTTTCAGGTCACCTCTAAAGATGGACAGTTCCAAGTAGTATTAGTTAAACCAACCCTTTTGCTGAGAAGCTGGATAGAAACCCAGTGCCCATCCAACAGAGCTGTTCAGAATGGGAGCCTGTTGCCTCACGAAAATTCAGTGCTAATTATCATCAGTCTCCTGAGCTGCAAACTGAACAGATCGCTAACTACTTTGTCTAAAATTAAATAGTTACATTGGAACCATGTTAATCTCTACTGTAATGGATTCTGCAAGGTTCCCAGAGTAACATCATCCCCTTGGCAGATCTACTTCAAGGACACTTTTAGGCCAGAAGAGTAAACCCAGATTTCAAACAAAACTGTTTCCCAACAGAGCATTTAGGGATGGGCAGCTCCATACATTACAACAAACAGCTTTAAATTCTATTCTCCCTACTCCCCACATATCACCTGAGGACATGCTCAGAATCAGGACAGAGGAGAACAGCAGTAGCTGAAAGAAGCTCATTTTTGCTTGTGTTATATCCCTTCCCCCATGCCGTGTCTGTCTTGTCTATTTAGATGTAAACTCTCAGGACATGGATCCTCTACTACTCCGTGTTGTTTGCACAGTGCCCAGTACAATGTGGCCCCACTCTAGTTTGACACTTTGGCACTATTGTAATACACATGATTAATAATAAGAATAAATCTTGGTCACTATTTGAAAAGGCATAAGTGGTAGGGACAAACTGGAAATAAGTCTTGTTCAAAACAGGTTCAAATAAACCTGACCCTGATTCAAACTTTCCCCAGGAGAGACGATTACACCAGTTCTCATTTCCCATTATTCCTGAATGTGTGTGTGGGAGCAACACTCTCCACTCTTCCTATGGAAGAGACATCAGCACCAAAAAAACCCTCTAAACCTTTGAGTAAAGGGAAAGGACACTATACAAGGACAGTATTTCAAGGAGCAAAGGCAATAACCAGCATCTTTGTGAGCAATTTCAATACGCTGTATGGAATGGAAATAGGAGAAAGAAGAAGCTTTTCTTGGTCCTTGCTTTGTTATATCCCAAGCATTTTAGGTATCAGAAGTACAACGGATTTCCAAGAAGACACAGAACAGAAATTCTGCTGGCAGGTGAAAAGGAATGTGCCAGCGTGAACCCCCCAAAAACCAATGCCACATCCAGGGAAAATTAAGGGAAGAATTCTTGGTACGTGTGTATTTCAAGCCCCAGACAGTCCTTTCCAAGTACTGGACTCTTCCCTCATTTGCACTCGTGCCCTCCATTAAAGTCAATGAGCTTGCACAGGAAAACTGAGAGCAGAATTTGTTCCCAACTTGTGTATACTCACAATGAAACTACTGTTTCGGGGGGGGGGGGGGGGTAATGGTATGCGCCTATCGTAATAAGGAAGGGAATTAGCTGAAGGTGTTGTACCGATAGTATACATCTGTTTTTCTATTCTAGGCTTTTTTCAATTAGGAAAAAAATAATAGCAGGTGTCAAAGAATGGGATATTTTGCCCACAGTGAGGTAGTTCTGGCACAGCCTCTTTTGGTGCACTAGAAAGGCTAGAAACAATTTCTGGAATCAATATTCACTGCTTGATGTAAGAGGATGGATTACATAAGACCCTTCAAGCCCCTCCTTTCTCTCTCTCACTTTGCCATCAAAGCCCATTATGATGGAGCGAGAGAAATTATTTCACCAGAATGAGTTAGTCATGTTGCTTTTACCAGTTATGCTGTCATAGTATTTTAAACAGAAAACCATTAATCACAATGCTGATCAGTAGTGTGACCTAAAGAGCAATCAGTCAGCACAGGAAGGTCTCAAACACTGAGCCTGAACAGGGATTTCATTGTAAAGAGTATCTGCAGTTATCAAGAATATATACACTTGTTCTAAGGTCCAGAAGGAAGTGAAAGGCAGGCCAGTTGAAAGTCTTTGGATAAAGATAAAAAGGGAAAAAATAGAGGTGATGCCATGATAGGGGTCTACTATAGACCACCCAGTCAGGAAGAAGAGATGGATGAGGCATTTACAGAACAAACAACAGAAATATCCAAAACATAAAAGCTAGTAGTAATGATGGACTAAAAATCCAGACATCTGTTACAAAAGTAATATGGCAAAACACAAATTTTCCAAAAAAATCTTTGAATTTATTGGGGACACTCTGTTTCAGAAAGTGGAGGAAGTAACCAGGGAGATAGCCATTTTAGATTTCATTCTGACCAACAGGAAGGAATGGACTGTGAATCTGAAGGTGGAAGGCAATTTGGGCAAAAGCGATCATGAAATGATAAGATTTAATGAGTCTAAGGAAAGGAAGGAGTGAGAACAGCAGAATGAGGACAATGGACTTTAAAAAAAGCCGACTTTAAAAATAGCAGACAACTCAGCTGAAGTCCCATGGGAAGAAAATGTAAGAGATGAAGGAGTTCAGGAGACCTGGCAGCTTCTCAAGGAGACAATATTAAAGGCACAACTGCAAACTATCCTAAAGACAGAAAGAATAGTAATAAGCCAACTTGGCTCTATCAGGAGCTCTTTAATTACCTGAAAATCAAAAAGGAATCCTACAAAAATGGAAACACAGACGAATAGCTGAGGAGGAACACAAAATAATAGCACAAGCATGTAGGGACAAAATCAGAAAGGCTAAGGCACAAAATGAGTTACATCTATCAAGGGACACAAAAGGAAATGAGACAATGTTTTTTAAACACATTAAGAGCAAGAGAAAGACGAAGCAAAGTGTAGGTACTCTATGTAGGGAGAAAGGAGAGCTAACAACTGATGACAACAAGGAAGCTGAGGTATTTAATGCCCAATTTGCTTCAGTCTTCACTAAAAAGGCTAATGGTCACCAGCTACTAAACACCATTAATATTAACAATAAAGGTGAAAAAACGCAAGTCAAAATAAAGAAAGAATAGATTAGAAAATATTTAGATAAATTAAATATATGCACGTCAGCAGGGCTGGATGATATTCATCCTAGCATACTTTAGGAACTAGCTGAAGCAATCTCAGAACCATTAGAAATTATCTTCAAGAACTCACAGAGGATGGGTGAGGTCCCAAAGAACTGGAGTTAGGCAAACAGAGCATCTATCTTCAAAAAGGGGAATAAAGAGGACCTGGGAAATTATGGACCAGTCAGCCTAACTTCTTCTTATAACAGCACCTTGAAAGATAGTGGAACAAATTATTAAACAATCAATTTGTAAGCACCTAGATAACAGTGCTATATAAAGCAGCCAGCATGGATTTGTCAAGAACAAATCATGCCATATTTCTTTCTATAACAGGGTTACTGGCTTCGTTAGTAGATGTGATATATCTTGATTTTAGCAAGGCTTGTGACACAGTCCTCCATGACATTCTCATAAACAAACTAGGAAAATGTGGACTAGTTGAAATTACTATAAGGTGGGTGCACAACTGGTTGAAAAACCATACGCAAAGAATAGTCAGGGTTTGTATCTAGTGGGGTCCTGTAGGAGTCTGTCCTGGGTCCAATACTATTCAATATTTTCATTAATGTCTTGAATAACGGAGTAGAGAGTATGCTCATAAAATCTGCAGATGACACCAAATTGGGAGAGATTACAAGCACTTTGGAGGACAGGATTAGAATTCAAAACAACTTTGACAATTTAGAAAATTAGTCCCAAATCAACAAGATTAAATTCAGTAAAGACAAGCGCAAAGAACTAAATTTAGGACGGAAAAAATCAAATGCCCAGCTGCACAATGGGGAACAAGGGGAGAGCAAAGTTCCCTGTAAGCTGCACGGCTGCACAGCAGCCTATTAAGTGCCGCGCAGGTGCTCAGGGAACTTGACCGGGTATCTGCGCGCTGCCCCCACCCCAAGCACTGGCTCTGCATTCCTATTGGCTTGACCTGTTGCTGGCCGATTCCAGGGCGCAGCGCAGTCTGCGGTGCCAGGACAGGCAGAAAGCCTGCCTAAGCGCCCCTGCTGTGCCACTGATCGGGAGCTGCCCAAGGTAAGCCCACGCCCCAACCCTCTGCCCCAACCCTGAGTCCCCCCCAAACCAGAGCCCCTTCCTACACCCCAAACCCCTCATCCCCGGCCCCACCCCACAGCCTGCACCCCCAGCCCAGAGCCCTGACCCCCTCCTTCTCCTCAGCCCCCTGCCCCAGCCCTGAGCCCCTTCCTGCACCACAAAACCATTATCCTTGGCCCCACCCCAGAGCTTGCACCCCCAGCCCAAAGCCCTGACCCTCTCCCTCACCCTCACCCCAACCCCCTGCCCCAGTCCAGAGCCCCCTTCCACACCCTGAACACCTCATTCATGCCCCCACCCCCACATCCCAACCCCCTGCCCCAGCCCTGAGCCCCTCCCAGACCCCAAACCCCTCATCCCCAGCTCTGTTGGGGCACGGGCATCAACAATTTTCTTCAACTGGATAGCCAGAAAAAAAAATTTGAAAACCACTGCCTTAGCCTTTTTGTTGTCATCAGTTATTAGCTCTCCTTTCCTTTTCTTGCACAGAGTCCAAAGGAGAGGAACGAAAATGATAAAAGATCTAGAAAACCCAATCTATGAGGAAGGTTTAAAAAACTGGGCATGTTTAGCCTTGAGAAAAGAAGACGGAGGGGGAATTTGATAAGGACTGTTATAACGAGGATGGGGATTGATGGTTCTCCATTTCCACTGAAGGTAGGACAAGAAGTAATGGGCTTAATCTGCAGCACAGGAGATTTAAGTTAGATATCAGAACAACCTTTCTAACTTTAAGCTCTGGAATAGGCTTCCAAGGGAGTTGTAGAATCTCGTCTTTGGCAGTTTTAAAGAACAGATTGGACAAACACCTGTTGGGGATGATCTAGGTTTCTGTAACAGAGTTCACTCACCACTGTAGTGCCTTCTGCTGGCTGTCTTGAGAATTAGCTCTGTTGTTAGTGCACCCTTTTCGGGTGGTGCCTCACCGCCGTCACTCCTGCTCTAGGACCAACGTTTCTCCAAGGACCACGGCATCCTCTTCAGCAACACAGCCTTTTGGCCGTGCCACCCACTGTGTTACCCCCTTCCAGGGGACCTGCATTCTGCTGTTCAGCCACTTTCCTTAGTGGCTACTGCCGCGAATTGTCTGGCCACTTCCTCATGGCCACAACATCCTCTTTGCCCTTGCCTCAGGGCCTCAGCCTGCAAATCCCAGCAGCCAGCCAGGTGTTGTCTCTTGCTCCCCCGGTCCCTGCTAGCAGCACTGCTCTGTCCAAAGTGCTGGCAGTTCTCTCAGCCCTCCAGAGACACAGTCCTTCCTCCCTGGGCTCCCAGCAGAGAACTGCCTTCCTTTGCTCTGCAGCTCCCTTTCTATATGGGCCTGCTTGGCTGCTTCCTTCAGCCCTTCTCTGATTGGCTGCCTCCTGAGCAGCCTTCCTAGGGCTCTATTAATCCCTTAGAGCCCAGTGTGAGGCAGGGGCCACATCACAGTTCCCTTGGTCCTGCCTCAGTGCAGGGGGCTGAACTTGATGATCTCTCAAGATCCCAGTCAGCCAGCTTTTCTATGATTCTATTGTTATTGTCCTATCAACGTCACAATTTTTACTAAAAAGCAAATGGCACTTCAAGTCTTTGTATTTTACAAATGTTACACATAGAATAGACACTTCTTTAGTGAAATCTGCTCAGTGCAAGAGAAATAGGGGGTTATGATTCCCTGATTCTCTGCCCTGTTCGGCCCTAGCCCCGTCCCACATATAGGTTAGGACAAGACTCTTCTAATCTATGCCAGCAGGTAAAGCTTCTCAAGGTACCATTCACCAGCTGAGCATTGGGAGACTACATTGGTATTCTAGCCATTCCCGTAGAATGGTATATGAGTACATAAGGGTCATGGCACTAATTCACCAATTCTCAAATAGCTGATGGTCTCTCAGGAATTGTTGCCAGGTTGCTAGCATAGGTTGGAACAGACCCTAGACTGCTCTAGCCTACTCCAGGGCACACTTCAGTGCATTAACCATAAGACTATCCTTCCTCTCATTAGATAATAACAGGGTTAATCTCTTTTGGGAGACTTTTAATCGTATAAATATTAACTAATCCTCACATATATGTGTAGTATCACAAATCCTCCAAATAATGTTCCCATTTTACAGCTGGAGGACACTGAAACAGAAAGGTTAAATGATTTGCCTTAGGCCACAGTATGAGTCTGTCTCAGAGGCGAGATAAGAGCTCAGGCATTCCTGCCTCTTAGGCCTGTGTTCTCACCACTAGATCATACCTTTCTATAAAACAGGGAGAGGACTTGTATGGGGTGACACAAAGGGCATAACTATGAGTATTGGATGAAATTAAGCAAAGGACAATATAGTTTGAATATCAGGAAACATTGTTAACAGTAAATTCTATAAGTGCATTAAAGGATCTGAGAAAGGAAGTGACAAAGCTCCATCGCTCAGCACATTTTAAATGTGACTATACAAAGCCCAGAGAGTATATTGCTGTAACAGTTCTGCACTGGCCTGGGAAAAGATTGGTCTTTTGTATCTTTAACTTCTATGCTAGTAATTTTTGGCATTCAAGAGCATAAGAACGGCCATACTGGGTCAGACCAAAGCTCCATCTAGCCCAGTATCCTGTCTTCCAACAGTGGCCAATGCCAGGTGCCCCAAAGGGAATGAACAGAACAGGTAATCATCAAGTGATCCAGCCCCTGTTGCCCATTCCCAGTTTCTGGCAAACAGTGGCTAGGGACACCATCCCTGCCCATCCTGGCTAGTAGCCATTGATGGACCTATCCTCCATGAATTTATCTAGTACTTTTTTGAACCCTGTTATAATCTTGGCCTTCACAACATCCTCTGGCAAAGAGTTCCACAGGTTGACTCTGTGTTACGTGAAGAAATACTTCCTTTTGTTTGTTTTAAGCCTGCTGCCTATTAATTTAATTTGGTGATCCCTAGTTTTTGTGTTATGAGAGGAGTAAATAACACTTCCTTATTTACTTTCTTCACACCAGTCATGATTTTATAGACCTCTATCACATTCCCCCTTAGTCATCTCTTTTTCAAGCTGAAAAGTCCTAGTTTTATTAATCTCTGCTCATATGGAAGCCATTCCGTACCACTAATCATTTCTGTTGCCCTTGTCTGAAGCTTTTCCAATTCCAATATAACTTTTTTTGAGATGGGGCAACCACAACTGCATGCAGTATTCAAGATGTGGGCATACCATGACTTTATATAGAGGCTATATGATATTTTCTGTTTTATTATCTATCCCTTTCTTAATGATTCCCAACATTCTGTTTGCTTTTTTGACTGCCACTGCACATTGAGTGGATGTTTTCAGAGAACTATCCACTGTGTCTCCAAAACCTCTTTCTTGAGTGAAACAGCTAATTTATATCCCATCGTTTTATATGTATAGTTGGGATTATGTTTTCCAATGTGCATTACTTTGCATTTATCAACACTGAATTTCATCTGCCAATTTGCTGCCCAGTCACCAAGTTTTGTGAGATCCTTTTGTAGCTCTTTGCAGTCTGCCTGGGACTTAACTATCTTTAGTAGGTTTCAGAGTAGCACCTATCTTGAGTGGGTTTGTATCGTCCGCAAAATTTGCCATCTCACTGTTTACCCCTTTTTCCAGATCATTTATGAATATATTGAATGGTCCCAGTACAGACCACTGGGGAACACCACTATTTACCTCTCTCTACTCTGAAAACTGATCATTTATACCTACCCTTTGTTTCCTATCTTTTAATCAGTTACCAATCTATGAGAAGACCTTCCCTCTTATCCCATGACAGCTTACTTTGCTTAAGAGCCTTTGGTGAGGGATTGCCTTTGTCAAAGGCTTTCTGAAAATCTAAGTACACTATATCCAGTAGATCCCCATTGTCCATATGCTTGTCTACCCTCTCAAAGAATTCTAGTAGATAGGTGAGGCATGATTTCCCTTTACAAACACCATGTTGACTCTTCCCCAACAAATTATGTTCATCTATGTATCTGACAATTCTGTTCTTTACTATAGTTTCAACCAGTTTGCCCGGTACTGAAGTCAGACTTATCGGCCTCTAATTGCTGGGATCACCTCTGGAGCCTTTTTTAAAACTTGGTGTCACATTAGCTATTCTCTAGTCATTTGGTACAGAAACTGATTTACACAATAGGTTACAAACTATAATTAAATTAATTATAGTTAGTAGTAGTTAGTAGTTTTGCAATTTCACATGTGAGTTCCTTCAGACCTCTTGGGTGAATACTATTTGGTCCTGGTGACTTATTACTGTTTAGTCTATCAATTTGTTCCAAAACCTCCTCTAATGACATCTTAGCCCTGGTCTACACTGGTGGAGGGGGTCAACATTAGATACACAACTTCAGCTATGCAAATAGCATAGCTGAAGTCGGTGTATCTTAGGTCGACTTACCTGACCATGAGGACGGCGGTGAGTCGAATGCTGCCGCTCTCCTGTCGACTCCGCATCTGCCTCTTGCGAGCTGGAGTTCCGGAGTTGACAGGGAGCGCATCCGGGGATCGATTTATTGCATCTAGACGAGATGCGATAAATTGATCCCCAATAGATCGATCACTACCCTTCAATCCAGCAGGTAGTGAAGACCTGCTCTTAATCTGAGACAGTTCTTCAAATTTGTCACCAACAAAGAATGGCGCAGGTTTGGTAATCTTCCTCACGTCCTCAGCCATGAAGACCAATGCAGAGAATTCATTTAGTTTCTCCACAATGGCCTTATTGTCTTGGAGTGCTACTTTAGCATCTCGATTGTCCAGTGGTACCACTGGGTGTTTACCAGGCTTCCTGCTTCTCATGTACTTAAACATTTTTTGCTATTACTTTTTGAGTCTTTGGCTAGTTATTCTTTTTATACGTCACTTGCCAGAGTTTATGCTCCTTTCTATTTTCCTCACTAGGATTTAATTTCCACTTTTTAAAGGATGCCTTTTTGCCTCTCACTTCTTCTTTTACTTACTTCTTCTTGTTTAGCCGTGGTGGCACTTTTTTGGTTCTCTTACTTTTTTTTTTAATTTGGGATATACATTTAAGTTGAGTCTCTATTGTGGTATCCTTAAAAAGTTTCCATGCAGCTTGCAGGGCTTCACTTTTGGCACTGTATCTTTTAATTTCTGTTTAACTAACTTCCTCATTTTTGTGTAGTTCCGTTTTCTGAAATTAAATGCTACCATATTGGGCTGGTGTGGTGTTTTCCCCGACACAGGGATGTTAAATTTAATTATATTATGGTCACTATTACCAAGCAGTCCAGCTTTATTCACCTCTTGGACCAGATCCTGTGCCCTGCTTGGGACCAAATCAAAAATTGCCTTTCCTCTTGTGGGTTCCAGAACTAGCTGCTCCAAGAAGCAGTCATTTAAGGTGTCAAGAAACTTTATCTCTGCATCCTGTCCTGAGGTGACATGTACCCAGTCAATATGGGGATAGTTGAAATTCCCCATTATTACTGAGGTTTTTTTTTATAGCCTCTTTAATCTCCCTGAGCATTTCATAGTCACTATCACCATCCTGGTCAGGTGGTTGGTAGTATACCCCTACTTCTATATTCTTATTATTCAAGCAAGGAATTACTATCCATAGAGATTCTATGGTACAGTTTGGTTCACTTAAGATTTGTACTTCATTTGACTCTAATCTCTCTTTCACATATAGTGCCACTCCCCCATCAGCATGACATGTTCTGTCCTTCCCATATATTTTGTACCCTGAAATTACTGTGTCCCATTGATTATCCTCAATCCACCAAGTTTCTGTGATGCCTATTATATCAATAGCCTCATTTAATATGAGGCACTCTAATTCACCCATCTTATTATTTAGACTTCTAGTATTTGTAAATAAGCACTTTAAAAACTTGTCACTTTTTAACTGTCTGCCATTACATGATGTAATTGAATGGGACTCTTTTTCATTTGATTGTTTCTCATCAGATCCTACCCATATTTTATCATCTTCCAGTCTCTCCTCCTTACTAGAACATAGAGAATTTCCATTAATAGATCCTCCGCTAAGGAATGTCTCTGTCCAAACTACATGGTCCTCCACACCTCTCGGCTTTCCTCCAGCCCTTAGTTTAAAAACTGCTCTACGATCTTTTTAATTTTAAGAGGAGCAATCTGGTTCAATTTTGGTTAGGTGGAGCCCATCCTTCCTGTATAGGCTCCCCCGCTCCCAAAAGCTTCCCCAGTTCCTAATAAATCTAAATCCCTCCTCCCTACACCATCATCTCATCCACGCATTGAGACCCTGCAGTTCTGCCTGTTTAACTGGCCCTGAGTGTGGAACTGGAAGCATTTCAGAGAATGCTATCATGGAGATCCTGGACTTCAACCTCTTACCTAGCAGCCTAACTTTGGCCTCCAGGACCCCCTCTCCTATCCCTCCCTGTGTCATTGGTACCTACATGTACCACAACCACTGGTTCCTCCCCATCACTACACATAAGTCTATCTAGATGTCTCGAGAGATCTGCAACCTTCACACCAGGCAGGCAAGTCACCATGCGGTTCTCCGGGTCATTGCAAACCCAGCTATCTATTTCTAATGATCGAATCCCCCATATCTGTCTCTTCCTAATAACTGGAATTCCCTCCCCTGGCGAGGTATCCTCAGTATGAGAGGTGTGACAAAGTTCCTCCTCTACCTTGGTGGGTCTTGCACTTATTGGCGGATTTGCTCACCTTGGAGCTTCACGGCAGCCCTCAGTTTGGCCGTTTTCGTGAACCCACAGTCCATGTCAACTCCTCCTCTGTCTGATCAGGAGTTGGGAGGTTTGAGGGGAACCCAGGCCTGTCCTCTACTCCGGGTTCCAGCCCAGGGCCCTGTGGAATGCAGCTGTCTAGAGAGCCTCCTGGAACAGCTGTGCGACAGCTACAACTCCCTGGGCTACTTCTCCATGGCCTCCTCCCAACCCCTTCTTTATTCTCACCATAGGACCTTCCTCCTGGTGTCTGATAATGCTTGTACTCCTCAGTCCTCCAACAGTCCGTGTTCTCACTCTCAGCTCCTAGCACCTCTTGCTCCCAGCTCCTCACATGCACACCACAAACTGAAGTGAGCTCCTTTTTAAACCCAAGTGCCCTGATTAGTCTGCCTTAATTGATTCTAGCAGCTTCTTGATTGGCTGCAGGTGTTCTAATCAGCCTGTCTGTCTTAATTGTCTCCAGAAGGTTCCTGATTGTTCTGGAACCTTCCGTTACCTTACCCCAGGGAAAAGGGATCTACTTAACCTGGGGCTAACATATCTGCCTTCTATTACTCTTCTGTAGCCATCTAGCCCAACACTGCCACAGAGGATACCATAACGTCATCTGGAAGGAGGGTCCCAACTATGGGAACGTTTCCCTCTGCTCCAGTTGGATGTTCTCCTTCCCTGAGATTTTCATTCTCCTCAACGGCACAGAGGCTGTCAGACTGGGGGTAAGACCATTCCTGGAAAGTCTCATCTATATACCTTTCTGTCTCCCTTGGCTCCTCCAGTTCAGCCACACTGGTCTCCCAAAACCTGTACAGGGTCTCTGTGGGCCAGAAGCTCCTTGCACTGAATGCACACATACGCCACTTGCCCACAGGGCAGGTAATCATACATGCTGTATTGGGTGCCATAAACTGGATAGCATACACTCTGTAGCTGACATCTGCCTGCATTCTCTTTTTACTCCTGCTTGTTACTTTGTTGATGTTTTGTTTTTATTAGGGGTATGTTTAGCCTTAAGTTTAAAGAACGTTTAAACTCCCAGACTCCCTCTCTAAACTCCCTCGCAAAACTCCCTTGTTCCCTAGCTCCTCTGGTCGCTTAGGAGCAGGCTTTTTAAAGCCCTGGTCTTCCTGAGTAGCCCCGCCTCCTTGTTAAGGGTTGATGGGTGCTAAAGGGTTTAGGGATCAAAGCCTCATTAAGAAGCTCTTAGGCTTGCCTAGCAGGCCGCTAGGCTCAGCGCACGATCCCCCAAACAAACAGACCACTCAGTATATTTCAGTCAAACAGCAAACACACCAAAAACAACAAACTTACCCCAAGAGTCATGTAATCACTCCTCCTTCACCTGGAGAACTCACTTGCAAAGTTGCTCATGTTCAAACATTTAAATTTTAGTCCTTTCTGGATTACAATCTGTCCCTTCCCAAAAGCAACAGGTTGTCAATGATCTAAAGTAAAGAAATAATAGAGCCTGTGTTGCTAATACGAAGTAGTGAGGTCATATCTCCACCACAGCAGGTGAAAGAATTGCAGAATAAACAAGGCAAAAGACAAGAGAGCTTGAAAGTAAAATCACCACTGTGAAGAGGAGGATCAGGGAAAGAGAGGAAGGAAGATGAGGAAGATTGGGGAGGGAGAGGAAGACATGTACATTTACTCTGTAATTTTGTTTTCTTGCTTTACTTGTGCAAACCTGAGAAGCAAGTAAGTTTAGAATATGTAAAGCAAAAATTCACGGGGGGGGGGGGGGGCATTTTAGCTAATGGGGACCTTAACTCCTTGGAACGTATACTGTTCAGTAACAACCACCCAGAGCTGGGAACAGAACCCAGGAATCCTGACTCCCAGTCCTTGTCATTCATAACTGGGTAATATTTTTCCCAATACAAGCAGATATGAATTGACACACTAGCAACAGTGAGCCGACAGAATATCCCAGTACTGCAAATTCCCGATGGCTGGAAAAAAGGTCTTTCAATGCACTGGGAACATCTGTTTTTAATTGTAGATAATAGTTTTGCCCAATTTCCAACTCTTAAAAATAAAAGAATAAAATAATAATTAAAAATCTGGGGACTGGAGGGATCAGGGCTCAGTAATGAATACAGAGACTTTTACCTCTAAGTTACCCCCTTCTAGCCTGACCAAGATTGGAGCTGACTGAAAACTGTTCCCATGCCTGCCTGGTCATCTGTGGTATGTGAAAGGAATCTCAACCTGATTCTAATGGAGAGATGTTCATATCATAAGAGACACTGCCTACCAGCACTAATTGATCGCCTTCTTGGCAATCTCAGCAGAGAGTCCAAGGACCGAATGGTCCATGGAGAATGACCACAAAGAGGTTCAATCCGGTCAGGCATGAAGCACAAGGCAGCCTAGCCAGGAATACGTGCCCCCATTCTGTACCTGTCCTGAGCATGAAGAGAGGATGTAAGTGACAGGGAGACAAATTCACTTTGAAAAAAATAAAAGTACATCCCTAACAAGATCCTCCACATAGGGAGCAAGCTGGTTTGGACAGAAACACCAACCAAAATGTAGGAAATATTTCACAACACTGAAACTGAGGGAAACAAGTGGGGAGCCTCCAGCAAGGGGCTCTTGTTCAGCTGAATGCAGATGTCAGTTAATTAGAGGAAAAGGTTATATCATTAGTGGCCAAATCGATACAAAAAAGATTAAGAGCCTTGGACAGCAAGCTTCTATGCTTTCCAGCAAGCACCCAGGGCTGTATGTAGCTAAAACTCAATACACATTAACGGGCTATCGCTGTAGACTTGAATTGGGATGTCTTCTTGAAATACTTTAATTGGACTCTCTCTCTAGCATTATCAGTGCTAAACAAGATGTCAGATTTAGGCAGAATCTCTCCCAAATGGGACTGGCAGCCCAGAATCTGAAAAAAAAAAAAAGAAAAAGAAAAAAAGAAAGAAAACCAGATTAATTTCAGTTACAAACGTTGCTTCCTTTCTGATTATATTAATCATCTTGTACCCACAGAGCCACAAGCCTGAGTGACTGAGGAGTGTGCTTGGGTACAGATGTCATGTGCCCTCTTCTGATTTGCTTCCCCCTCTCCCCAAATCCCCAGCTGTGCCCCTGTATCTCAGGTCTGATGGGCAGTGCCCCCTACAAGTCCAGTCCTGGGCTTTGTCTGAACCCAGAATCTGCAAGTCATGCTAGATTGCGAATCTTTTACCTTAGATTTAGCCTCCTCTGAAAGGAACACAAATCAGACTGTAGAACCTACTTGAAATCAGCAGGTCAATAAGTGGAAAATGCCCCAATTGATAACATCTATAACTGGTTTGGTATCCGACACTGCAATATTGTGTGAGGCAGCACAACGGTTCTGACAACATAGAGCTTTATCAAAAACATTTCCCATCATATATATTCAATGTAAAACTGCACTAGAGAGAGACTTCCCCAGGTCTGTCACCTGGTCAGGAAGGCATAACTGACCTTATACTTGTAATGCACACACAAAAGGGGGCTGAATTAAAGTTGCCTGGGCAACATTCATTCTGGTATATCCGAACTTGAGAGTGTTTGACTCTGCAACCTTTCATTCCTTTTTAATCCTTAACTTTTTATTTTCTAATTTTTTAGGGTTTAGTTTATTTATGAGAGCAATCTTAACTAACATTAAATGAAGTTTGCTGTTTGTGAATTTCCCTATTTTTTAAAAAATAAGAAAATCTTTTATATATGTGTTATTTAAATAATAAAGCACTTACACATTTGTTGTCTTCAGCGTATATTGTATTGCCATTGTTATCTTTGGAAAGCTCCACATTTTACCAACAAGCATCACATTGACCAATATATTGAAAATAATTAAATTAAACTGTAGCAAAATAAATCATGTTTAATGCAACCATAAGTGCTGACTCCATGGGTGCCCTGGGGCTGTAGCACCTACCAGCAAACCCCCTATCAGCTCCCCCTCACCCCCAGCTCCTCCCACCTGTTGGCAGGCCCCATGGACCAGGGCCTCCCCCTCCTTCCCCGTGCCTCCCACCCACTGCAATCAGCTATTTCATGGCATGCAGGGAGGCTGGGTGGGAGGGGGGAGGAGCAAGAACGACGTGCTCAGAGGAAGAGGTGGAGCAGGGATGGGAAGAGGTAGGGTGGGGGTGGGGCCTTCGGGGAAGGGGTCAAGCACCCCCCGGCAGTTTGAAAAGTCAGTGCCTGTGAATGCAACTTCAGTTTTAGTGGAACTTCTAAATCCCTTATACATATATTTTAACTAGGTAACAGAAAACTGAGTAGGGACTCTCATCTATAATTTCCCACATTTTTTTAAATACTCATAAAGCCATAGCCGACAATCTGTAATGATATAAACAATATACATGGGAAAGGACTGTAAAATTGTTTATTATGTTCATGTAATCCTTTTTCAGGAAAATAACAAAAAAATAGCCTTTGAAAAAAAACAGTGTAATTTACCACAGTACAAACCCAAAGGAGCGCAGGAGGAGCTTATCAACACAGCCTGCTTTTATTACAGCTCCTTCTGTGACCCTTCTTTTTCATAATGTTAGTGTAGTCTGAGGTAAATCAGTTATCAAAAGCAGCCATTAGCAGGACAATCAGCAACAGGGACACTCTCCAGATATTCAAATGAACAGGATGGAATGAGTGAGGAGCAGCTGATTACATCTGATGTCACGATGTTACAGCTCAGGCAGCACATGAACACTGAGAGGAAAACAAATCAGGCTTTTCCTGTGTTCCAGTTTTCCCAAAATTTCCTAAAACATCAGCAACATACAAATTTACACTGAAGATCATTACACACACACAGAGTAATTAGTGACTGGACTTTAGTTCACGTTTCCTAAGTCATGTTTACAAAAAAGGGTTAAAAAAAGATCAGGCACTGAGCTACAGACTTTGTAGAACAGAAAATTCTGATTCAACCCTAGCTAAGGTTTCACTACTGCAAGGATGGGCCTGGGGAAATAGGATGAACTGTTTACAGAAAATATGGAAAATTAAAAGAAACAGACCTTCTAACGGTAAAAACTCAGATCAGAGGAGATGGGAAGAAAGGTAAGTCCATCATAAGATCAGAGAAGGTAGAAAGGAACATATGAAGGGTCAACTTAGGTATCTGGGGAAGAAAAATATTAAAAAATATTCTCTAGAAATCAAAAAGAAAAGGAGTACTTGTGGCACCTTAGAGACTAACAAATTTATTAGAGCATAAGCTTTCGTGAGCTACAGCTCACTTCATCGGATGCATTTGGTGGAAAAAACAGAGGAGAGATTTATATACACACACACAGAGAACATGAAACAATGGGTTTATCATACACATTGTAAGGAGAGTGATCACTTAAGATAAGCCATCACCAACTGCGGGGGGGGGGGGAGGAGGAAAACCTTTCATGGTGACAAGCAGGTAGGCTAATTCCAGCAGTTAACAAGAATATCAGAGGAACAGTGGGGGGTGGGGTGGGAGGGAGAAATACCATGGGGAAATAGTTTTACTTTGTGTAATGACTCATCCATTCCCAGTCTCTATTCAAGCCTAAGTTAATTGTATCCAGTTTGCAAATTAATTCCAATTCAGCAGTCTCTCGTTGGAGTCTGTTTTTGAAGCTTTTTTGTTGAAGTATAGCCACTCTTAGGTCTGTGATCGAGTGACCAGAGAGATTGAAGTGTTCTCCAACTGGTTTTTGAATGTTATAATTCTTGACGTCTGATTTGTGTCCATTCATTCTTTTACGTAGAGACTGTCCAGTTTGGCCAATGTACATGGCAGAGGGGCATTGCTGGCACATGATGGCATATATCACATTGGTAGATGCGCAGGTGAAGGAGCCTCTGATAGTGTGGCTGATGTGATTAGGCCCTATGATGGTATCCCCTGAATAGATATGTGGACAGAGTTGGCAACGGGCTTTGTTGCAAGGATAGGTTCCTGGGTTAGTGGTTCTGTTGTGTGGTGTGTGGTTGCTGTGAGTATTTGCTTCAGATTGGGGGGCTGTCTGTAAGCAAGGACTGGTCTGTCTCCCAAGATCTGAGAGAGCGATGGCAAATCACAAATCAGACGTCAAGAATTATAACATTCAAAAACCAGTTGGAGAACACTTCAATCTCTCTGGTCACTCGATCACAGACCTAAGAGTGGCTATACTTCAACAAAAAAGCTTCAAAAACAGACTCCAACGAGAGACTGCTGAATTGGAATTAATTTGCAAACTGGATACAATTAACTTAGGCTTGAATAGAGACTGGGAATGGATGAGTCATTACACAAAGTAAAACTATTTCCCCATGGTATTTCTCCCTCCCACCCCACCCCCCACTGTTCCTCTGATATTCTTGTTAACTGCTGGAATTAGCCTACCTGCTTGTCACCATGAAAGGTTTTCCTCCTTCCCCCCCCCGCTGTTGGTGATGGCTTATCTTAAGTGATCACTCTCCTTACAGTGTGTATGATAAACCCATTGTTTCATGTTCTCTGTGTGTGTGTATATAAATCTCTCCTCTGTTTTTTCCACCAAATGCATCTGATGAAGTGAGCTGTAGCTCACGAAAGCTTATGCTCTAATAAATTTGTTAGTCTCTAAGGTGCCACAAGTACTCCTTTTCTTTTTGCGAATACAGACTAACACGGCTGCTACTCTGAAATCTCTAGAAATCAGAATATTTTCTTTCCTTTTCAAAATTACAAAATAATTAGCACAATTTAGAGAACAAATCTCTTTAAATAAGTAGAAGTTTCCCAACACAAGTGCTCAACAATGCTTGCTGCACAGCATTATAACAGAAAAAAAATAATTAAACTGCAAAAAAAATTACAGCCTGGTTCAGGAATAAACTGACATTTACTCAGCACATAAAAGCATTTTATGACTGTGTAAACTGGAAGATACTGCTCAATTAACCCCTAGCTGCTCCCATCTTTAAAAATGATGCCATTGGAAAATGCAAGGCAAAGATCAGCTTCTCCACACACAATTCCTCTTGAATATCAAGTGCACAGTGGTCCTGCAGTCCAATCACACAGAAGCATAAGCCTCTATCCACCCATCCAGCAGCACCTTTGACCACTCGCCATCTGGTGAAAGTATGTGGGGTCCCTACTTACAACTTGATAGGTAGGGATAACCTTATTACATCTGCACTGTGGCATTACCAGCTACAACATCAAGATAGTGCCATGCTTCTCAGTGCCTGTGCTGTCATATACAAGACTGTGGCATGCAGCAAGGGAAGGAACTAGTCCCTACACATGGCTCTGCTGTTGGGAAACACTACAAATCCAAATGCATTCATTAAAATAAATCGATAAATAAAAAAAAACACACATAAACAAATCTACACATTCCATATGGCTCATCCAAAACTTGCTGCTTTTGCCAGTCACACCATACTGGAACATAAATCATATAAATTAGCATAAAATTAACTCAAACATCTATTCTTCCAATGCAACTGGAGTTTAGCTTGCTTTAAACCACGTTATATGCTCTTTAATGCTATATACTTGAGAAATATGAAGCCATTGTTTTTCCCTGCAGTGATTCATACAAACTCATATAGTGCTTTCTGAAATAGAAGAGCTACACATTGTATTTTGCATTACCTTCCAGTTTAATTAAAAAGAAAAGAAGTACTTGTGGCACCTTAGAGACTAACAAATTTATTTGAGCATAAGCTTTCGTGAGCTATAGCTCACTTAAAGGCATCCGATGAAGTGAGCTGTAGCTCATGAAAAGTTATGCTCAAATAAATTTGTTAGTCTCTAAGGTGCCACAAGTACTCCTTTTCTTTTTGCGAATACAGACTAACATGGCTGCTACTCTGAAACCAGTTTAATTAAATGTTCCTTGGATAAATCTTGTATTTACATACTTGTGACATGCTGCTAGTTCTGACTGTTCCATTTATAAACTGACTGGATTCAGTCCAATCATCTCTAGTTAATGTACCTGCCACTCACAGAGAGCTCAGACTCTTGGGAGCTTTGCTATTTGGGACCTTATATTTGCTACAGTTATTAATTGGGTATGTCTCTAGAATTGAATTATTTAGATTAAGTAAGTATCTGCACAGCTCTTTTGGCCCTTAGAACAGCCAAGACGTTGATGGGGTATAGAACATCAAAATCACCTAAATTGAAATAGGAAGGATCTCAATTTATTTATGTAAAATCTTTGGATTTAATTTTGGCACATGATTCTCAGACAGAAAGGACTGATTTGGATGCAGAGTCTTGTTACATATCTTGCTGTGAGATATCCAAAGGCAATAGTAACTATTGTATCTAAGAAGTGTATAAAAGCATAAAGTGTGTCATATGTTGTTTTTCAGGGCAATGACAATTTCTAATAAAATATGATGAGGTATTATCAGTAAGCCATGTTTCCATGATGGTTATTCTGTTATATTATTACATTCAGGCATCCAGATTGTTGTTACCAGGAGTGTCTACATTTTTGTTGTGCCTTTCCACCCCCTCAGTGCTTATTTAGTTATTCTGGCACACAGTGATTGTGAGAAAGTAAAATTATTTATTTCTACCCAAAGTAGGATATTTACAATTTTGGGAAGTTTAAAATTTCATCCATAATGTTGCATTAAAATAACTTTTTACATTGTCTTTTCTTGCTTTTTGAAAAAGAGGAGGAAAAACATTGGCATATTTATTTGCATGTATGGGTCACCAGAGCCTCAAGCCCTTGGGACTTCTAGAAAGATTAAAGGGAATCATTCAAGATCAAACATTCTAAAAACAAGTGCATTAATGATTTAAATAATTTCAGCTACATATATTTCAGTGGATGTGTATTTGACACACCACAGATCTGCACTGGGGCTTTAAGGGATGTAAACCTTATGCTTCAGGACTTAACCCAACCTCTAACTATTGAGGATTAGGAGGAAACTTCCCTGAAGCAGTGTCACAGGGTAGCTGACCCCTGAGGATAGACTAAGCCCAGCTCCCCTGGATTAGAGCAGATTAGCCCCATCCAGCCAATTAAAGCGAGCGGGGCTACACTTGGACCTATAAAGGGCTGCTAGGGGACAACTGGGGGAGAGGAACTGAGAGAGACGGTGCCCTGAGGAGAGGAAGCCACACTGAAGTGGAGCTAGCACCTGTGGTGGGTTCTTGAAGCAAGGGGCTGGAGCTCAGGGAAGGAGCTGGGGCTGCTGCTCCAAGAAGGGAGCAGAGCTGGCTGAAATTGGGAAAGTGCAAGGAGCAGAAGTGCCAGAGACCCCTGGAAACGGTTGTTCTGAAGCCTGAGGCTAAGGAAGGAGTTAAAAGACTGTTTTTCTGTTTGTTTTCTAACCTCTATAAGACAATAAACCCCCTTGCAAAAGACTGAGCGTGGCGGTGCATGCTTTGGAGCCAGCATGACAGGCAGGTTAACCCATAACTGCTACTGTGAGTTTTTTTGCACTTTCTTCTTCTATATGGTGATGGCCATTGTGACACTGTACAAAAACAAAGATGACCATGTTTATTTTACACTAAAGTATAACGATTGAAGCACAATTGTGATAAATCATATTCAAAGTATGCTTTGCAAGGTATCATTGGAAAAGTTATGATCTGTTGTATTTTATGATTGTATATGAAGTTATGAATCTTTGCTATGTGTTTGTATCCTAAACACATTGTGTTCCTGGGTAACACCCACAAGACAGATTTACATCAAGACCAGCCAGTCAAGTTGATAGGCCATGAAGACAACAAAATCTTCCAGTGGGCCCCTCTAGAGGACGCCTCAGAGAGTATATGGACAATGGAGGCGCAGTGACTCAGCATGGCACATAGAACATGTGATCCCTGACTCCATGTTTGAGACAGTAACTTTTCATGTCCATGGCCTGAGGATATAAATTGGAGACGGATATCACCTTCTTGCCACTTTCCTGCTCTACATCTCTGAACTATGATTTCTAAAAAAAGGAGAGCTTTAAACAATGGATTGAGGACCCAATATTTAGGATGAGCTAGAGATACTTGTTACAAACTGGCAGATTTAAGATCAGTGCAATTATTCTATCGACAAACCCTGAAATCAACTGTAATGTATATGATTCACTTTAATCATTTAATAAATCTCTTCCTTTTATTATATTACCAAATCTTTAGTTTTTCCTCTACTAAAGGACTGGCTACCAACATGGTTTTGGGGTAAGATCTGAAGTATATTCTGACCTGGGGTGGCAGTCTGGTTCATTCCAATTGGAAGAACCTAATATATGTGATTTTTTATTTTAATAATAATTTATCACAGAAATCTAGTTTGTCTGGTGGTGCATGAGGGGCAAAGGGCCTGAAGGAGACTATCAGTGGCTTCATAACTAGTATAGTATTTTGGAAGCACACATTTGTTTCTGGCTTGGTGAAGTCTCATAATAGAATACACCACCAGTCTGGAGTTTATGCCATTTATTCTGGCAGTCTGATCTAAGATTGGTGCTCTTAGCTGTGTCCCATACCAGGCAGCGTGACAGACTTCACCAGAGACAGGATTCTGGACTAGATGGTCCTCAGGTTTGATCTAGAGAGCAACGTCGATGGTCAGTGTAATGACAGTAGGTAATATGCAGGATATGATCTTGTAACATTTATAACTTCATCTTCCTCAGAATATCTAATACTTTATCCTATTGTATGCAGTGTTGTTGCAGCCATGTTGGGTCCCAGGATATTGGAGAGGATACGGTAGTTGAGGTAATATCTTTTATTGGACCAACTTCTGTGGGTGAGCAAGACAAGTTTTTGAGTTTACAGAGAGTTCTTCTTCAGGTCTGGGACACTAACTCAGAGTGTCACTGCTAAATACAAGGTGGAACAGATAAGCAGCTCTGTCTAACCTTGAAAGCTTGTCTCTCTCACCAACAGAAGTTGGTCCAATAAAAGATATTGCCTCAAACACCTTGTCTCTCTAATACTTACTCTACTCAGTTACATCCAGGAAATAAGTTTTACATTTGCTGCAGATGTACTAACACCAGAAACCTTATTTATTGATTAACTGCTACATGACAGAATAAATGTGCATAATTTTATTTCTTATCTCTGTCAATGTGGCCAGTAAAAATAGGAATTCCAACAGAGCCAATTTATAATCATCATTGCAAATCCCAAAGGGGTGTTACTTCCTTGCAGCTAGAGTATCACTTAGAGCAATCTCTAGATAGGTACTTAAGATGGATGGGCTAGATGTTCAGTCTGTATCCATCACTGATGATCTTATCACACTACCAAAACTTTCCTTGGTAAATGTGCTTTGTAATTTGTTGGTCTTCCATCCTAATAATATGTCCATACCAGGAAGGCCACTCACAGTGAACAAGTGCTGATAGAAGTGGTTGGCGGGTTTGACTACAAATATTCTCATTGCTGGTCTTGCCCTGACATGTAATACAAAGCAGATGATGATGACACAACCAAAAACATCAGTCCAGTGCTCTTCAGCCTTCCTCAGTGTCCGCATTTCACTACCATACGAGAGTTGGTATAACCAGGTTTCTGTAGAACTGCAGCTTTGTTGTAAGCTTATGTCCCGATGTCTCCAGAGGCTGCTGAAGGGCTGGAATGTGGCAGTATGACTGCAGCTATATGAGTGTTCAAACATCCTCCAGCACTGTCTATGATGTTTCCCACATATTTGACATTTGTCATGTGCTCGATAGCCCATCTGAACAAGTTAATACTGAACTGGTTGTTATCTAAAGTGGGAGGGTGCTTACGAAGATGGCCAGGGACTTAATTTTGTCTGGATTAATAACAGCCAATTAATTAAAGTAAAATAATCTAAATCCACAGTCACTAGGGTTGCTATCCCTCCAGAAATTTCTTGGAATCTCATGATTATAGCACAGTGACCCAAAGTCACACCTGCACAGCTTGCAGGACTTTTATAGGTTCCAACAGCACTTTTCAGGTCTGAAAAGTCATCACATTATGCTGTCATATGCCAAAAGAATTTCCTTATGAATCTGAGTACATCTATGATCTCCATCACCACAGCATCTGAGCTGCTCACAAACCTTACTGAATTCATCCTCAGTGCAGTCCTAGGATGCAGGGAAGCCCTGCTATCCTCATTTTACAGATGGGGAACAAAGGCAGAGAGAAACTAAGCAATTCATCCTAGATCACACAGGGAGCAGAGGCAAAAACTGAACCCAGATCTTCTAAGTCTCAATCCAGTGCGTTAGCCACAGGATCATTCATGTGACAAACTGTTACATGCTACAAGGACCTTGTCTACATTGGGAAAACATTGCTAGCATAGACAAGGCCAAAAAGTGGAAAATATACCCCTAAAAATTTTGAGCACCTAACCGTAATTCCTATTAGCTGACTGAAATTATTCATGTGCATTGAGGTAAAATATACCTAAGAGAGAGATGTTCACACTTCAGAGAACATACTGAGCCTACAGCTAGTTAAGTAAGTTAATTTTTCTGAGTTGAGCAGTCCGTCTGTGCAGAATACTTGTATGGAAGTATTCTCCTTGTATGGAAAGCTGTGCAAACCCTATAAAGGAGGAGTCTGCTTGTGAGTAGCAAGGAGAATGAGGCACCTTTGGAATCCCAATGTCATTTTGTATCACTTAATGAGGGCAGTGAGGGTTTAGGAGCCAGGTGTATGTGACGGTCTAAACTATTGCATTTGCCAGTCTGACACTACACCCCATATTCATCCTAGTAATATTATTATAATTATGGCATAATTGTGATGCATTTTTTACAAGATGGGTCATATAAGGTACGTCACTGGAAAATTTATTTGCTGAATATGATTATCCTATTTATATGCATGTATCATGTTTGTATCTGAAGTTATGAATATTGACCATGTGTCTGTATTTCACATGTAGTCACACCTGGGTGACACCCAATAGGCAAAATGCTTCTAGTCTAGATAGCCAGCTGTGCAGGGCCTATTCAAGGAAATGGACCATTAGGAAGAACAACAGGCCTTAGGAAAAGCTTATCCCCCACTTTTGGTGAGCCTTCCTGAGAAAGTTCCAGACAGCCTGTAAGTAATGGCTGCTATGAGTCAGCAAGGTATGCAAGGGCATGTGACCATGCCACATGACACGGAACTTCATCTTGGATACCAGTGTTTTTCCACAAACTGAGTTTGCGACAAAGGGTTCCCGCCATATGCTAAAGCTATATAGGCAGGGAGTGACATCCTCGGTTGTTCTTCACTCCCTACACAGGAGGATTCCTGGAAACACCTGAGGAACAAAGGATGAACTGGGGGAAGTGCTACACCCAGGCTGAAGGGATTTCTAGCCTGTGTATGGAAACTGGGGATCCCAAGCTGCAAAACAAGTGCAGTTAGTGCCCTGACAATCTGCTTGTATCATCAGACAGGGTGAGAGACTGCTAATTCATATCCAATCTATCTAACATGTTAATCTTAGTTTGCATTTTTGTTTATTTGCTAAGTAATCTGTTTTGATCTGTTTACTACCACTTAAAATCTATCTTTTTGTAATTAATAAACTTATTTTATGTTTTAATCTAAACTAGTAAATTTGGAGTGAAGTACTTGGGAATCTTAGCTCAGGTGGCTGTTGCATTTCCTCTCCACATTCAGGGAGGGTGAACTTTATGACCTTACGCTGTACAGTATAATTTTGGGTTTATACTCTAGTGGGAAGGTGCATGCCTGAGGAGCTACGGGTTATCTTGGCTGTAGCCTCTCCATTGTTGGTTCATGCAGTGTCTGGTCAAAGAACCCGCATATATCTGCAGTTGACCCTACCTGTGTGAATCCTGGTGGAAGTGTAGGACTGGGAGCGGGTCTGAAAATTGTCACAGCAGCACAGTGTGAGAGGGAGACCAGGCTGGTGAATCAGAAGGCTCGGGGTACCCCAGTTCCAGCTGTCTGGGTGGAACCAGTTACAACCACTTTTATGAGTCTATGATAAATTTTGTTCAAGGTGTGCCTTGTGAGGTATCATTTGAGATGTCATAATCTGCTGAACATTATTGTTCTGGTAAAATATGTGTATTAACATTGTATGTGAAGTTATAAATTCTGCTGTTATAACATGCTTCAAGATTAAGAAAAGCAGGCCCAAACCAGTTTTTCAGAGACAAAGACACACTGACACCCAGCCAGGTATTAAAGAGCTATCACCCGCTTAAACAGCCATTCTCCAGCAACGGGAACATGCAAATAAGAAACTTACATTTAATGACAGATACAGTTTAACCCTCATGTCCACAACAGACTATCTGTCACCTGCACCCCAGCAGGGGTATAATCCTCAAGGGCGGGGGGGGAATGGTATAAGAATGGAGGACACACACAGCACAAAGGACCTCTCTCCTCCATCTCTGCTCATGATATCAATGACTCTCAAAGAACTGAGCTAAGGGTAAGGGGTCCCAAGCTGAAAGGAAGCCCAGGCTGTGAAATTTACTGCAGTGTACGGTGAGACAAAACCTTTTGCTTTTAAGTTCATGTACCTTGTTAAATTAGGTAGTAGCATGCTGTGACTGGAATCCCAGGGGAGCCAGCTGAGGTCACTCAATTAGGAGGAACTGCAAAGAATGGGATAGGCAATCCCCAAAGCTGGTGGATGTTCTAATACTTAGATTTATCAAGCCAGCTCAAAACAGCTTCTATTATACCTCACTGCTTACTCAGAAGTCAACAACACAGTTCCCTTAAAGTAACCCAGCCTCAGGCCTCCATCCAGGTACCCAAGACAAAAATGATGAAGACTACTGAAAATCTTATTCATCATATAAAAAAGGTTCTACCAATCCCAAAGGATCGGAAACATTACCTCCCAGGTTAATGAATATTCCAGATCTTACCCAAATACACGCTTATGATTCTTATTAACTAAACTAAAATTTATTAAAAAAAAAAGAGAGAGAGTATGATTAAAAGAACAGTATACATACCGACATGAGTCAACCTTGAGATTCCGATTCATAGCAGAGATGGAGAGCTTTGTAGATGCAAAGAGTTCTTTCAGAAACAGTCCATAGGTTATAGTCCAATGTTTGTATTCAGGGTGGTGCAGTCAGGACTGGGATCTCAGTGCTTATGGCTTAGGCTTCCCCTGTATGAAGCCTCAAGCAGAACTGAGATAAACAGAATCAGGACCCAAGCCATTTTTTAATACAGTTTCAGGCCTTCTTTGACAGCTTGGAGTCCCTCGGTGAACAATAGGCACTCTTTTCCTAACCATCGCTGGTAATTATCCACACAGATTAACATAAGGCAATTGCCTGTTTTTCCACCATTCGCAGACGATTTGCTATACATTTCAAAGAGGGATGAGTACAGCGATATCCTATGTTTACAGTTCATTTAAATGTTAAGAGGTTCTTTTGATCTCTGAATTAACAGAATACAGCACAGACCAAGACATTGTTGACCACGACCAATATATATGTAAATACACAAAACCACAAACATTATCTCCCAATATGTTTTTAAGGGTTGAATTTGAGTTATTGATCCTGCAGGATGCTTAACCCTTTCTGGTCATGCATCATACTTGCATTTTACCCTTTTATTTTCTTTTGTAACCAATCCTGACTTTTATGTATCATAACTTGTAATCACTTAAGCTCTATCTTTCTGTAGTTAATGAACTTATCTTATTGTTTTATCTTAACCAGTAAGTGACTTATCAGAGTACTGATGTATTTATCTGGGAGTGACTTTGCATGCTGTAGCCTGTGTGAGTAGACCAGGCGTGGATGCTCTGACACAAAAGCAGTGTAAAAGGCACCGCAGGCTAGAGAATTAAGGGGAAACTGCTGTTCAACGGTCCAGACTGTACCAGACTGGGGAATGTCACAAAGTGACACATGGAGCATTTTAATGACAGGCTCAATACTTATTGTAAGCCATGCTTAGAAAATGCAGCTAGCAGGTAGTCATGTGGACATGGGACTTTACTTTCCTGTAGGGCATGCATGTTCTTTTCTGTTTAGCTACTTCAGCCTCTTTTGTTCCTTTTGGTTCAAAAGAGCTAGTAAAGGCCTGTCTACACTTAATGCTGCAGCGGTGCAGCTGCTCTACTGTAGCGCTGAGTGAAAATGTTACCTATGGCAAAGGGGGAGCACCCCAAGAGGCAGTAGCTATGGCGGTAGGAGAAGCCCTCTCCTTTTCCACACCCGAGTGACAGAGTTATACAGACATAAGTTGGTAGTGTAGACCAAGTTTAAGTGTTGCAGATTTAGAAGGCTCTGTTAAACTGCTCCAAAGAGGATTTTAAGCTGCATCAATTTACATGAATTCCTGCCTACTATTTAGTTAATTGTGGGAATATTCTAACAGAACCTTTTTAATTCTCAAGTGAGATAGATGTGCTTTATTTCTTTTTCATTCTGAAGCACACTGAAATTACCAGCCTTGTCTGCATTTGTCTCAAAGTAGGGATTAGTTTCTTTCCAAGGAAATCTGCACATTGTTATCCATCAGCAATGCATACAGAGAGAACTCAGTAGAGTTAGCAATGGAGATAGCGAAGGGATGCAGTGGAGATGGATTAGGAAAAAAGAAGTTCTGCTATAACATTCAGCAGAAATTTCCTTCTCATATGAACAGAACACAAGCTACAGTATTCACCCTCATGAAATTCTCTTTTACTCCTTTTTTCTTAATCAATTTAACTTTTGTTAGAGTGAATAAAATATTAATCACATGGAGAAGAAAACTCAGATAATCACGCAAGTGGTATTTGACTCCTATGCCAGCTCTGATTTTTACAATTAGGGATAGAAAGACATAGCTCTTCTGTCATGGTGAAACTGCCAACAGTTCCCTTGCTTCCTCTGGGACCCAGAAGATATTTGCATGGTATCCTCAGTTTGGCTGGATAAAATATTGTCTCTTCCAGAAACAAGAGAGGAGTCTAGGAATCTTAAATTGGAGTCTCTAAGTGACCCAGTAACAGTGCAATACTGGGCACATAAAATCTAAATCTTTTAAGAACATAAATGACCATACTGGGTCAGACCAATGGTCCATCTAAAGCAGCATCAACACAATCAAGTAAAATTTAGTACTAAATCAGAATCTTTGTCCTGTTTTGAGTTTAAGGCATCATCTGGTCATCAGTATGTTGTATGTATGAACTGATGGTGTGTCTAATTTACAATGTAAGCATCTTAGGCGACAAACTGTTCTCTAGGTTTGGTGCAACACTCAGTAAACTAAAAATAAAATAAAAAAGGTACCTGGCCCTTGCTTCGTTCACCAGATTTAAAGATTTGTGCTCTTATAAGATTCCAGAAGGTCAAGGAGTTTATTTTATTCCAAAGTAGTTTTAACAGGAATCATTTTGCCCAGTGAAATGACAGATTTCCAGAGGGTACTGATAGCAAATGTTTAAGGACTGTCAAATACCAATGTTGCCAGTACGTGTCCTCTGAAATAGACAGATTACAAACTAACTTCCCTTCTCAGACTATAACCAGTTGTAATTTAGATTGTCCTTAAAACAAAATGCATGGTATCAGGCCAGAAAGCCCCAGAGGAGGTGAATGTAATCAAACAAGGTGTATATGGCTCATTACACTGCTGGTCATGGAGATCAGCAGGCTTCTCAATCAACCTACACAGAGGGAAACCAGAACGCTAATAACTTCAGCACCACAGGAACCATGAAACCTCTTAATAACCCTGTACCTTTATCTTGTTTCTATTTTCTGATATACATAGTTCTACCTTGTGTTCCTCTCTCCATTCTCTCCAGGGAAGCACTGCTGTGGAAAGGCCTAACACAACAGGTTCTCTTGCTCAAGAGGGGAACTCACAGCAAGTTTCTATTTTCTTTTTTCCTCCAGTTCTAATGATTTACAGTGTTTATTTTATTCCTGCTGAACTGCACAGAGAATATACACCAACACAGCTGATTATTAGAAGAATACTAGAGATATACTGCTTTTTATTTTGAACAGGTCAAGTTGTCCTCTTTTGCCATTAAAAAGATCCCTTTAAAGTTCTTGTAACAAAAACATCATTCCCATTTTCCCCAATAGTGGTATGATTTTCAGAGGTGTTGAGCAACCCCAGTTCCCACTGTAGTTGATATGAGCTGCAGGTACCTTTGAAAATCAAACCACAAAACTAGTGCTCATAATGATACACAAGTCTGCCATGAAACCTGCTAATGGCATGCCAGTCACACAAAGTGATATCCTCCAGCAGTCCCAGATGATAATTTAAATCACTGGGGGAGAAAGATGGAGGGGAGAAATATAATTGCACAGGGTCTGGACACTGCAAGTACTAATAGTGATCTTCAAAGGCATTTAAGAAAATTCTTGCTACTTTAGAAATCTGTGTGGACTTGCCCAGTGGCCATCCTCTGAGGCAGTCATAGTATTAGCAGCTTCAAGGGCGCTACTCAATCTCCATGTTTAGTTCCTGTGATGTCACGACACATCATTAACTCCTGCTGCAAGTAAGATACACCAGTATGGAGAGTGCTGTGCCATTACACAAGCTACCAAACCTCATGGTAGCTACTTACAGACATCAGCCCTATACGTTGGCTTCAGCCTAATTTTTTCTGCATTGGTGTCCACAAGTGTAACGAGGTGCTCTAGGTATGATCCAACAGAGCTTTTGCCTCTCTAATGTCTATTACACAGCCCAGATTTCCCTTCTGATGAAGGTTAGTTTAATTCCCTGGACAAAGACCATAGATTCATAGATACTAAGGTCAGAAGGGACCATTCTGATCATCTAGTCCGACCTCCTGCACAGCGCAGGCCACAGAATCTCACCCACCCACTCCTACGAAAAACCTCACCTACGTCTGAGCTATTGAAATCCTTAAATCATGGTTTAAAGACTTCAAGGAGCAAAGAAGCCTCCCTCAAGTCACCCATGCCCCATGCTACAGAGGAAGGCGAAAAACCTCCAGGGCCTCTCCAATCTGCCCTGGAGGAAAATTCCTTCCCGACCCCAAATATGGCGATCAGATAAAACCTGAGCATATGGGCAAGATTCACCAGCCAGATACTACAGAAAATTCTTTCCTGGGTAACTCAGATCCCATCCATCTAATATCCCATCTCAGGGGATTAGTCCTATTTACCCTGAATATTTAAAGATCAATTACTTATCAAAATCCCATTATCCCATCATACCATCTCCTCCATAAACTTATCAAGTAGAATCTTAAAACCAGATAGATCTTTTGCCCCCACTGCTTCCCTTGGAAGGCTCTTCCAAAACTTCACTCCTCTGATAGTTAAAAACCTTCATCTGATTTCAAGTCTAAACTTCCTGGTGACCAGTTTATACCCATTTGTTCTTGTGTCCACATTGGTGCTGAGCTTAAATAATTCCTTTCCCTCTCCTGTATTTATCCCTCTGATATATTTATAGAGAGCAATCATATCTCCCCTCAACCTTCTTTTAGTTAGGCTAAACAAGCCAAGCTCCTTAAGTCTCCTTTCATAAGACAAGTTTTCCATTCCTCGGATCATCCTAGTAGCCCTTCTCTGTACCTGCTCCAGTTTGAATTCATCCTTTTTAAACATGGGAGACTAGAACTGCACACAGTATTTTAGGTGAGGTCTCACCAGTGCCTTGTATAATGGTACTAAAACCTCCTTATCCCTACTGGAAATGCCTCTCCTGATGCATCCCAAAACCGCATTAGCTTTTTTCACAGCCACATCACATTGGCAGCTCATAGTCATCCTATGATCAACCAATACTCCAAGGTCCTTCTCCTCTTCCGTTACTTCTAATTGATGCGTCCCCAACTTATAACTAAAATTCTTGTTATTACTCCCTAAATGCATAACCTTACACTTCTCACTATTAAATTTCATCCTATTACTATTACTCCACTTTACAAGGTCATCCAGATCCTCCTGTATAATATCCCGATCCTTCTCTGAATTGGCAATACCTCCCAGCTTTGTATCATCTGCAAACTTTATTAGCACACTCCCACTTTTTGTGCCAAGGTCAGTAATAAAAAGATTAAATAAGGTTGGTCCCAAAACCGATCCCTGAGGAACTCCACTGGTAACCTCCCTCCAACCTGACAGTTCACCTTTCAGTAGAACCCGTTGCAGTCTCCCCTTTAACCAATTCCTTATCCACCTTTTGATGTTCATATTGATCCCCATCTTCTCCAATTTAACAAATAATTCCCCATGTGGCACGGTATCAAATGCCTTACTGAAATCTAGGTAAATTAGATCGACTGCATTTCCTTTATTTAAAAAAATCTGTTACTTTTTCAAAAAAGGAGATTAGGTTGGTTAGGCACGATCTACCTTTTGTAAAACCATGTTGTATTTTGTCCCATTTACCATTGACTTCAATGTCCTTAACTAATTTCTCCTTCAAAATTTTTTCCAAGACCTTGCATACTACAGATGTCAAACTAACAGGCCTGTAGTTACCCGGATCACTTTTTTTTCCTTTCTTAAAAATAGGAACTATATTAGCAATTCTCCAATCATTCGGTACTATTCCTGAGTTTACAGATTCATTAAAAATTCTTGCTAATGGGCTTGCAATTTCAGGTGCCAATTCCTTTAATATTCTTGGATGAAGATTATCTGGGCCCCCCGATTTAATCCCATTAAGCTGTTTCAGTTTCGCTTCTACCCCCGATATGGTAATATCTACCTCCATATCCTCATTCCCATTTGTCATGCTACCATTATCCCTAAGATCCTCTTTAGCCTTATAAAGACTGAGACAAAGTATTTGTTTAGATCTTGGGCCATGCCTAGATTATCTTTAACCTCCACTCCATCCTCAGTGTTAAGCGGCCCCACTTCTTCTTTCTTAGTTTTCTTCTTATTTATATGGCTATAGAACCTTTTACTATTGGTTTTAATTCCCTTTGCAAGGTCCAACTCTACTTGACTTTTAGCCTGTCTCACTTTATCACTACATGTTCTGACCTCAATTAGGTAGCTTTCCTTGCTGATCCCTCCCATCTTCCACTCCCTGTATGCTTTCTGCTTCTTCTTAATCACCTCTCTAAGATGCTTGCTCATCCAGCTTGGTCTACAACTCCTTCCTATGAATTTTTTCCCCTTTCTTGGGATACAGGCTTCCGATAGCTTCTGCAGCTTTGATTTAAAGTAATCCCAGGCCTCCTCTACCTTTAGATCCATAAGTTCTTCAGTCCAATCCACTTCCCTAACTAATTTCCTTAATTTTTGAAAGTCAGCCCTTTTGAAATCAAAAACCCTAGTTGCAGATTTATTTTTGTTAATCCTTCCATTTAGTTTGAACTGAATTAACTCATGATCACTTGAGCCAAGATTGTCCCCTACAACCATTTCTTCTATGACGTCCTCGCTACTTACCAAAATTAAATCTAAAATGGCATCCCCTCTCGTCGGTTCAGCAACTACTTGATGAAGGAATCCATCAGCTATCGCATCTAGGAAAATCTGAGCCCTATTATTATTAATAAAAAGGGCTCTATCCATATCCAAATTAGATCCCGGAGGTCTATAGCACACCCCAAGCACTATCGTAGGAGAGGCTTTACTAGTTTTCTTCCCCAATATAATTTTTGCCCAGACAGACTCCGTCTTATCCATTGCATCGCTTCTTATTTCTTTACATTCTACCTCATCACTGATAAACAATGCTACTCCACCACCTTTACCTTTGTTTCTGTCTTTCCTAAACAGCACATACCCTTCAATACCTGTAGTCCAGTCATGACTAATATTCCACCATGTTTCTGTTATCCCTAGAATATCTGGTTTCACTTCCTGCACCAGTAGCTCTAGTTCCTTCATTTTGTTACCTAGGCTCCTCGCATTGGTGTATAAACATCTTAATTTTTGCTGGTTGGCCTCGCTCACATTTTGTACCCTATTAGGCACAGTCATTCTACAGCCAGTATAACCTATTAGACTAGTATCCACACCGCCCTCGCTCCTTATATACAGTCTCCTACCCACGGCTGTATCCTTTCTTACTTCGTCTTCTTCCCTCTCAATGCTATAATCTGGCGTGGAGATTTCCTGGACATCTCCCAACCATCTCCCCCTAATTCCTAGTTTAAAGCTCTCTTTATCAGTTGTGCCAGCCTTGATCCTGGAAGTCTATTTCCTTCCCTACTCAGATGAAGTCCATCCCGAGAGAACTGTCCTCTGTCCGTGAATGCCTCCCAGTGGCCATACATCCCAAAGCCCTCCTTATAGCACCACTGCCTAAGCCATCTGTTGGCAGTCATAATCTTGTCACACCTTTGTTGCCCTTCTCTAGGAACAGGCAGGATCCCACTAAAGATCACCTGAGCCTCAATTTCCTTAAGCGTCTTCCCCAGCCTAGCATAGTCTCCCTTAATACTTTCCAGCGAGAATCTAGCCATATCATTTGTTCCCACATGAAGGATAATTAGGGGATTCTTTCCCGCTCCCTTTAGGATCCTTTTCAACCTCAGGTCTACATCCCGTATCTTAGCACCCGGAAGACAGCACATCCTTCTATTCTCTGGATCAGCTCTAGTTACAGGCCTGTCTATTCTTTTCAATAAAGAGTCCCCGATCACATAGACCTGACTTTTCCTGGTGACGGTGCTATTCTCCAGTCTCTCCCCTGTTCCCTCTGGCTGCAAGTTCTTTCCATTCCTGTTTTCCCTTATAATCCTCTTCAACCCATCCTGTATCCTCCTGGGGCTCATATTTGGTGTAGTCTCCCTTGACTCTTCCCCTTTTCCTATAGGACTAGCCTCTCTTCTCTTCTTCCTTACCCTTCCACCTTCAACAAGTACCTGCTGAGCCCCTTCTTCATTTTCCAACTCTGCAAACCTATTCCTAAGCTCTATTTCTCCTTCACTAGCCTGTCTTTTCCTCTGCCTGGTTCTTTTAGTCACATGCTTCCACTGACCACTTTCCTCACCCAGTCTCCCCTCAAAATTCCCCAGCCCTGCTTCCATCCGTAAGTCTGAGCTTTTCCCTTCAGATACCTCATACCTTTGCTCCATCATCTGCTCAAACCCCTTCCTAAACTCAACGATTGTCAGCTGCACCGACATTCTAGGCAGCCTGGGTATAGAGGGACAAGCAGAGGGCATGACAGTACCACTAAGATCCAGCAATGTGAGACCACTATATTGGACTGTTTTAACGGTGATGTTTAGTCTTCTGAAAAGAAGACTGAGGGTGGACCTGAGAGGGCTGATACAAAGGGGATGGTGAGCAACTGTTCTCCATGTTCACAGAAGGTACAACAAGAAGTAATAGGCCTAATCTGCAGCAAGGGAGATTTAGGTTAGATATTAGGAAAAACTTTCTAACTCTAAGGGTAGTTAAGCTCTGGAATAAGCTTTCAAGGCAGGTTGTGGCATCCCCGTCATCTGAGGTTTTTAAGAACAGGTTGGACAAATACCTGCCAGGGATGGTCTATGTTTACTTGGTCCTGTCTCAGCACAAGGTACTGGACTAGATGGCCTCTTAAGGTCCCTTCCAGACCTCCATTTCTATAATTCTATGGCTTTTGGTGGCAAAATGCTGAGAAAATAGAGCTCACTGAGGCTGTCCTCAGGAAGCTAGTCTGTCTGTTTCTTGGACTGAGCACTCTCAATAAATGGTGATGATGGTAACAAAGTCTCTTTCCTGACTAGTTCACTCACCTCAGATATTTAAATGGAATAATTTAGATATGGTAAGTACCCTTTTATTGCATGACTCATGGGTCCCCAGAGGCAGCTCCTATGGCACTTCTGTCTCAGTACATTAACTATATCACTCACCTCACCAGGGAGCAGTTTGGAATCAAACAGAAAAGATTTATAATATTGATGACATGTAAAAAGCCTCCCATGAAGTCATAATGCTGTAATGCTGAAGTCATAGACAGGCCACTGGCTGCCTGTAGTTAAGTGCTGAAAGTGGAATAGTAGAAACTAACAGGATCCAAGATAGAGACAGAGGAAGAGCCACCTAAGCTGCAGTGAATCAGGACAGTAATGAACTCATGAGCCCTTGATGAAGTTGCCATTGTTTCTATTGCAAGTAAAAGAAATGTTTTAATCAGCATCTTCTTAACACAGGATTTAGCCTTCACATGTTCCCCTTTCCTCTTCTGTATACATTCTGTGTATGAACAACCTTTCTAAAACAACTGTTCTGCGTTCTCTCTGATCTACATATGTGCTGGAATGCTTTCTGGTTATCTAAACCCGGAGTCTGTGTTCTAGAACAAAGATGAGATGGCAGAATTACTTGCATTGTTTTAGCTGAATACAGAGTCCTGAACACTTCATTAACAGCCAACTTTACAGTTATCAACAGTTGTAACACCTTAAAAAGCCTTAAACACAAACTTATTAAAATTTGGACCTTTATTACATATACTAAAGAAGGAAAGCACTCTGTGTTTGCTGTCTGACCCTGCACTATTCACAGATCAGTATATGCATAGTGTAATTCTCCTTATTTTCAGCTATAGTGGAGTGGTAGTTATAAGTCTGAAGGACATGTTTGTGCCTTGAGTGCCAGGGCCAGTGTTAATCAAGTTGTCCATAGAATCCAAAAATTACTGGTAGGAGGTTTCTGGATATTTTGCTCCATAAATGTTGTGCAAAAATTGTTTTTGTTGCTTACACAGAGTCATTATAGTCTAGTGTGCCTGCTAGTAATAATAATGACTATTTCTTGTATAGTGCTATTCACCTGTAGATCTCAAAATGTTTTACAATCTTTAAGGTAGGGCATTATTTTATAGATGGGGAACTGAGGCACTGAAGCTAAGTGACTTGCCCAAAGTCATACAGGAAGTTCATAGTAGTGCATAGCAGAGAATGGAATTGAACCTAGGACTCCCCACAGCCTAGGACAGCACCCTAATAACTGGACTATCCTTCCTGCTCTGTTGTTCATGCATCAGAGCTGGAAGGACTGGGGATTACAGTGGATGAAAAGCTGGATATGAGTCGGCAGTGTACCCTTGTTGCCAAGAAGGCCAACGGCATATTGGGCTGTGTTAGTAGGAGCATTGCCAGCAGATTAAGGGAAGTGATTATTCCCCTCTATTTGGCACTGGTGAGGCCACACCTGGAGTATTGTGTCCAGTTTTGGTCCCCCCCACTACAGAAGGGATGAGGACAAATTGGAGAGAATCCAGCGGAGGCACATGACTTACGAGGAAAGGCTTAGAGAACTGGGGTTATTTAGTCGCAGAAGAGAAGAGTGAAGGAGGATTTGATAGCAGCCTTCAACTACCTGAAGGGGGATTCCAAAGAGGATGGAACTAGGCTGTTCTCAGTGGTGGCAGATGACAGAACAAGAAGCAATGGTCTCAATTTGCAGTGGGGGAGGTCTAGATTGGATATTAGGAAACATTATTTCACTAGGAGGGTGGTGAAGCTCTGTAATGGATTTCTGGGGAGGTGATGGAAACTCCATCTTTAGAGGTTTTTAAGGTCCGGCTTGACAAAGGCCTGGCTGGGATGATTTAGTTGGTGTTGGCCCTGCTTTGAGTAGCGGATTGGACTAGATGACCTCCTGAGGTCTCTTCCAACCCTAATATTCTATGATTTTAGTCTCTCTGCTTTTTTTCAAGCATGGAGTCCTTCCATTCCCTACTCTCTCAATCAGCAGCCTCTGAGGACTGGAGAAGTTCTGAAAACATATCCTCCTTTATCCACTTCTTTAATTTCCTAATCAGGGCTAATCTTTCAGTCATGGAGAGTTCACCTCCCAGGGCTACATTGGTCAAGGAGGCTGATAAAGTGATAGAGCCATTATTTGAATTACAGTGGTAGCAGAAAGGAAAAGTTAAGTCGCAAAACTCCTGAAATTTTTAAGAACATAAGAATGCCCATACTGTGTCAGACCAATGGTCCTCTTGGGATATAAAGCAGTACATGTTGTAATGTGTTATAGGCCACTGAGGCCTAGTATGAATGCTGTGTGCTTGACATGAGTACAGCGACTCCTCACTTCATGTTGTCCCAGTTAAAGTTGTTTCCTTATTACGTCACAGACCTATTAGAGAATATACTAATTTAAAGTTGCGCAATGTTTGCTTATAAGGTTGTTTGGCTGTGGGGGCTTGGAATCAGAGTGGGCCAGCAGATTCCCTATCAGCTCCTCTCACCCCCTCCCCAGCGCCGCCCACTGGCAGCTCCGCACATCTGAAGCTCCCCACTCCCTCCCTGCGCCTCCCGCCTGCAGCAGTCAGCTGTTTTGTGGCATTCAGGAGGGTGAGTGGGAGGAGCGAGGATGCAGCATGCTCAGGGGAGGGAGTGGAGCAGGGGCGGGAAGAGGTGTGGCAAGAGAGGACCCTTAGAGGAAGGGGTGGAGTGGGGGTGGGCCTGTGGCAGAGCCAGGGATTGAGCACCTCCCGGCACTTTGGAAATAAATTTGGAGTCAGACATCGATCCAGAGCCCTGATTTTGAAGAGTGTGCAGTGCTGGCTCCCCATGCCTTATGATTGGACCAAACCTTGACTGACCATGGGGATTTTGTTCTAATCTTCAAAATCTGGTGCAGTATGTTTGGGGTGTGAATGTGGAGTGAGTGGGGTTTATATTGTAATCAGTAAAAGTATTTAGAGTATTATATACCAACACTGTGTCCATGTGGCAGGGTGGACTAGGTCCAGAGGCCCCCTGCTGGAGGCCTTCTGGCCCTGCATCACCCTGCCACAGAATAGAACAGTGAGAAGTCCTCCAGACAACCTAGAGTGGCTGCAGAAGAGTGGCCAATCAGAGGGGCTGAAGGACCCTATATAAGACAAGCAGCAGAGCCAGGAAGTTCAGTTGCTCGGTGGAGCTCAAGCAGTATTGTGAATAGCTCATTGCAGACAGAACTGAGCCCAGGAGAGGCTGCTAAAGACCAGCTGCCTGGCTGGCTGGATAGAGTAGCAGCAGCAGGACCATGAAAAGGTCAGGGTGGGTAGGCTGAGCCCAGGGGACTGGTGAGGCCACACCTGAAGTATTGGATCCAGTTTTGGTCCTCCCACTACAGAAGGGATGCAAATTGGAGAGAGTCCAGTGGAGGGCAATGAAAATTATTTGGGGGCGGAGGCACATGACTCACGAGGAAAGGCTTAGGGAACTGGGATTATTTAGTCTGCAGAAGAGAAGAGCGAGGGGGGATTTGATAGCAGCCTTCAACTACCTGAAGGGGGATTCCAAAGAGGATGGAACTAGGCTGTTCTCAGTGGTGGCAGATGACAGAACAAGAAGCAATGGTCTCAAGTTGCAGTGGGGGAGGTCTAGGTTGAATATTAGGAAACATTATTTCACTAGGAGGGTGGTGAAGCACTGGAATGGATTTCTAGGGAGGTGGTGGAATCTCCATCCTTAGAGGTTTTTTAAGGCCCGGCTTGACAAAGCCCTGGCTTGGATGATTTAGTTGGCATTGGCCCTGCTTTGAGTAGAGGATTGGACTAGATGACCTCCTGAGGTCTCTTCCAGCCCTAATATTCTATTATCTTAGTCTCTCTGCCTTTCTTCTGTCTCTCTGCTTTTCTTCAAGCATGCAGTCCTTCCATTCCCTGCTCTCTCAATCAGCAGGTGACTGAGCCCAGGACCTGGCCAGACCAGGTGAGGGTACCAAGTTGGGCCCTGCTGGTCTGGTTGAAGACTGAGCCCAGGGAGGCCTGCTGAAACGCCACCAGCTGTAGGTACTGTGATGGGCCCCAGATGGGTGGTTGAAGAAGGCAGTGCCTCTAGGAGAAGCCTTAGGCTCTGGCCCCGTACCAGGGCGTAGATAAGAACTTGGACTGTGTACCCCGGAAGGGGGGACAGTGTATGTGGCTTGACCGGAGGGCTGAGTCACTGAAAACCTACAGAGAGAACCGTCAGCTGGTGGGGGTGCTTGCAAGATAGGGGTGACAACCAGATATAAGAACTAAAGCCAAAAGCGTGCTCACACCAACCAAAGGGGACTGCCCATGATAGGTGGGTGCTGCTCCAAAAAAAGACTGACTGCAGGTATTTTGGCCAGAGAGAAATGGGGCCTTATTCGTTTTTCTCCCCACCATCCACAATTTTATAGGTCTATCATATCCCCCTTAGTCATCTCTTTTCTAAGCAGAACAGGCCCAGTCTCTTTAATCTCTCCTCATATGGAAGCTGTTCCATACCCCTAATCCTTTTTGTTGCCCTTCTCTGTACCTTTTGCAATTCAAATACATATTTTTTTTTGAACAGGGTGACCAGACAGCACACAGTATTCAAAGTGTGGGTGAACCATGGATTTAGATAGTATCATTAAGATATTTTCTATCTTATCTATCTCTTCCTAATGGTTCCTAGCATTGTCAGCTTTTTTTTAGACTGCTGCTGCACGTTTTCAGAGAACTACCCACCAGGACTCCAAGATTTCTTTCTTGAGTGGTAACAGTTAAATTAGACCCCATAATTTTGTACATATAGTTGGGATTATTTTTTCCAATGTGCATTACTTTTCACTTATCAATGCTGTCAGTTTGTTGCCCAGTCACCAAGTTTTGTCAGAACACCCTTTGTAACTCTTCAAAGTCATCTTTGGATTTAATTACAGGTTTCAGAGTAGCAGCCGTGTTAGTCTGTATTCGCAAAAAGAAAAGGAGTACTTGTGGCACCTTAGAGACTAACTGTAGCTCACGAAAGCTTATGCTCAACTAAATTTGTTAGTCTCTAAGGTGTCACAAGTACTCCTTTGGATTTAACTATCTCAAATAATTTTGTATCATCTGCAGACTTTGCCACCTCACTGTTAAACTGTTACTCATAAATTATCTGGAAATGTTAAACAGATCCGTTCTTAGTACAGATACTTGGGAACCTGCTATTTACCTCTTTCTGTTGTGAAACCTATTGCTTCCTATCTTTTGTTTTCTATCTCTTAACCAGTTACTGATCCATGAGGGTCTTCCCTCTGATCCTATGACTGCTTATTTTGCTTAAGAGTTTGTTGTGGGATCTTGCCAAAGGCCTTCTGAAAGTCCAAGTACACTATATCCACTGGATCAACCTTGTGCACATGCTTGTTGACACCCTCAAATAATTCTAATAGATTGGTGAGTCATGATTTGGCTTTTGTAAAGGGAAATCATGTTAACTCTTCCCCAACATAGTATTCATCCATGCATCTGATAATTCTGTTCTTCACTATACTTTCTACTAATTTGCCTGTGCTCAGTGCCCTATAATTACCTGGTTCGCCTCTGGATCTTAAAAAAACAAAAACAAACACACAAAAAAAGTTACATTAGCTATCCTCAGTCATCTGGTACAGAAGCAATAGGTTACATCTCACAACTAGTAGTTCTGCAATTTCACATTTGAGTTTCTTCAGAACTCTTGGATGAATACCATTTAGTCCTGGTGACTTATTACTGTTTATTGTATCAATTTGTTCCAAAATCTCTTCTGACCCCTTAATCCATAAAGAAACATTTAAAAATATGCCGAGAGTCTGTACCTTTGGGACAGCTTGATTCAGAAGCACTCTACAGGTGCCACCATTGTAAGTAACATGGTGATTCTATTATAAATCTGTGGTCATAAGGGGAGGAGTAGCCTACTGCATATCCCAGAGTATGAATGTAGGAACAGTGCAGTAAATATTACTAAAATTATTACAGGCAGTGCTAATTATGGGTGATGTATTGTTCCTGAGTGACACAGGCCCAGTGAAGGCATCTGCTCTACAAGGTGTGAGGCCATCCTGGCCTTTATGCTGCCAGGACATTTGCAATGATCGTGCTAATGGAGATTACAAGGAGAAAGTCTCCTCTCAGGATGGGTGGGAGAAACAAGGCTGCAGTCCTTAAACCTGACCCTTTCCTGAACTTGGTTATCTCCTGGAAAATGTTGAGATTGGTTCCAGAGGACAAAAGGGGCATTTGTGCACAAATCTACACATTCTTCCACCAGGGAAGAAGGATTATCCCCACTGCCTAAAACCACATGGCAAGGAAATTAAATCCCCTGAACCAAGAATCACAGGTTTCAGAGTAGCAGCCGTGTTAGTCTGTATTCGCAAAAAGAAAAGGAGTACTTGTGGCACCTTAGAGACTAACAAATTTATTAGAGCATAAGCTTTCGTGAGCTACAGCTCACTCTCCTACTTCCATCCAATCACACAGTATAAAAGGGATTTATTTTGGATTGGGGAAACTGGACTTTAAAATGAAGCACTGTTTTGTAATATTTTCATTACATGTTTACTTTTAAAGTAAACTCTTAAAAATAAGAGCCTAGACAGCCACTAAAGTGATTTATTTTTATGGCCCGGTATCAGTGTATCTTTCTGTTTGCTTGTAATGAACTGATTTTTCTAACTTGCTAGAATTGTATGATAGCTGAAATTCTATCTGCATGCCAGAACATGTTGGCCACTAAATGACTGTAATATTCTTATTTTATTGCCAGTACATGATTTAAAAATCAATCAGCTGGTTCAAAAGTAAATTCCTTAGTTCTTTGATTGTGCAAATAGGTGCCATTTTGAAGGAGGGGAGAAGTGGGATGGAGGCAGGTGCAGGCAACACAAAGGGGAAACGCTTTTTAAAGATTCATGAATCAATATGCCTAAGCCCCCTTCCTCACTGGGCTCATTCTCTTGGCTCATCTGGGTCAGATCCAGCTGTTTCAAAGAGGTCCCAGCTCTTTGCTTCATTTGCTCCCTGCTCCACATCCCATTCTCTGACAGCTTGTTCTTGCTGACAGGGCTGTCCCTAGACATTGTGGTGCCCTACACAGCTCCCCCCCGTGGGGGGGGGAAGCTGGCCCCAGGCCTCTGCAGGGGTGGGGGGGTGTGCCGCACCCAAGATCTGTGGGGGGGCAGGAGCAGGCTTGGACAGTAACGGGGAACTCACTCCCTCAGCACGAGCTGGCAGAGTGGAGTGGGTTGGGGTCAGGTCACTCCACTTCCTGCTGCCTGGTGATTGCAGGGCAGGCCTGACCCTGCACTCAAGGCGCAGCGGGAAGTGAAGTGACCCAGCCCCAGCTCGCTCTGCTCCTCTGGCTCCCATCCTTGGGACTTGGGGGGTAGGGGTGAACCACCCCCCAGCACTCACTGGTGACATGGCTGGGAGCTGGTGGAGTGGAGCAGGCTGGGGCTGGGTTGCTCCACTTCCCGCTGCCCCGTTAGTGCAGGGTGCACCCAACCCCTGCTGCAGTCCCCCAGGACGTAGCTCAGGGAAAGGGGTGGGAAGAGGCGGGGTGGGGGCAGCTTTCCTGGCCGGCAGCTGCATAGGGCACCAGGAAATTTGGGGCAAGTTGGTGCCCCAAGTTTCCTGGTGCCCTAAACAGCTGTGTAGTTTGCATATGGGTAAGGGCATCCCTGCTCGCTGACCACTGCTGAAATTCTCACCATCACATTGAGGGTGGCAGTCAGGTCCCCACCAAGTAAGACATGGAGCTCACTGTAGAAGCAGTAGCTCTGGGGGCTAAGGGTGGCCCCAGCTTGTTTGTTGTCCTCCCTAACCTTCATAGAATATCAGGGTTGGAAGGGACCTCAGGAGGTCTAGTCCAACCCCCTGCTCAAAGCAGGACTAATCCCCAACTAAATCATCCCAGCCAAGGCTCTGTCAAGCCTGACCTTAACTTCTAAGGAAGGAGATTCCACCACCTCCCTAGGTAACCCATTCCAGTGTTTCACCACCCTCCTAGTGAAAATTTTTCCTAATATCCAACCTAAACCTCCCGCACTGCAACTTGAGACCATTACTCCTTGTTCTGTCATCTGCTACAACTGAGAATAGCTCCATCCTCTTTGAAACCCCCTTTCAGGTAGTTGAAAGCAGCTATCAAATCCCCCCTCATTCTTCTCTTCTGCAGACTAAACAATCCCAGTTCCCTCAGCCTCTCCTCAAAAGTCATGTGTTCCAGTCCCCTAATAATTTCTGTTGCCCTCTGCTGGACGTTTTCCAATTTTTCCACATCCTTGTAGTGTGGGGCCCAAAACTGGACACAGTACTCCAGATGAGGCCTCACCAATGTTGAATAGAGGGGAATGATCACATCCCTCTATCTGCTGGCAATGCCCCTACTTATACATCCCAAAATGCCATTGGCCACCTTGGCAACAAGGGCACACTGACTCATATCCAGCTTCTTGTCCACAGTAACCCCTAGGTCCTTTTTCTGCAGAACTGCTGCCTAGCCATTCGGTGCCTAGGATTCTTCCATCCTAAGTGCAGGACTCTGCACTTGTTCTTGTTGAACCTCATCAGATTTCTTTTAGCCCAACCTTCTAATTTGTCTAGGTCCCTCTGTATCCTATCCCTACCCTCCAGAGTATCTACCTCTCCTCCCAGTTTAGTGTCATCTGCAAACTTGCTGAGGGTGCAATCCACACCGTCCTCCAGATCATTAATGAAGATATTGAACAAAACCAGCCCGAGGACCAACCCTTGGGGCACTCCACTTGATACCAGCTGCCAACTAGAAATGGAGCCATTGATCACTACCGATTGAGCCCGACAATCTAGCCAGCTTTCTATCCACCTTATTGTCCATTGATCCAGCCCATACTATAACTTACTGGCAAGAATACTGTGGGAGACTGTGTCAAAAGCTTTGCTAAAGTCAAGGAACAACATGTCCACAGGGCAAGTTATCTCATCATAGAAGGCAATTAGATTAATCAGGCATGACTTGCCCTTGATGAATCCATGCTGACTGTTCCTGATCATTTTCCTCTCCTCTAAGTGCTTCAGAATTGATTCCTTGAGGACCTGCTCCATGATTTTTTCCAGGGACTGAGGTAAGGCTGACTGGCCTGTAGTTCCCAGGATCCTCCTCCTTCCCTTTTTTAAAGATGGGCACTACATTAGCCTTTTTCCAGTCATCCAGGACCTCCCCCGATCACCATGAGTTTTCAAAGATAATGGCAGATGTGATTGCAGAGCCATTGGCCAACTCCTTTAGCACTCTTGGATGCAGTGCATCCGCCCCATGTATGCCTACTGCAGATCCTTCGCCTTGCATTGCTTTTTGTCCCTTTCATAGCCCTGGACTTGCATCCCCATTGCAATGTTCACACAGACCTCCTTAGTCCTGTAATTGCCCTGCAGCTGGGCTTGCACAGCCTCTTCTCCTGTCAGGCTGAGAAGATCCAGGACTTTTTTCCTGGTCCAGGCAGTGGCATGAAGTTTAGCTGGAGCTCTTTCTTCATGCTGAGCCATACCTTTGTGCTCACACAAAGGTGGGCTAATAAGAAAAGAAGCATTTCTAAAACATGCTGGGTGTTGTAAGGAGGGCTGGGCTTCTGGTAACTGACTCTTGGGCAGGAAAGCTTAGAACTGTGGTGAGAGCAGGAAGAGGCACGCTGTGGGCTATTGCTGGATTGTTTTCACTGATACCGGTAATGCAGTGGCCTCCACACTGGCATACCTCAGCCAACAATTCTCCATTGGTGGACTTGTGGTGTTCAGAGAGATGGTGTTTTTTTGGTGACAGGCTGGAATTAAATTTGTATGGAAGTGTGCAAACCTGTGGCAACAAAAGGCAACTTCTGTCAACAAAACTTTGTAGTGTATCCTAGGCCTGACTTCTCTGTTCACACACTAAAACATGGCAGACACACAGTAGTGGGGTGGGAAAGCTTGCTTTTCTGCTACCCATGCTTCAGTTCAGCAGATGGAGGACTTGATCTCCAGGGATATCAGCCTAGCACTTTTTACAAGAAGAAAATGACTAGAATAAACTGTTGCAATTAATGGTTTGCTCCTGCCATTTCTATAATAAGGAACAGACTGTTTTCAATCAGGGCTGTTCTATGCTTTCCCTTAAGTGTATTCTATCATTGATTGTCCCTTAAGGGCTGAAGACTAGATAGCATTGCATCCAATGATTGGAAAATCAAACTCTGCTCTATTACTCATGTTAACAGGCTCTCTAGATACTAGATATTTTAGATGGAGAGCCACTGCTGACTGTGCCCTTCAGTCACATGGGACATCCAGGCAACAGCAAATAAGTGAAAGAACCTCTTGTTATGCAGAGCCCATGATTTACAAGATAAGTATGTGTGTGGTGGGGGTGCAGGCAAAGGGCAGATGGAGAAGGGAGAATGAATCACAAATTCGAGATGGAAATGCCATACTAAATCAGCTGCTCCTTTCAGCCTGAGGTGAATGTGGGATTGTTCCCTAAAGTCTCTTCTCCAGTCTAGTTTAAAGTGTCCCATATGGCAGGGTTTCCACTAATCCCATAGAGGTTATACAACCTAATGTACCTCACCAGTAGGGCTTGTTTTCTTAGTCTCCTTAATTGTAAACTTTTTGTTCAATTTCATGCTACTACTCACCCTAAATTTCTATCCCTGTCTGGAGTTTACATTCTTCAACGTTATGTCCCCACCCCTTCCAATCACAAACTCTCTGAGCCTTAATTACATTTGAGAGGAAGGATTCTCATTGTTCACCTCACTATTTGGCAGCTCCACATTAAGACCAGACACTCAGATTCTCAACTTTCACTGCTCAGTGAGGACTGGGCCACAAGCAGTAGGGACGGGAGACACATTACAGGTGAGAAGTGTGCAGATATCATGATGTAAAGGACTTTCTGGAACACAAGAATTGCCATAGTGGTCAGTGATCAATCTAGTTCTGTATCTTGCTTCTGAGAACAACCAGGACTAGCTGCCACAAGAAAGGTGAAAGATCCTGCAATAGGCAGTTATAGGATGACCTACGCAGAGGAAACATTTCTTTCTAACCCTAAACCCTCGTTAGAGCTTGGTTTGTGCTCTGAAACATTATTTACATCCCACCCAAAACTATTTTATTAATCTTTCTGTAACTCTGCATATCCCTGTTATCCATATAAATGCCCAGTTCTTTTGGAATCCTGCTAAGCTCTTGGCCTCAAGTATATCTTGAGGAAAGAGCACCACTGGGCTAATCATGCCTTGTGGGAAAAGGTATTTCTGTTTATCGGTTTTAAATTTTCTCCCCTTCAATTTACTTGAATGTCCCCTTGTTCTTGTATCAGAGTGATTAGCAGTGCCTTATGCCACTCAATTTTGTATACACTTTAATCATTCACCTTGTCTAAGGCAAATAATCCTAATATTTTAATATGTGAAATATCCCCCCATTCATCTGTTAATGTCAAAGCCTTGTTGAGATTTATTCATAGACTTAAGCCCAGAAGGGACCATTAGATCATCTAGTCTAACCTCCTGTATATCAGTCCATTAAATTTCACCCAAGTACCCCATATTGAGACTAATTTGTGCTTGCTTGACTAAGCACTCTGTATGTTTGGCTAAAGTATATATTTCAGAAAGGTATCCAGTCTCTGTGAAGAAATCAGAGATGGAGAATCCATCACTTTCCTTGGTAGCTTGTTCCAGTGATTGATCATCCTCATAGTTAAATTTGTCTTATTTCTAATCTGAATTTGTCTAGTTTCAGCTTCCAGCTCCTGGTTATACATTAAATAACTTTCATAGCTAGTATATTTGCCCTATGAAGGTACTTAAACACTAATCAAGTCACATCTTAATTTTTTGATAAGCTATACAGCTTGAGCTTTAAGTGTCTCACTGAAAGGCATTTTTTCCAGCCCTCCAATAATAGTGTAAAAAAACTGCAAAATATCCAATGTTTCCATATTCTTTTTTAAAATATGGACACCAGAACCAGATGCAATATTCCAGTATCAGTCTCACCAAAGCCATATACAGAAGCAAAATCACTTTGTTACTTATAATCATTATTCCCTTGTTGATACATCCCAGGATCACTAACTCTTTTTCCCCACAACATTGCACTGGGAGCTCATGCACAATTACTAGTGGATTATGACCCCGAAAACCTTTTCAGAAGCATTGCTTTCCAGGGTACAGTCCCCCATTGTGCACTTGTTCCTAGATGTATAACTTTGCATTTGGATGTAATATTTTATTTGACTGGGTCCAGCTTACAAAGTGATCCAGATCCTTGTTGCATCCCTATCCTCATTATTCACAACTCTGTCAATCTGTGTCATCCAAAATTTTATCCTCAGCAATTTTATATTTACCTCTAGATCATTGAAACAGTGGAATATTGTCAGGCTTAATACCAATCCCTGCGGACCCCTTTAGAAACACTCCCATTCAATGATGATTGCTCAACAGCAAGAGCCCCCATTCTCAACCCTGGGTGGCCGACAGCAGAAAATCACAGAAAAGTAATGACTTTATTACCACCAATGATGTCCATTATTACTTTTCCACAATCTTCCATGGCTTATCTGTAATTCAGCTGCAATTTTTTGACAAATCATCCTGCAATTCTTGTAGGGCCTTAGTAATTAAGAGTCAACATGGATTTGTCAAGAACAAATCATGTCAAACCAAATATCCTTCTTTGACAGGGTAGCAAGCTTTGGCGGGCGGGACGGCAGCAGTAGATGTGGTATCTTGACTTTATTTAGGCTTTTGATACTGTATCACATGACCTTATAAACAAACTAGAGAAATAGTCTAGAGGGACAAACCTACAAAAAGGTAGGTGCACAATTGGCTGGAAAACCATATTCTGTAGGTATCAATGATTCACAATCAAGCTGGAAAGGCATTGGTGGGGTCCTGCCAGGACCTGTCCTATGTCTGGTTCTATTCCTTATCTTCATAAATGATTAGGATAAGGGCACAGTACACTTAAAGTTTGCAGATGATACCAAGCTGGGAGGGGTTGCAAGCACTTTGGAGACTAGGACTACAAATCAAAATGATCTTGACAAACTGAAGAAATGGTCTGAATTAAACAGGATGAAATTCAATAAGGGCAAATGCAAAGGAATAATCAATTGCACAAATACAAAATGGGAAATGACTGCCTAAGAAGCAGTATTGAGGAAAAGGATCTGGGGGGGATTATAGTGTATCACAAACTAAATTAGTCAATGTAATAATGCAAATAACATTATTCTGGGATGTATTAGCAGAAGTGCTGTAAGCAAGACAAAGTAATTCTTCCAGTCTACTCAGCAGTGACAAGGCCTCAATTGAAGTATTGGCCAGTTCTGGGCACCACACTTCAGGAAAGATATGGACAAACTAGAGAAAGTCTAGAAGAAAGCAAAAAAAATTAAGTCTAGAAAACATGACTTAAGAGGAAAGATTGAAAAAGCAAAACCTGGGTTTGTTTAGTCTGGAAAAGAGAAGTGTGAGGGGGGGACATAAGTCTTCAAGTACATAAATGGTTCTTATAAAAAGGAATGATAACTTCTCCTCAACCACTGAGGACAGGACAAGTAGTAATGGGCTTAAATTACAGCAAGGAAGATTTAGGTTAGACATTAGGAAAAATTTCCTAACTGTAAGGGTAGTTAAATATTGGAACAAATTACCTAGGACAGTTATGGAATCTTTTTCATTGGAGGTTTTTAAGAACAGGTTAGAGAAAGACACAGGTCAGGGATAGTGTTGTGGGGCAAGTACACTCCATCTCATGTGCCAGGTCATGTATGGTGATAAGAGAAACTGTATAGCAGCTAATTAGGTTCCATGTTCATGACCCTGACTATAAAACATGGCAGCGTGGCCAGAGTCTATAAAGCAGCCCTTCTACTCAGGGTAGTGTGGTCTAATAACTAGAGTCAGTAAAGATAGTGTGGCAGATCAGGGAAGTGGGGCATCACTCAGATGTGTGGTGCCCAGGGTAGGGGGACTCAGGCCCTCCCTGCTCCTCCAAATCCCAGCCCAGGGCCTTGGTGCTCGCCACCAAGTCAGTAGGGATCCTCCAAAAACACTCTAAGTCCTCAGGATAGCAAGCAGCCCATTCTCCCTTGACAAGGCTCCACAGTTTCCCCCGGCTCTCTGGAGTCCAAGTGGCATAATTCCTGCCAGCGCAGTCCCTTCTCTAGGCTCGTGAGGCAGCCTGGAGTCCATCTGGAACTCTGCGTGCTGTGGCTCTATAGTGAGAGCCTGCTGCAGCTTCCTGGAGAGAGTCTGCATCCTCCCATTTCAGCAGCCTGCCTGGACTGAGCTGGGCTGCTTCCTTTTATACTCTGCCTCCTGGTTGAGCATGCCCAGCAGAGTTGGAGGGGCGGGGCTTCCTCAGCCTGCAAAAGCACAGTTAACCCTTTCAGGGCTGGTGCAGGGTACGTGCATCCTGTCACAGATGGTCTAGATCAGGGGTTCTCAAATGTCCTTGCACTGCAACCCCCTTCTGACAACAAAAATTACTACAAGACCCCAGGATGGGGGACCGAAGCCTGAGCCTGTCTAAGCCACACCACCCCATTCAGGAGGGGGTCAAAGTCTGAGCCCCACCGCTCCAGGCAGGAGCAGCGCCCCAAGCCTGAGGCCTGTAAACCTGAGCCCCACCACCCAGGGCTGAGGCCCTCATGCTTTGGCCTGGAGTGGTGGGGCTCAGGCTTCAGCACTGGGCCCAGCAAGACTAATGCCAGCCTTGGTGACCCCATTAGAACAGGGTGGCAACCACAGTTTGAGAACCGCTTGTCTAAATAATATTTAGTCCTGCCTCAGTGCTAGAGATTGGACTAGTTGACCTAACAAGGTCCCTTCCAGTCCTACATTCCTATGATTCTATGTCAATTTGCTAAAGGCACAGAAGGATTGAGAATGGCTTCTGGTAAAACTGTTTTTCCCCAGGAACTTAGGCTACAGGCCACCACATCCCCACCTCCAACCAAGTGCCAGTGGGAGAGGAATTGCAGAAAGAACAAGAACAACTGATCTGAAAACTTGCACAGTCCATTTCTGTGTCTTTTCAGCAGTGCCAGGATAGACGCACTTGATGTTTTACTACGTAGAGACTGACCTGTGAAAAAAGGTGACAGAATTTTCAGCCACTGCTGAAACATGTGGGAGACAGTGTGAAAACAGCTGCATGCCATGTTGGACCACAGGGTAGAAAAGGAGTATCACAGTGAATGGCAGAGCTCCACTGTGCTTAAGCCTGACAAGCTATGACATGCTCTGGCCTTGAACAATGAATAGTGTAAAAAACACTATGTCATGCGGGAGACATGAAAGTCAACACAATATTTTATATTTGTTAAAACATTGTGTAGTTGTAAAATAACTTTTAGATTGATGGAATTACAAACCAGGATATTTCACACATCCCAAAGGAAGATTCCAGCATGTCATAGAGAGGGGAAAAAAATCAGGACTACCCTGGTAAAACCAGCACATATGGATTCTCACTAACATCTCCTAACCTGGGGAAGGGCTAGTACTAGATATATATAGCTACATGCCCCACACCCTCCTCTTGGGGTTTGGGGGGGTGGGTGAGAAGCAGCCCTACCACATAGGGGCAGATGTCCCTATGGATTCAAAAACCTGAAAAATCTCACCCCTTTAAAAACAAACAACCCTCAATAAAATAGCAATTTTCAAAGTGCTGACACGGCTTCCCAAATGACCTGTGTCAGCTCTGTCTGACAAGAGACAGTAGATTGTAGCTACCATCCTTGATCTATGAGGGTTTGCTCCTCAGTCAGGGTGTAAATCAAATACAAATGGTTTCCCTTACATTTTAGGGTCATGTGGTTTCCAAGATCTAATCTGAATTATATCCTGGCAGACACTGTATTATAGGTACAGATAACAGTCACATGACTATACCAAACAGGGAATGCAAACACTATCAGGCAAAAAATTATGTGTAATTTCACACTGAGAAATCTGGTACAATGGAGCAAAAAATTGCATTCACTATAGTTTTTTCTGTACAGGTTAGAAAACCCTTCACAATGTAAGCCACCTAACTAACAAAACAAGCCTAATGTAGATAGATGTGAATTATTAGCTGCTGTAAAAGGACACAATTTTCCAATTCTTTTAGAAGGCTAGAAATCATGTTTATAACTGTATGATGCTCTCCATGTCTGCAAAATGCTCTTTACCACTTATAAAGCTCACTCAGTTACATTTCTTTTAGCTAACGCTGTGGGTTTGAAGACTTTAACCTTAAAAATTAACCCTTGTAAGATGGCAATTACTGCGTTCTTAGCAATATATTTGTCTAATAGTCATGTTAGCCTTCATTTTTCCATTGACCTCCAGTAGATTTTTTTTATCAGATTTTCTAAGGGAGACTAGAGATTATTAATCTAAATCATGCAATTGTGGAATGATGTGTTGAACAAAACTTCTGCTTTTCCAATAGTCCCTCAGTTAGTGTCAGCTAAATTAATCTGCAGCTCTCTGAGATGTTATCATTTTCATGCAGAGTATTTAATTAGCCTCCTGCTTTAAGAGTCAGCCCTGGGTGTCACTTAAAAGATGCATCTATTACACAATGGAGTGACAGAATGAATTAAGATTTCTCATTATGAAGCCTGTCTTGAGAAATTGAATTACTGAACTTTTAGCAATTGGTACCCTTTCACCCTCTTACTACAGCTGCAACTAAAAGACCAGAGCACCACCTTCTGCTCAATTACTGGAACCAAACCTAATGATGTAGGCAGTGGACTCTCACGGAGGAGAATTGCTGACATAAATGATCTATCTGGTTGCCAATTGAAAAAAAGTTTTCTATTAAACTCATCTATACATGCCATACTAGTCAAAATTCATGGTCCTTCAAATCAGCCATTTGTAGACCATCTAGAACAGGGGAGGGCAAACTTTTTGCCCTGAGGGCCACGGCGGGGCTAAAAGGAGGCTGGGTAGGGAAGGTTGTGCCTTCCCATACAACCTGGTCCCCATCCCCTATCCAACCCCTCCCACTCCCTGTCCCCTGACTCCTATCCACATCCCTGTCCCCTGACAGGCCCCCTGGGATTCCCACACCTATCCAACTGCTCCCTGTCCCCTGACTGCCCCCCAGGACCCCGTGCCCCTTATCCAACCCCTCTGCTCCCCGCCCCTTACCATGCCACTCAGAGCACCACGACTGGCAGCAGTGCCACCCGGCTGGAGTCAGCCACACCGCCACGCAGTCTAGAGCACTGGGGCAGGCTGATGGCTCTCGCAGTCACACTGCTCTGCAGGACCTCACAGTCCATAGTGCTGGCGGCATGGTGAGCTGAAGCTGGGGGGGACAGGGGACAGCAGGGGAGGGGCCAGGGGCTAGCCTCCCAGGCTGGGAGCTCAAGGACTGGGCAGGAGGGTCCCGCGGGCTGTAGTTTGCCCACTTCTGATCTAGAACAATGAAATTACCAAACTTGAGAGTTAAACTTCTGAGCATAGGAGCTACCCTAGCACATGGTCCATGACTTTGGAATGCACTGTGAAGAGAGAGCAGAAAGCAGAATGACACCAATAAAAACCTACAGAACAAAATATAACACCAACGTCTTAAACCTCACATTCCCAAATAAATATATTATTAAAAAACCTGTGGGGGGGGGGGACTGAGACAGATCCTTTGGTACTCTCAGTACCAGAGTTATATGTGCCAGTCCACAACCATTTAAGATTCCATTTACATTTCCAATGTATAGGCTGAAAGAGTCTGGAAAGCAATACAAATATTTAAGTTGCAAGTTCTGTTAAATTTTTAACAGCAATTAGACATGGGAACTAATCTGAAATAGAAACAATGTAGTAGTATTAAAACAGACCCCCATCATCCACCATACTGATTTGTTTGGTCTATTTGAAAGAGCAAGAGAGACTAAAAATACCTCATAATTTTCCATTTTAAAGACAAATTAACTATCCATTTCTGTCAATCTGTAAAAGACAAGACAACCCTCATTTCAGCAGACAGCTCCAGATGACATGGGCCTGAATCAATGTACAATTACAACTGCGCTATCTCTGTACAGTTCTTATCAACAGACAATTGAATAACCGGTGGTGGCAGGCATAGAAGTTAATTTGGATTCACAGCAACAAGAAACAGATGACATTCAGCAATAGCAGCTTTACAAAGGATCACAGAAAAATTCCCCCATTTTGATAATTATGAATAAAGTATGGTGACATCATGCTAATCAATTATTCTCCTTTTATCACCAATTCATGTTCTTGTGGCACCTTAGAGACTAACAAATTTATTAGAGCATAAGCTTTCGTGAGCTACAGCTCACTTGAAGTGAGCTGTAGCTCACGAAAGCTTATGCTCTAATAAATTTGTTAGTCTCTAAGGTGCCACAAGTACTCCTTTTCTTTTTGCGAATACAGACTAACACGGCTGCTACTCTGAAACAAAACAATTCATGTTCTGTGACCTCTGACTGAAGTCACTTTTGTTATGATAGAAAGGACACGTGAGCAGAGTCGAGGAACCGATGCTTCCCCTGATACAGATAACATGGAGCCTTCATGGTCATGAAAAGAGATGGCAGCAATCACATTAGGACGCAACACTGTAGCCAAACAGGAAAAAGTATTTCCACAATATTCTTTTATGACCTCTCTTTAGTGAATAAGCAAAGCTGCTGTTCTATGCAGCTAGGCCAGCCTGTGCACATTAACATACTGACTACCTTTCTTAGAGAAAGTGCTAACAAGATGTTGGTGCAGTGGAAGATTTGTGTAGAATGGCGTGGAAACATCTGCTTTACACAGCTCACTTTTCGGGAATGGTATAACCAACATAAAAAACATGCTAGGCCAAATTATTCTCTAGTGTGACACCAATGAGTCTATGGAGTGTGTTTAGGCTAAGACCAAACATGGAAACTTCAGCCCAAAATAAATTTGTCTGAGAATGCTATGAATGGCCAAGGGGAGTATAATGGAGGCTGCATTTCACCCTAAACAATAGCATTGCTGTTAATGCAGCACCCTGGTGTTCCGTTCTCTGGACTGGCTCCATAATGAATATAGAGTCCGGTTCAAGATACCTGCCTCCTGGTGTTCAAAGCCCTCTGTGGAATTGGCCCTAGCAACCTGAAATCTCTCTTCTCCTTCCATGAGCATGATCTCCCCTGGCAGCTATGTTCCACTGGAACAATTAAACTGTTGATTATAGAAGGAGGCTTGTGAGTTTTGGAGACAGAACTTTTATGAAAACTGGATCTAAACTATGGAACTCATTCCTGTAAGGAATAAGAATGATCATAGAGCTCACTATGTTCAGAAATAAATACAAAACTAATTTTGAACCCTAAATTTATACACATAAACATGAGAGAGGTTGTCTCTTTTTTAAGGTACTTGGTAGGCACTTCAACGCTATGGTGATTGGGAGAGGCAGATGCATATAAATACAGAAAAGCAGATCAAACAGACTTTCCTGTTAAAATTAGTTTGTATAAAAGAAGGACCGAATTCTTTTTGTACTTTCTTGATTATGATGTAATACCCAGCACTTATGTAGTACCTGACAAACATTAATACATTAATTCTTGCCCTCCTGTAAGATAGGTAAATATCTTCCTTTTATAGATGAGGAAACTAAGGCACAGAGGTTAAAATTTAACTGAGGGCACAGAACAAGTCACTGGGAGAGTTAGGATTAGAACTCGGGAGCTCTTGTCGCCCTGCTGTGAATACAAACCACGAAAACATGCTGACTCTCAACTCTGTTGTAAGAGGACCAGAAGCAACTGCTATCATTTAGGGTGAAATGCAACCTCCATTATACTCCCCTTGGCCATTGACAGCATTCTCAGACAAACTTATTTTGGGCTGAAGTTTCCACATTTGGTCTTAGCCTAGACACACTCCATAGGCTCTCAGAAACTACTGTGGTTTGTATCATTTGGAGCTTTTTCAGACTGTGGCTGTACTATTGCTATAACAAACTGCAATAATTAAGCCTAAAGGTGGTTTGTTGTAGACAGGTTTGTGTCTAACAGGTTTAGGTACAATAAGCAAGCCAGTCTCAATGGAAGTGGATGCTTTTTATCATGGTTATTTAGGCATCCAGAAGTACTGAGGAATCCAAAAGTTTCCCTAGGTTGTGAACCTACTTACTCTTAGAGTAAATGCCTTTGATAGTGGGAAATGCTATAGAGGCATGTTCTTCAAAGCAGTTGCTCTCGCCTTAGCAACATCACGTCTGTTGTGCCCAGATTCATCTTTAGCCAATTGTGAATATTAACTAGCCACTGAGAACACTGGGATATAATGCTATTTGTGTTTTGTGTATAGGAAATGTAGAGTTGGGCATTGTTTGCATACTCATAATGCTGGCACTTCAGCCCATGTCTCACCAGCTCTCCCAATGGCTTTATACATATGTTGAATAATATGGGGAGAGTAAGATTATACACAAGATGTCTACACAAGAAAATTGCATCAGTTAAATTTAAGGAGCAATTTCAAATTATTATAGTTAAACTGGTGCAAATCACCATGTGGACACTTATCTCAGTTTAAACGTGCCTTATTTTGGTTTCACTTAATTTGATTTGGAATAGATTTAAAATACATTGAAATAAGTCACCCTTAAACCAAAAGAAAAGTGTTCATGCAGATGGTTTCTACAGTTTAACTAAACTGCTTTAAAAACTGATATAAGTTGAATGGGTGCAATTTTCTTGAGTAGACAAAGTCAGGGTTGCAGATGTTGGTCCTGACTGCTATTAGTGCTTCCATAACTACTACTAGTTTCCAAGGATACCCACAGGCTGAGCAAATGAGGAACGCAGGAATTACCATACCAAAACAAAACAATGGTCCATTCAGTCTAGTATCCTGTCTCCAGGGAAATCAGTGACTGAGGGGAGCAGAATGGCAAAGGGGTGCACAGAGTGACCAAGCAGACCTGGCAGAAGGAGAGAGAAGTGATTTGGCAGGTAGGGTGAGAGAAAAGGGGAGAAATAGAGGTGATGGGGGAAGGGGAGATAGAGAAGACAAAAGTGCAAGAAACTCTGCAGCAGATAATTTTGGAATAACCTACCCAGAGGGGAAGTTTCTTCCTGACTGTGGCCAGTTAATGATTGTTTATGCCCTGAAAAAATGAGGATTTACATATCTTACATATGCACCGCTACAGACTAGGGACCGAATGGCTCGGCAGCAGTTCTGCGGAAAAGGACCTAGGGGTGACAGTGGACGAGAAGCTGGATATGAGTCAGCAGTGTGCCCTTGTTGCCAAGAAGGCCAATGGCATTTTGGGATGTATAAGTAGGGGCATAGCGAGCAGATCGAGGGACGTGATCGTTCCCCTCTATTCGACACTGGTGAGGCCTCATCTGGAGTACTGTGTCCAGTTTTGGGCCCCACACTACAAGAAGGATGTGGATAAATTGGAAAGAGTACAGCGAAGGGCAACAAAAATGATTAGGGGTCTAGAGCACATGACTTACGAGGAGAGGCTGAGGGAGCTGGGATTGTTTAGTCTGCAGAAGAGAAGAATGAGGGGGGATTTGATAGCTGCTTTCAACTACCTGAAAGGGGGTTTCAAAGAGGATGGCTCTAGACTGTTCTCAATGGTAGCAGATGACAGAACGAGGAGTAATGGTCTCAAGTTGCAATGGGGGAGGTTTAGATTGGATATTAGGAAAAACTTTTTCACTAAGAGGGTGGTGAAACACTGGAATGCGTTACCTAGGGAGGTGGTAGAATCTCCTTCCTTAGAGGTTTTTAAGGTCAGGCTTGACAAAGCCCTGGCTAGGATGATTTAACTGGGACTTGGTCCTGCTTTGAGCAGGGGGTTGGACTAGATGACCTTCTGGGGTCCCTTCCAACCCTGATATTCTATGATTCTATGATTCTACATTCACTAGTCTAAAGTAACTGTAGATGTTCTCATCCATAAAATGTCATTTTGAGTACTACTAAAATCCTTGTCCCAATGATAGTCCCAGCACTTATGTGTTGTGTAAAAAAATATGAATCGGTTTTAAGTATTTTTTTGTTCTTTTGCACATCTATTCCCTACCATTACAACACAGAGACAAGTTAAATATGAAAAACGAGCACTAAAGCTTACCCTGAAAAGATTATCTTGGTGCTAAGCCTCGTGGTGAGATGATGATTGTAGCATGAGATGACACAAGCAAATGTCAACAGGGGAACTCAGTGACTGAGGAGCACAGGATGGCAAAGGAGTGCATGAAATGACTGAGTGGGCCAGGCAGATGGAGGGGTAAATGACTTGGCAGGTAGCATGAGAGGACAGGGGAGAAATGGAGGTAATCAGGGAAGGGAGGATGGCAAAGAGAGACAGGTATGAACACACAGGACAGATGGAGCAGTCAGAGACAGGAAAAAAATGCTTGGAGAAGGGCCCTGTGCTGGGTTCCTCAAGCCCCCAAACAGCTCCCTGGTTGGGCTGTTCCATAGGAGTTCTGTGGATGCAGGAATCACCTTGTGAGGGAGGCACCTGGGGGTTCACAATCACCCTGTCGGGGAGGGAACTGATGGGTGCAGGGTCACCCTGTAAAAGGGACACTGAGGGATGCAGAGGGTTCCAGGATCACCCTGTGGGGGAGCAATGAAAGATGCAGGGTTACCCTGCAGGAACTGCATGGGGTCACACTGTGGGCAGACACTCAGGGGTGCAAGGTCACGCTATGGGGAGTCCCTGAGGGGTGGAGGGTCACCCTGTGGGGGAGCAATGAAAGGTGCAGGGTCACCCGGTGGGAGGGGGCTCTGAGAGGTGCAGGGACACGCTGTGGAGGAGAGGGGGGCAATGACTCGCCAAACAAGCCCTAGCCTAGCCTAGCCCCGACTCCCCACCGAGGGAGGGAGGTGCCCAAGGGGGGGCAATTTACCCCCTTCACATCTCTTGCCCAAACCATTCTATTTCTCAGCCAATCAGCAGTCAGAAACCTGTGTCTCCCGCTTTGACTGGATGAGATGCGCGGGCTGCTGCCCAATAGAAATAATAGTTGTTAGTGCCGCTAAGCGCGTTGAGGATGTCGGGCTGTGATTGGTCGGAGAGAGTATGGGCAAGATGGCGGCTACTGCAGTTGTGCCCGGTTTGGGAAGCTGCGATTTCTCTGACTTGCGCGAGATCAAGAAGCAGCTTCTGAGCGTGGCGGAGCGGAGCCGCGAGCGTGGGCTGCAGCACAGCGGGAAATGGTGAAGGGGGAGCGGGGCGCGTGGCACAGTGGGAGCTGGTGAGGGGAGCCATGGGGATGGTGTTGGCGTGCGTCTGCCCTGCTGCCAATACCTCCTCCCCGGTGCCTGGGGTCCCCGCTGAGCGTTGCCCAGCTGCTGGTGGGGTGGGGTCCGTGGGGCCTGGCGCCATGCCTGCGTGAGGGCTGGGGATGTGTGTGCGGTGTGGTCTGTGGGGTGCTAATGTCTTCGAGGTCTCTTGGTTTCAGGGCCTCTGAGCTGGCGTTTGCCCTGGATCCTCTGCCTCTGAGCGAGCTGCCTGCCGCTCCTCCGCTCACAGAGGTATGGATGCAAAGAGGATGATACCAGACAACAATGAGCAGAAGGGGCTGTCTCTTTTGGGTGTCTTCCCCTTACATCCAAAATGTTTTCCCTTTAATATGTGAATGGTCCTGTGCGAGGAGACCTCAAGGCCTAGTAGTGCTTCTTGCTATGCTCCATTTGACAGCAGCAACTCCATTTTTATTACCGGAGCATTAGGACTGCTGTGGTGTTGCCCTTGCTATATTACGACCAAGGCGGGAGACCATCTTATCGCACTCTTGTTCATTGGCCTGGTCTCAATGCCATCTAAGTTTGTAACATAGATAGTACCTCAACTATGTCTCTGAAGTACAGTAAAACTCCGGACACAAGTTTAAAATTGTTGGTCTGGGGAATACGATTGAGGTCTTATCTATGCTGCTGAATAGAATCATGTTATAACTAATTGAGGGCAGCTCTCTGTAGTGTAGAGGGCTTTGCATTGAGAGCCCTTTCTGAGATGGGTGATAAACTTTCCAAAACAATTACTCTTTGAACTCAAATTTGGGAAAGCTTGTTCTCTGCCCAAAGGTGAATTTCTATTGGAAAATTAGCTTTCTCTTCAGCTCTTCTTTACATATCTGTAAATATATATGAGAGATGATGGTGTCTTTCACTTCAAGAACATTTCAGGTGTTTTTATTTGTATTCGGCTAGCCAAAAACTCTTCAACATCAAGATCAACCTGAGCCTTTTCCTAGTCTTTACTGAGGAATGTACTTTGCCAAGGCTGTAAAATAAAATATGAATGGTTGGAACTAGCACAATTAGTTGATATCCTTGATGATCTAAAGTCACACTAAGGACAGTATCCAGATACATGTGGGAGATTTATTCTAATATGCAATCGTTTGTGCTTTTTTCTTAGTTATTTTTAAATAGGGAAACTGTAAAAATGTATATTAAAACAACATTATAGAAGTGCATTCCACAAAATCAGAAATTTCAAATTTGAAACCCATAACAACTATTAACTTGGCCTCCATTTATGTATACTTAATTTCAATGTATACTGTTACCTTAAGAAAAGGAGTACTTGTGGCACCTTAGATACTAACAAATTTATTAGAGCATAAGCTTTCGTGAGCTACAGCTCACTTCATCGGATGCATTTGGTGGAAAAAACAGAGGAGAGATTTATATACACACACAGAGAACATGAAACAATGGGTTTATCATACACACTGTAAGGAGAGTGATCACTTAAGATAAGCCATCACCAGCAGCAGGGGGGGGAAAGGAGGAAAACCTTTCATGGTGACAAGCAAAGTAGGCTAATTCCAGCAGTTAACAAGAATATCAGAGGAACAGTGGGGGGTGGGGTGGGGGGGAGAAATACCATGGGGAAATAGTTTTACTTTGTGTAATGACTCATCCATTCCCAGTCTCTATTCAAGCCTAAGTTAATTGTATCCAGTTTGCAAATTAATTCCAATTCAGCAGTCTCTCGTTGGAGTCTGTTTTTGAAGCTTTTTTGTTGAAGGATAGCCACTCTTAGGTCTGTAATCGAGTGACCAGAGAGATTGAAGTGTTCTCCAACTGGTTTTTGAATGTTATAATTCTTGACGTCTGATTTGTGTCCATTCATTCTTTTACGTAGAGACTGTCCAGTTTGGCCAATGTACATGGCAGAGGGGCATTGCTGGCACATGATGGCATATATCACATTGGTAGATGCGCAGGTGAAGGAGCCTCTGATAGTGTGGCTGATGTGATTAGGCCCTATGATGGTATCCCCTGAATAGATATGTGGACAGAGTTGGCAACGGGCTTTGTTGCAAGGATAGGTTCCTGGGTTAGTGGTTCTGTTGTGTGGTGTGTGGTTGCTGGTGAGTATTTGCTTCAGATTGGGGGGCTGTCTGTAAGCAAGGACTGGTCTATCTCCCAAGATCTGAGAGAGTGATGGGTCGTCCTTCAGGATAGGTTGTAGATCCTTGATGATGCGTTGGAGAGGTTTTAGTTGGGGGCTGAAGGTGATGGCTAGTGGCGTTCTGTTGTTTTCTTTGTTGGGCCTGTCCTGTAGTAGGTGACTTTTGGGTACTCTTCTGGCTCTGTCAATCTGTTTCTTCACTTCGGCAGGTGGGTATTGTAGTTGTAGGAATGCATGATAGAGATCTTGTAGGTGTTTGTCTCTGTCTGAGGGGTTGGAGCAAATGCGGTTATATCGTAGCGCTTGGCTGTAGACAATGGATCGTGTGGTATGATCTGGATGAAAGCTAGAGGCATGTAGGTAGGAATAGCGGTCAGTAGGTTTCCGATATAGGGTGGTGTTTATGTGACCATCGCTTATTAGCACCGTAGTGTCCAGGAAGTGGATCTCTTGTGTGGACTGGTCCAGGCTGAGGTTGATGGTGGGATGGAAATTGTTGAAATCATGGTGGAATTCCTCAAGAGCTTCTTTTCCATGGGTCCAGATGATGAAGATGTCATCAATGTAGCGCAAGTAGAGTAGGGGCATTAGGGGACGAGAGCTGAGGAAGCGTTGTTCTAAGTCAGCCATAAAAATGTTGGCATACTGTGGGGCCATGCGGGTACCCATCGCAGTGCTGCTGATTTGAAGGTATACCAGTTGGAGAACACTTCAATCTCTCTGGTCACTCAATCACAGACCTAAGAGTGGCTATCCTTCAACAAAAAAGCTTCAAAAACCGACTCCAACGAGAGACTGCTGAATTGGAATTAATTTGCAAACTGGATACAATTAATTTAGGCTTGAATAGAGACTGGGAATGGATGAGTCATTACACAAAGTAAAACTATTTCCCCCTGGTATTTCTCCCCTCCACCCCACCCCCCACTGTTCCTCTGATATTCTTGTTAACTGCTGGAATTAGCCTACCTGCTTGTCACCATGAAAGGTTTTCCTCCTTCCCCCCCCCTGCTGTTGGTGATGGCTTATCTTAAGTGATCACTCTCCTTACAGTGTGTATGATAAACCCATTGTTTCATGTTCTCTGTGTGTGTGTATATAAATCTCTCCTCTGTTTTTTCTTGCTTGTCACTATGAAAGGTTTTCCTCCTTTCCCCCCCCCCCCCGCTGTACTCCTTTTCTTTTTGCGAATACAGACTAACACGGCTGCTACTCTGAAACCTGTTACCTTAAGAGTATGCTTTAGTACAGTGATTTTCAAACTGTGGGTTGGGACCCCCAAGTGGGTCATGACCCCATTTTAATGGGGTCGCCAGGGCTGGGGTTAGACTTGCTGGGGCCCGGAGTTGAAGCTGAAGCCCAAGATCAGTCCTGGATGGCTGGGCTCTGGTTACAGGCCCCCTTGGGCTTCAGCTTTGGCCGGCTTGCCCATCTGGGGCGGTGGGGCTGCGGCTTTGGCCCCCTACTTGGGAGGGGTCAGGCTTCGGTACCCCCTCCTGGGGTCATGTAGTAATGTTTGATGTCAGAAGGGGGTTACAGTGCAATAAAGTTTGAGGACTGCTGCTTTAGTGTATGTGTGCGTGTGTACACACACACACACACATATGCTGAAAGTTGTTCTGGGAACCATAGTGTAAATTCCCAGAATTTTATGTCTGTCTTTTGTAACAATATATTAAACCATACATCTAACAGTAGATTTATAGACTTCAAGGCCAGAAGGCACCATCATGATCATCTAGACTGACCTCCTGCATGTTGCAGGCCATAGAGCCTCGTCCACCCACTTTTGTAATAACCTCTGGTTGGGTTAAACACTTCAAGTTACAGAGAATCCACCATTGACTATAGTTCAGATCTCTGAGTGACCCATGCTACAGAGGAAGGTGAAAAAAATCCTAGGGTCTCTGCCAATCTGGCCTGAGTGAAAATTCCTTCCCATCACCAAATATGGCAGTAGATTGGACCCTGGGCATTTTGGCAAGACCCGACAGCTGGGAAAGAATTCTCTGTAGTAACAGAGAATCCTCCCCATCTAGTGTCCCATTACTGTCAGTTGAAGATATTTGCTGCTATTAGTCACAGAGCGGCTACATGCTATTGTAGGCAGTTCACTATATCATCCCCTCCACAAACTTATCAAGCTCAGTCTTGAAGCCAGTTAGGTTTTTTTGCCCCACTGCTCTCCTTGGAAGGCTGTTTCAGAACTTCACTCCTCTGATGGTTAACTTCATCTAATTTCAAGCCTAAACTTCTTGATAGCCTGTTTATATCCATTTGTTCTTGTGTCAACATTGATGCTTAATGTAACTCATCTCCCTCCCTAGTATTTATCTCTGAGGTATTTATAGAGAACAATCATATCTCCCCATAGCCTTCTTTTGGTTAGGCTAATCAAGCCAAGCTCTACATAGATATTAAGATCAGAAGGGACCATTATGATCATCTAGTCTGATCTCCTGCACAATGCAGGCCACAGAATCTCACCTACCCACTCCTGTGATAAACCTCTCACCTATGTCTGAGCTTATCGAAGTCTTCAGATCATGGTTTAAAGACTTCAAGGAGCAGAGAATCCTCCGGCAAGTGACCCGTGCCCCATGCTACAGAGGAAAGCGAAAAACCTCCAGGGCCTCTTCCAATCTGCCCTGGAGTAAAATTCCTTCCCGACCCCCAAATATGGCAGTCAGCTGAACCCTGAGCATATGGGCAAGATTCACCAGCCAGATACCCAGGAAAGAATTCTCTGTAGTAACTCAGATCCCACCTCATGTAACATCCCATCACAGGCCATTGGGCCTATTTACCGTGAATAAATCATGTTATCCCATCATACCATCTCCTCCATAAACTTATTGAGTTTAATCTTAAAGCCAGATAGGTCATTTGCCCCCACTGCTTCCCTTGGAAGGCTATTCCAAAACTTCACTCCTCTGATGAAATTAGACGAAGGTTTCTAACCAAGTCTAAACTTCCCAATGACTAGTTTATATCCATTTGTTCTTGTGTCCACGTTGGTACTAAGCTTAAATAATTCCTCTCCCTCTCCGGTACTTATCCCTCTCATATATTTAGAGAGAGCAATCGTATCTCCCTTCAGCCTTCTTTAGCTTAGGCTAAATATGCAAAGCTCCTTGAGTCTCCTTTCATAAGACAAGTTTTCCATTCCTTGGATCATCCTAGTAGCCCTTCTCTGTTCCTGTTCCAGTTTGAATTCATGCTTCTTAAACATGGAAGACCAGAACTGTACACAGTATTCCAGGTGAAGTCTCACCACTGCCTTGTATAATGGTACTAAAACCTCCTTATCTCTACTGGAAATACCTCGCCTGATGCATCCCAAGACTGCATTAGCTTTTTTCATAGCCATATCACATTGGCAGCTCATAGTCATCCTGTGATCAACCAATATTCCAAGGTCCTTCTCCTCCTCCGTTACTTCTAATTGATGCGTCCCCAGCCTATAATTAAAATTCTTGTTATTAATCCCTAAATGCAATCCCTAAATCTTTATACTTCTCACTATTAAATTTCATCCTATTACTATTACTCCAGTTTACAAGGTCATCCAGATCTTCCTGTATGATATCCCAGTCTCTCTCTAAATTGGCAATACTTCCCAGCTTTGTATCTTCTGCAAACTTTATTAGCACACTTCCACTTTTTGTGCCGAGATCAGTAATAAAAAGATGAAATAAGATTGGTCCAAAACTGATCCCTGAGGAACTCCACTAGTAACCTCCCTCCTGCCTGACAGGTCACCCTTCAGTATGACCTGTTGTACTTTCCCTGTTAACCAGTTCCTTATCCACCTTTCAGTTTTCATATTGATCCCCATCTTTTCCAATTTAACTAATAATTCCCCATGTGGCACCATATCAAACGCCTTACAGAAATCTAGGTAAATTAGATCCACTGCGTTTCCTTTGTCTAAAAAATCTGTTACTTTCTCGAAGAAGGAGATCAGATTGGTTTGGCACGATCTACCTTTTGTAAAACCATGTTGTATTTTGTCCCATTTACCATTGACCTCAATGTCCTTAATCACTTTCTCCTTCAAAATTTTTTCGAAGACCTTGCGTACTACAAATGTCAAACTAACAGGCCTGTAGTTACCCGGGTCACTTTTTTTTCCTTTCTTAAAAATAGGTACTATGTAAGGAATTCTCCAATCATACGGTACAACCCCAAGTTTACAGATTCATTAAAATTTCTTGTTAACGGGCTTGCAATTTCAGGTGCTAATTCCTTTAATGTTCTTGGATGAAGATTATCTGGGCCCCCAATTTAGTCCCATTAAGCTGTTCGAGTTTCGCTTCTACCTCTCTGAGTCTCCTCGCATAAAGTAGATTTTCTATTCCTCTGATCATCCTAGTAGCCCTTTGCTATACCAGTTCCAGTTTGAATTCATCTCTCTTAAATGTGGGAGACCAGAATTGCACATAGTATTCCAGATGAGATCTCAATGCCTTGTATAATGGCATGAACAGTTCCCTGTCTCTACTGAAAATACCTCACCAGATGCATTCTAAGATTACATTAGCCTTTTTCATGGCTGCATCATATTGACTCATAGTTATCCTGTGATCCACCAATACACCCAAGTCTCTCTGCTCCCCTGTTGTTTCCAACTGATAAGTCCCCAGTTTATAGCAAAAATTCTTTTTAGTCGCTAAGTGCATGACTTTGCACTATTAAATTTCATCTCATATCTATTACTCCAGTTTTCAGGGTCGTCCAAATGCAAACAAAACCTGTTAACACAGCATTAAGACAGCAAAGTTAAAATCATAAAAACAAGAATGTAGTAATTGCTGTAACCTATCAGTGATGCATCTAGTACAGTGTCCTGTTTTCTACAGGGATCAAAGGAAGCTATAATCTCTGTAAAGATGTGGAATACCTGACTACAGGGGCAGTTTCTTCCTAATCCTACCTTTCCCTGTCATATCTCTTTTCTGAACAGTTCTAATCTTAATTTCTGACATGGAAGTCTTCTGGTCTCTGATAACTTTCCTAGCCTGTCTCTAGACCCCTTCTGTTTCTTTTGTATCTTTTTTTTTTTTTTTTCATATGGAGTGATCAGAAGTGAACAGTTTTCCAAGTGAGGTCATACCACTGATTTATAAAATGACATAGTAAATCACATTATGCAGACTGAACGTGGAAATCATGGTTATTAATACTATTCACAACTTTTCCCGCTTTTTTAAAAACCAAAATCAGTATAAGCCAAGAAGAAGAAATTCCTAACGTGAAACTTGTAGATTAATGTTAACCAGCATTTTCAGTGGCTCAAGACCATTCTGCAAGAAACAAATTGTGTACAGGCCTCCACCATTTTGTAGGGAGAGTGGGGCAATGATTAAAGATGTGCTTCTGCAAAAGATAAACTGGTTTCTGACTACACCAATTTAGTTTATAATTGATGCGTTATAAGGCTCTATGGAGGCAGTATAATGAAGGAGATTTTAGAGTGCTCTGGCTTTAAGTTTAAATTTGCAGTCTGAAATTCTCAGTTAAATTACTTGCTTTCCCCTGTCTCTCCCTTCCCCCACCTAAATTTATACTTTGCATTCATTCGTGCTCCGCATTCAGCTAACTCATCTATTCTCATGGTTGATCGCTTAATATTTTATTTTCTGGAATTTCACTGTTTTGATACATTTGTTTCAAACTAAGATTTAAATGTTTACATAAAACAACTGGGTGGTTGGGATGAAATAAGGGGTTGGGGAGAATGTCTGAAAGTACTCAATTTTTATTTGGTGTGGCAGAGAGAATTAAATCTGAGCTTCCAGAGCAGTGTTTTCCTTTTTTCCTTCCTAACCATTTGTCACCATGAGATGACTTCCAAGGAACTCAAAACTGTTGATTTCATGAACCCTCTCCTCTTTAGGAGGATGCTCGTGATTTGGATGCTTACACATTAGCTAAGTCTTATTTCGATCTGAAGGAATATGACAGGGCCGCATACTTTCTGCGGGGATGCAAGAGCCAGAAGGCCTACTTCTTGTACATGTACTCCAGATACCTGGTAAGACAATGAGGAAAGCTATCCTTTAATATTGAATTTTCCCCTTCTGTCTTCCCACAGAGCCTTGCGGGTTATAGTCTTTCACTTATTCTCTTCCCAGCAACAATCTAGAAAGCCAGGTTAATCCCTTGTTTCCTTGCTAAACCTAATGTAATTTTTTGTTGTTGCTGTTGGGAGCTAGACTCAGATGCTGTTAGCAGAATTATACTGCAATCTCTGGAATAATGTATTGTAAAACTAGGGTTTTTTTCCTTCTCTTTTTACAGTCAGGAGAAAAGAAGAAAGATGATGAAACAGTGGATAGTCTGGGTAAGGATCTGCTTTTCTCACATGGAACAGAGAACCTAAGCTAATGAAAACAGAACTGCCAATATCTCTTTATGCAAACCATATTTGCTTTAAGAAAAGGAGTACTTGTGGCACCTTAGAGACTAACAAATTTATTTGAGCAAAAGCTTTCTTGAACTATAGCTGTGGTTGGGCAGTGTAGCTCTGTCTGCTGGGCCTATGCATGGTCTCATATTCCTAAAGGCATTTGCCACAGATTCTCAATGACTGACCCATTCCTAAAGAACATAGGTCACGCTTAAAAAATGGCGAGGATTGGATGTCTTTCTAAAAGATATGGTCTAGGAATTATTTTGGGGAAGTTCTACAGCCTGTGCTGTACAAGAGATCTGGCCTTAGAAGTGACCAGACCTACACACCTGTGACTGAAAAGGATTAGAGGTCATAATGGACAAGCAACTGCGATACCGTAGCAAAAAGAGCTAATGTGTTCCTTGGATGTATAAACAGGAGGGGATGTATAAACAGGGGGAGGTGACTTTTTTACCTCCTGTATACAGTACTGGTTAGATCAGTACTGCAATACTATGTTCAATCCTGTTGTCAACATTTTAAAATCAGTTTAGTTTACCAAAAACATTGAGGTGACTTGATTAGTATATAAGTACCATTATTTTTAACAGTGAAGGTGATTAACCATAGGAACAAACTACCAAAGGATGTGGTGAATTCTCTATTACTTGGATGTCTTTAAATCAAGACTGCATGTCTTTCTAAAAGATGCTTTGGTTCCACCAAAAGTTACGGACTTGATACAGGAATTACTAGGTGAAATTCTTTGGCCTGTTATGCATGAGATTAGATTAGGTGATTGTAATGGTACTTTTCAGGTCTTCAAAAATCTGATTCTCTAAACTGGTGAAGCCACAAGCCAGTGAAGGATCCTGAAAGCCAGTTGTGTGCTTCTTTTTGCAGGCCCCTTGGAGAAAGGACAGGTGAAGAATGAAGCACTAAGAGAGCTAAGGGTGGAGCTTAGCAAAAAACACAAAGCACAGGAGCTGGATGGTTTTGGCCTTTATCTGTAAGTGTCTGTCTGGGAGTTTTCATATGAACCCTTCCCTGAGGAGATGGGATGGGGATGCAGTAACCTCTGGAGCACTCTGTTCTTCCTCTGCCCTTTTCCTAAGGGAGAAGTAGTATCTTTTTGGAGAATTAGCAAACATCTTGTTTATTGGCTGGTAAGATTGCAGCAGGACATGCCCTATCCACATTAAAAGGAAAGACAAATGTATTCCAATCCATCGTTGCCTAAGATTTTGCATTAGAGTGCAAGTTTGAAGTTGTGGTTCATAATGCTTTTTGATATCTGGAGATGGAAGTGAGCGTCTTACTCTGTGTGTGGATGTGTTATTGACAGCATTGTGTACTCCTTTCCATCTTCATATTGATAAGTCTTTCCCCTTAACTTATTTCCACTCTCTTAAGGTTTGAGGTCTATAGTATGTCCTGCTGCAATAGTAAATGCCCCTAAATTTAGGGTTTTTTCGTCTGTTAATTTCTTAGCTGTGTGTATGTGGTGTGAGGTTTTTTTTGTTTTGTTTTGCTTTTTTTACAGCTTTGCTGTACCTCAGTTCATGGCTCTCTAGATTCAGGGAGAAAGGAAGCTGCCCCTGCTGGGGAATATGGGGGAAACTGCACTACATTTTACATTTTATCCCTGTTTTAAAAATTGCTGTAACAGGGTGGATTGATTTAAATTACAATTGAAATCACCAAATGGAAAGCCTTGATTTAAATCGATGATGTAAATTAATGCTTCCATTTGTACATCTCTTATTTTATAAATAAGATGCATTCTCAATGGTTGATATAACCATTAAAACATGTAGATTTACAACTAAATAGAGACTTTACGCTAACTTTGGTATATCTCTTTGCTACCAGGGAAGATACACTAAAACTATATACACTTAAGCAATTATATAGCTTAATATTTTCAGATTCTTATTAATTAACTTTGTTTTTAATATGATAGAAAATGGTGAATGACACATTGCTTATTTACTAGATAATTAACTTTTTGCTCATGATTTGTACCAAGCTGCATGAGGATAGTAACTGGACTTTAAACACACACAATATAATGTAAAATATATTTTTATTAAACAAAGCAAGACCATAATACTGTGCATGACCTATTGTACCATATTTATAAAGCTTGACCTCAAAAGCTAGATGGTTTTCCCCAAATTCTTCCTTTATTTAGAAAAACAGCCTTTAACTCAAAGATTTGAGGTTCATGGATTCAGCATATTTATTTTATTTAAATGTTTTAAGAGATCATAATAAATTAAGGCCTTAACATATTTTGTATTAAAATCAGATTTCATTTTTAAAACCTTGATTTTAAAAGAAAAATTTACTATAAATAAAATGAAAAAATGATTTGAATAAAATTCCATTTTAATTTTTTTAAACAAGTCAATTTTTAACCATACTGTACTGTAAGTACAGCAAGAGTAATCCTCTATGTTAGTAATGATGACATAACTTGTCGGCCAAAGAGAGCCTTTGAAGGAGTGTGTGGAAACACTTTGTACCCTCTCAAGAACTCTTGGAAGCAGGTGGGTCAGGAGCAGCTGTTAGTTTTGTTAGAGACCCAGGTTGTGGGCCTGCAGTGACCTTGCATAAGTTCTCTCCTAACTTGTTTTTAAAAATGTGGTGTGTTCAGAAACTCTTCCCTGGGTTTTAGGTAGGGGTTTATGGCCTTAGTCAATGATATGGAATTCAACCAGTTAGGAGGCATGGGATTTGAACTCCTGGCCTCTTATTTCACAGCTCTCTGCTAAAATTTTATGAAAGCTTCTATAGACAAACATTACCTATGTATAACTGGTATTAAAGGAATCAACACGGGAGAAGCAACCATGTGGCCAAAAGACAGGTTCCGGCATAAAATAGGTATTTTGCAAAATGGGAGACAAAGAAAAGTGAGATTGATCAAAAATTGCCAGAAGGGTGACTTTTTAATGCTTGTCTCTGTACCATTTTTCAAACCACTATGAAAAATTCAAATAGGGCTCAAAGTTTATATTCTGTGGCTTGGTTTTTGCTATTTCAATTTGATTTTTACAGAATGAAGATGTAAAGCTCCTGTTAAACTGAATTCTAGTGCTGTTGCTGCACCATAATGGGGAATTTGTCACTGGGGAATTTGATTTTTCCCTTCTTGTAGCCCTGTCACTTGTTTGAGGTTATGACTAGATGGGTACAGCTAGTAGAGGTGAGTGATGCAAAGAGTTATACTGGTATCTTTCTCTACTCAGGTATGGCGTTGTGCTGCGGAAGCTGGACCTGGTGAAAGAGGCCATTGATGTGTTTGTTGAAGCTGCCCATGTTTTGCCTTTGCACTGGGGAGCCTGGCTGGAGCTCTGTAATCTGATCACAGACAAAGAGATGGTAAAATTTAGCTTTATTCCATCAACCATTGTCTTGTACCACAAAATTAATGTCCTGGAATTGACATTGCACTTGGTTTTATTCTTAGTGCAGAAGCTCATCAGATAGGCAAGGGACCCTTTACATTGTTTATCTTGTTGAAACCATTGCTATGCTGCACCTATTTACTGCCATGTAGTCTGTAATGCTTTACTGCAGGCAGGATCTGGTACAGATTTTTTCTCATCTCTGACTTTTCCATCTGAGTCCAACCCCCTATGTAAGTGAAGGCAGCACTTAGAAACAAAAGATAACAACAAATGGAAAAGTAGACAGCAGTCAATATAAATTAGAAGTTATTGAAGTGTAGAAAGTTGATAAGGGAAGCTAATAACTTCAAGGCAAAATCTCTGGCTATCATGGCCAAGGACATCAAGAAGTTTTTTAAGTATATCAGGAATGAAAGAAATCCTAACACTGTCTAGGCCCATTACTAAATGCCAATGGTAAAATTGTTAGTGAAAAGGCAGAAGTGCTCAATACATTTTCTGTTCTGTTGCTGGAAAAAAGCATAATTATTTCATATTGCATGAGGGTGAACTACTTTCCAGTCCATTAATGACTCAGGATGATGCTAAACAGCATCTGCTAGGGGTGAATATTTTTAAATCAGTGGGCTGGGATAACTTAGACTCAGGAGTCCTACAAAAAGCATCTGAGGTGTTCTCTGGCCTGTTAATGTTAATTTTTGATAAATCTTGGCATGGGGGAAGTTCCTGAAGACTGGTAGAATGCTAATGTTGTGCCAATATTCAAAAAGTACCTGTCTGTCTGACTTAGATAGTAATAGGCCAGTTGGTCTGACAAAATAATGGAAAATCTGATTCAGTATGTTGATTGGATTTTATTATTATGGAAAATCTCTTGTCAAACAAACCTGATTTCATTTTTTGAAGTGATAATAAATTTGGCCGATGAAGGTAACTGCATAGATGTAACTTATTGTTCACTGTTTGTATTGCTGCAGTGCCTTGGAGCCAGTGCTTAATTTGTAATGAAACAGGTTCCTGGGCTCAAGCAGTGATTTACTTCATAACTGATGTGGCAAGCCCAGAGGTACCAGGGCTATGAACTGCCAAGCCGAGGGGTGCTGGGTTCAGCCCTGGCACAAATGAAACACTGCTCAGAGCCCTAGTCATGGACCAGAACCCCATTGTGCTACATGCTCTACAAACAGAACAAAGAGGTGGTACCATATTTACAATTCTATACGGTGTCTGACATTAGATCACATTCTGATTTAAAAAAAGAGCACCGTACAATTTCAGTAAAGCCCATCTCAACTGGATTAAGAATTGGCTAGCTGACAGATCTCAAAATGTAGCTGTCAAAGGGGAGTCTTCATCAAATAGAGGTGTTTCTGATGTGGTTTCACAGGGAATAGTAGAGGCCTGATACTATTCAACATTTTCATCAGTAATTCGGAAATCTGCAGATGACATCAAGATTGATGGAATGGTAAATAAGGAAAGTGCAGTCTTGTTTATAGAGCAATCTGGATCTCTTGGTAAAATGGACCCATTCAAACAAAATGCATTTTAATAAAGTCAAATATAAGGTCCTATATATAGCAACATTGAATGCAGGTTATTCCTATAGAATGGAAGACTGTATCCTGGACACCTCTGACTCTGAAAAGATTTTAAGTTTAATAGTGGACTGTGATGGGGGCCCTGTTGTTAGGCCGGGGATGAGTGGAGTAACAACAGGATGTGATCGCTGGGTTTGAAGGCCCAGAGACGGGTTCCCTAATTGTATCTCTGCTCCTGGGTCTGTTGCTCTTTCATTAAATTCCCATGAACAAATCCTCCAAGCCTCCTACGGCGCTCCTCAGTTGCAATAAATATGGAACTGACTCCATAACCCGAAACTCTTGTTCCTCCCAGGTCTCTTGGAGGAGGTCCAAGATCCCTCGGGGTTGCCTCCCATACAACAGTTCAAACGGGAAGAGCCCCGTGGGTGCTTGGGGTACCTCCAGTACTGTGAACAGTAAGGCGGGTAACAGTTCATCCCAATGTCTCGGGTCATCCTCAATGAATTTGCAGAGCATTGATTTCAGGGTCCTGTTAAACCTCTTGACAAGGCCATCCATTTGGGAGCGGTAGACTGAAGTCTTCAGGGCCCGGATGTTTAGTAGCTTGCACAGTTCCTCCATTAGTTGGGACGAAAAGTTGGCTCCCTGGTCAGTCAATCTCTCTTTTGGTATCCTGACCTGGACGAACATTTCCAAGAGTTCTTTTGCTCAGGAGGTCCCCATCAACCATCAGCCATTCATGCTCCACCTCCTCCAGCTTCTCTCCTCCCATGGGATGCTGTCAGGACCTTGTAAAGGATCAGGGAGTTCCTCCTCTTGTCCTTCCTCTTCCCTTTGGTTCTGGAGCCCCCTCGCTTGTGATCTTGGGTTCATTTCCACCGTCAGCCGCTGCCCCCACTCTTGCATAACCTCCCCGAACCACCACCATTCATGACCTAGGACCATGGGATACGCTAGCTTTTTGTCAAAGCCAACCCGGCAGGTCTCCTTGTGACAGCCCACCTCTGGCTTTACCTTAGTGGTGGGGTACGGCTGTACATCCCTGTGGATGCTCTGGAGATATATAGGGGCCTCTGTCTGATCCAGTGACTTCATTAGATTGGCCCACACGAGTGTCTGGCTGCACTCTGAGTTGACAAGACATGCTACTTGGGTGTCATTGACCCGCACAGGGACTATCAATTTGGGTGAGTCTTTCTTCAGGGCCGAGTGCCTGCTACCCAGACCTGGCCATACTTGCAGCCCATAAAAGGGCAATCCTGTCTGAAGTGTCCCTCCTGGCCGCACTCATAACATCGATCCTTCAGTATCTCCATCGTGAAGTTCTGTGGTGCTCATCTGGGCCCACCAGAGGGGCCTTTTCCCCTTGGGGTCTCATGCTGGGTTTTTGCTTAATTCCCAGGTGGGAGGTTATCCTCCATGGGCCAGGCCTACTCCGGGGTCCTACTTCTTCAGATTTGAGCTTAGTCTCATCTGTGGCCTCCAGGGCTCCATGGTTTAGGAGATGGAAGTTGGGGGCCTTCTGCAGCTAAGTAATCCTCCATCAAGGACACTGCCTCTGCAAGAGTTGTCAGCTGATGTCGGTGGACTCACTCCTTCTCCCCGGGGGGAAGATCTGGGTAAACTGCTCAAGGATGATGGCCTCTGCCACTTGAGGCCCAGTCAACTTCTCAGGTCTTCAAAGACCTCCAGCAATAATCCCAGAGCTGCTGAGCCATTGGCTGGGGTTGTGCTCCAAGGGGATATCTCTCCTGTTGAAACGCCTGACGGACATTTCGGGGCTCACCCCTGTGTGGTCTAAGATGGCGGCCTTTACTTTGGCATAATTGAGAGCTTCTGTAGGGTCTAGACTCGGATGGCCAGTCTGTGCAGGTCCAGTTAACTATGGGGCACTAGGGTAGCCCAGTGCTCTGGAGGCCAACGGGCTGCAGTGGCAACCCGCTCAAATGTGACCAAGAAGGCCTCCGGGTTGTATCCAAGTCCCATCTTGGCCAGCCTTACTGGTAACCCAGTCAAAGTGTTCTCCGAACCCTGGCTCAGCCCGGCAGGTCTGGGTGGTCCCTTCGGTTACAGGAGTGCCTCCATCTGCTGAACTACATGCTCTTGCTGAAATTGGTGCTGTGCTGCTAGCTCCCTAATCAACTGCTGCTGTTGCTCTTAGTGCTGGACCATCTGTTCTTGTTGTTGGGCGGCCATTTGCTGTAGCAGCTGGGCTTCTTGTTGTTGCTGGGAAGCCTGCCGCTGCTGGCTTTCTAGTATCCATTTTAATATCTTGTCAGTTTCCATAGTGGCTGTGGGGTTTTCTCACTCAGCTCTCCTCATATTAGTCTTCTTAATCCGACCGCTGCCCGCATTCTCCAGCATGTGTGATGGGGGGGGCCCTGTTGGCTCAGAGCGGGATTTGTACGTCCTGCCACCCACTTGTCAGGATTCCCTGTTAGATCAGGTAACTGCAGTACAGTGAGCTCCGAACACCTGGTGGGGCTGAGCAAACAGTCAGTAGCCCCCGAGTCTCTGGGCTGGGGCCGACAAGAACAGCTGGAGTTCTGGCCATCTGGGTAGGATGGAACAATGGTCAGCCTGCAGCCCCCAGGCAGGTTTGGGCAAACAATTAGTCTGTAGCCCCTAAGCTTCCTGGCTGGGGCAGACAGTAGCAATTGGGGAATCAGTCTCTGGAGCAGGGCAGAACAGCAATCCGTCTATAGCTCCTGGGCGGGTCAGAACAGACAGTCTATGGTCCCTGAGTCCCGGGCTGGAACTGAGAGCAAACAGCAGCCACGCCTAGTGATCTGTGTGGTGTGGTAGGGGAACCCGGCCTCTCCCTCTCCACCAGGTTCCAACCAGGGCCCTATGAAGCCAGGGACTTCCCCCGTTGAGGGTTTAGGTATCTGCTTCCACAACATCCCCTGGGTCACTTCCTACCACAATTTGCGTCCCAGGCATCTCTTCAGCTGGTGGCAGCTTGCCGTCCTTGTCAGTCTCTGCAGTCGGCGAGTTGCCCATAGCGTAGTCCGGGTCCACAGGCTCTGCTGCTTGGAGAGTCACAGTCCCTTTGGAGAAGCCTGCAGTACACATCCTTCCTCTTCTGCAGCCAGCCCCGACTGAGCTGGGCTGCCTCCTTTTATCTGGCCCTTCCACCTGGAGCATGCACAACAGGGCGCGGCCTCCAGGGCCCACAGTGATTGGTCCATCCCCTTTGGCCCAGTGTGGGGTTGGTACATGCCCTCACATGGACCAGCAACTGAACATCAGCTCCCAGGACAATGGTATGGCAAAAAGGGCTAATGTGATACTTGGCTGTGTAAACAAGGGAGTAGTGAGATGATTTTACCTCTGGATATGGCATTTCTGAGACTGATATGGGAATACTGTGTGTGTGATTTTTTTTTTTTTTAAAGTGGCCATATTTTAAAAAGAATATTTGAAAAAATTGACAGGTCCAGAGAGGAGCCACAAAAATGACATGAGAGCTGGAGAAAATGCCTAAGAGCGAGAGACTTAAAGAGCTCAATCTGATTAGTTTATCAAAAAGATCAAGAGATGACTTGATTATCGTGTACAAATATCTTACCTGGGAAAGAATGCCAGGTGCTAAAAGGCCTTTTAATCTAATGGAGATGGTCATAACAAGAAACAATCCATGGAAGTTAGTCAGACAAATTCAAATTAGAAATAAGGCATACATTTTTAGCAGTGAGGATGATTTAAAAAATGGAACAAATTGCCAAGGAAGCTGTGGATTCTCCATCTCTTGAAATCTTCAGATCAATGGTGGATGTCTTTCTGGAAGATATGTTTTAGCCAAGTAAGTTATTGGGCTCAGCGCAGGAGTAACTGGATAACATTTTATGGGTTGTGTTTTATATAGGACATTGGGCTAGATGATCTGAGTCCCTTCTGGCTTTTAAAAAAAAAAGATCTATTAATCTGTGGTCCGGATTGAATTCTTTCTATAAAATGACTGATATTAAGTTGATAGAATCCTTTAGTTCATGCTTTTGTTTCTTTGTCTTTGCACCACTGGGTGAAGTTACTGTCTAAGGAGAAGGCTTTGTTGCGGGAGGAGAGAAGTGTTGCCCTTTGTCCTCTAAAGATCCAGCCATTGGGTGAAGAGAGCTGATGGTTTTCCCTTTTCTGCAGGAGGCATTGAGGTGATGTGGATTGTCCTCTGAGTGTGTGTTTTTGTTTGATTGTCAGCTGAAGTGCCTGTCCTTGCCAGACACCTGGATGAAGGAGTTTTTCCTGGCGCACATTTACACAGAGCTACAGCTGATAGAAGAAGCTCTGCAGAAATACCAGAGTCTCATTGATGCAGGATTCTCCAAGAGCACCTACATCATTTCCCAGATCGCAGTTGCCTACCACAATATCAGAGGTCAGTGAACTCCGCTAAGGGGAATGCCTCCTGCTACAAACTCTGCATCAATCAGCAGCACTCACTGTTGTTTGTCTTCCTCTGTCGGCAGATATAGACAAAGCTCTCTCTATCTTCAATGAACTAAGGAAACAAGACCCATACAGGATAGAAAACATGGACACCTTCTCCAACCTGCTGTATGTCCGGGTGAGCATCTCTTCCTTTCACCCACATCCTCTGCAGTAAATTACACCAGCTCACACAGCAAGCATTTTATGGCTTTTTAGCAGAATACCTGAGTTAAGTCTGTCCAATCATATGAATGCTAACAGGTCTCTCTGGACATAAACTTGCATCTGTCTTCTTTCCCCTTCTTCCCCATGGACTGGTATGCTAGATGTGCATTTCTAATCTTCCTACCACCTCTTCCCTCTGAAGTGGTGTCACACTTGTCCCCACAGCAATCTCCTCCTTCTTTTCAGAGCATGAAGCCTGAGCTGAGCTATCTAGCTCACAATCTGTGTGAGATTGACAAGTATCGTGTGGAGACCTGCTGTGTGATAGGTGAGTGGCCGCTCTTCTACTAGTGTGTCACCCAGGCTACAGGGAGTGGGAAGGCAGCTTATTGATCCCTCTCCGCAGGAATTGTTAGCAGGTCTGTTGAGGCTAGGCTGGCTGAAGCAGCTCTCAGTCATGGTAAAACAGCAGATGAAATGATATAGCAGCAAAAGAAGTCAATGCAGTGTTGGCAGTGCACAGAGGTGATGATGCAGGCCTTTGGTAGGGCGTATTGGTGGTGGGTTCTCTACGCAGCTCTGAGATACTGGAATACTGTTGTTTGGTTCTGGGCACTTAGTACCCAAATAGATAAGTAGAATTTATTAGTTTGTGGGATAGTTTTCCAGGGTAAGGGATGGGAGCTTCATTGGTTTGCACAAATGAAATGGATTGGACAAAAGCACTGGAGACCAAACCAATGTCAGACTGGGGCTTGGAGTTACGCAATGAACTGGATCTGACTTAATAGGTTTGTCCCTTCTCTAATTTATATGAAAAAATAATAGATCCTGCAGCTTGCATGTTTCCTAATCTCCTGCTGCTTTTTCCTGTTCACCTTATTCCTTTGACCTTCCTCTAGGAAATTACTATAGTCTACGCTCTCAGCATGAAAAAGCAGCACTCTATTTCCAGAGAGCCTTGAAACTGAATCCTCGGTATCTTGGAGCCTGGACCCTCATGGGACATGAGTACATGGAAATGAAGAACACATCTGCAGCTATCCAGGCTTATAGGTGTGTGTGCAGGAACTATGCAAGGCAGAGAATGGCCTCTAGGTGTGCATGAAGTAGTGACAGATTTGGGTGAAAGGGGAGGAGTATCTTTTGTGGCCTTTTAGGAGCTCTCTTTTGTTGGTCCATATTCCTAACCCTGTGAACTCTGACTTGTTTTGGATCCCGCCTGTTTTGGAACACTTACACCACTTTCTCTTTTCTTTGGCAGACATGCAATAGAGGTGAACAAGAGGGACTACAGAGCCTGGTATGGACTGGGGCAAACCTATGAGATCCTCAAGATGCCATTTTACTGTCTGTATTACTACCGACGGGCCCACCAGCTGAGGTAAAGCTGGGAACGCAGCCATAACTGTTGGCAGTTCAGAGTGAATGCTATAAGCTGAGGTGCAGGAGGTATCAATTACTTAGTGTATGCAGTCTTGTTGAAGTGATTACATTCTGTAGAGATTCTATTCAGCCTCTTTAGAGGCATCAATAAAAGTTTAGTACTCCATGTATCATCAGGGTATAGAAGAGTGTGGTTAGGTAGTGTATTTAGGGCTGGATTTCAGTGGTAGGGTCCATCATTCAGTTAGCTTGAGACAATACTATGTTCTGAGGTAGCTTGACTGTCTGTCTGTCTGTCTGTTTCTCACAGACCCAATGATTCCCGTATGCTGGTTGCTCTGGGAGAGTGTTATGAGAAGCTCAATCAGCTGGTGGAAGCCAAAAAGGTAACTGAGGGCTCAGATGTGCTGTGGGGCAGGCTGGGCATCCAGGTGGCTGCCAGGAAAGCAGACAGAGGCACAAGTCTCATTAGTACTTCAGATCGTCCCGAGCTGTCTTCCTCTGCACACCTAAGAAGTAATGGATGTGGGATAGTGCTCAGAATGGCTATTCAGTCCTCTTCAGTCCTGACCTTGATTCCAGAGTGGGAGTGGGGAGCTGTGTGCAGTCTGGGCCTAATCTTAGCAGGTTCCTGTTTATAATTGTGACTTCAGGGGAAGTTCTTCACTAACCAGCTGCCCTGAGCAGTTGGTGAATATGTCTGCTGCAGCCTTCCAGAAAACCAGCCCTCTTCATGCATCTCTGCTTGAGGGCGTTGCAGTGACTGGGTCTGTATATGATCAGCGTGAACCCACTGCAGGCTAGAGAAGACATTTTTGCTGAGGTGCTTGTGTGACTTTTTCCCTCCTTGGCAGTGTTATTGGAGAGCTTATGCTGTGGGAGATGTGGAGAAAATGGCATTGGTGAAACTAGCCAAGTGAGTATGGCTCAGCATTTATTCTCAGTGTTATTTGAAAAGCGCTTTGAGATCTGTAGGGCTAGGTATTATTTAGATGTGCTATTAGTGGTATCCCTAGGTCTATGGAAAGTGCAACTCCTATCCTAGTGTCCTGCCCTAGCTCTGAAAAAGAGCCTCTGTTTGCATGTGTTGTCAGCTGAAGAACCTAGAAACCCATAGTAAAATTGGCAGGCAATATTAGTAACTAGTTGCTATCCTGGTGGGTGGTCTGTTACCCTGTCCCTCAGGCATAGGGTGTTGTCTGTCTGCTTCTAGGGGACTGGGCCTGGCTGCAGCTAGTAAAGCACGATCCAGAACTTGCTTGTATTTGGGAGAGGCCCTTTCTAAAGGCCTGTCCAGGACAGACAGAAATTCTTGCTTTTGTGTCTTTTCCATGCTATGTTTTTGACCCCATTTCTCTCCTTTCCCAGGCTGCATGAACAGCTGAATGAATCGGAACAGGCTGCTCAGTGCTACATCAAATACATCCAGGATATCTATTCCTGTGGGGTGAGTCAATGGTAGGGGGACAGGAAGGAGAAGTGAGGGAGAATGATGTAGAACTACCTTCCAAACCAGCTCTTGCTGTTTCTTTACTGTGCTGTAGGAGATAGTGGAGCACCTGGAGGTGAGCACTGCCTTCCGCTACCTAGCCCAATATTACTTCAAATGTAAACTCTGGGATGAAGCCTCTGCCTGTGCTCAGAAATGCTGTGCTTTCAATGATGTGAGTAGCCAATGCCCCTTTCGTAGGGGGATTCTTATCTTGATCTCTTCTGGGAGTCAGAGCAGTCCTTCTCTTGAAGGAGCATGGGCTGCATCCACCTGGAGTGGACGATCTTCAGCTTTGTGAGAAGACCTGCAGTGCTGCTGCTCACCTATTTCTTGCTATTGCTTCTTAGTAACTAGTTGAAGATCTGGGGCTAAGGGTTGCACTGGCTTGGCATTCAGTAGTACAAAAATAACTTGTAGTGGTTTCCAGATCTCTAGCAGGAAACCCTGCTATCTTTCTGCAGGAACTAATGGACTTGCTGTACGGTGTGCTTTTGGAATCCCGTGTTTCTTCCACATTGACAGTGCAAAGTATCTTGGTATCCTGGCATGTGTGGAATCTGAGATTCTCTCAGGCCCTAGCTGGGTGCTCTGGATTTCCATGTCAACCCAGGAGGGGATGTTGTGGCCATCACCAGCATAAAACTTGCCCCCTCTCCCAAGCAAAGTTGTCTAGAACTTGAGAAGAGAAGACCAGAGCCTGAGTCCCTTAAAGTCTTTGCTATTGCCAGTCTATTTTGTGAAAGGTGCCTAGATGTTATGGTGAGGTGGCAGTATAGACACGCAAGATAATCAGGTGTGCAAAGCATGTAACCTACACGTCAAAGGATTGGGAAGAGGATATTGGGGGGGGTTGTTTTATCTTAAACCTTGCTGTTAATAGCTGTAAAACCAACATCTTTACTATGTGATATTGTATCTTGCAATCCCTGTGAGAGCCAAACGAGTAGTATTGCGTGATTGTTCACATTTTTGCTGAATTTGACTTAGAAGCTTCTTTGCCCCAACCTACATTTAAGTATGGAATTGACCTACTAATGCAGTATTCTGACTCTTTTCAGACAAGAGAAGAAGGAAAGGCCTTGCTAAGACAGATTTTACAACTACGCAACCAAGGGGAAACCTCCTCTACAGAGATCTCTGCTCCCTTCTTCCTCCCTGCATCGCTGTCATCCAACAACACTCCCACACGGAGAGTATCCCCACTCAACCTGTCTTCAGTTACACCATGAATTGTGCTGATACTTCTCTGGGCCACCCTAGGGCAAGTGGGGACTTGAACCCATGCTCCAGAAACAACCACCTCACTCCTGTGAAGCTTCGGTCTGGTACTGCCTTCTGTTGGAGGCAGAAATCCTGAGAACCCATAGCTGAAGCTAGCTGTTGTGTCAGTGCAGGCAAAGATTATTGTGGAACCAATGTGAAGTGCCTATGCTGAGATGTCAGAAACCACTATGCTTCTCACTGTCACGCTCCAAGTGTTTGAGAAGTAGCTGCTTCCTAGATGAGGGGGTTTTGTCTGCCTGAGTTGAAACATGTTTAAACTTGTTGTCTCTGCTCTGTTACCCCTGAACTTCACTGAACTTCTTTCAAGGACCTCACAGTGGGACTGCTGCTGCCTACTGCAAGGATTGTTCTCTGTGGACTTTTTTCTGCAGCTGCATCCAAGCAAGCACAGTAAGAGGGACATTTCAGCTTCACTGCTGCCGTGAAAGGGAAATAGCATTTGAGGATTGAGAGGTGTCAGTCTTAAGTGGCCTCCCCAGTAACTGGTTGCTGTTAGGTCTGTGGCTCAGATAAATGTCTTGGCTTTGCTGGTGAGTGGCAAAGCAGCTAGTGGAAATGACCTCATTAAATGTTGGTGGACATGTTACTGTCCCTGGGTATTGTCATGGCACAAATTTCCTTCCCTTTATAACAAACACAATTGAACTAAATACAGAAAAGATCCAATATTCCATAAGTTCATTAAGGGGAAGGGAGGGGAAAAGGTGTCTAGTAGCTACCTCACTCGAATTTGAGTAGCCCTGTTCAATGTCCCATGTGGCAGTCAGAGTCCGTCAAACTAATGCAGTATCTTGTTTGGACTTCAACTGCCTGGGACAGAAGTGGTGGTTAGATGGGCCTGGAACAGTGTCAATTTGACCACTGACCTGCAGTCTGACTTCAGCCAAGTCACTCAATTGCTGTTCAGTTTCATTCTCTAAACTGAGTATATGGAGCTATTTCTACAGGTGCTTGGTTTGCTGAATGGTTGGAGTTTCTGTGCACATCCCAGAAGACAGAGGTTCGAAAAGGGCAGAGTATCTTCACTTACATCCTAACTTGGCATTCTGTTGGACAGAGCCTGGGGAAGATTGTTAGAAGAGAAACAAACCTGTTTTTATGTGAGCCTCTTGCTCATGGTCTGGAGCTGTAAAGAACAGTAACTTTGGTTCTTCTGCAGATTGTCCATGCAGATCCCACTCTTGGTGCACATGTGCCCTATGCTTATGAGAACAGTTTTTTTGGCTAGCAGTGTCTATTGGGGTTGTTCTCTGCGTGAGCTTGTTGTGCCCCTCCAATCTAAGGGCAGAACTGCTCTGTCTCAGTTCCTTCATCTTTATGGAATCTCAGAGGATTAGGCCTTTGAAATAGTGGGGAAGGAGGGCAGGCTCTAGAAGCCGAGTGGACAACACATCATGAACCACAGTTACTGTAGGGTAAGGAATTGTTCTTCTTTGAGTGATTGTCCACACAGATTCTACACTTGGTAACCACTTAGGTGGGGTCTGTGGACTCAGAGTCGTACTTGAATAGAGATTGCAGGATAGCCCTTCCAAAATGAGCATCCAATCTGTAGGAAGGAATAGTCAATGGTAAATATGTAGCTCATCTCCACATTGCTGCTCTGTATATGTCAGTTATGGAAGTATTCACCAAGCAGGCAGCAAAGGCTGCCTGAGCCCTAAAGCAGGGGGGGGGCATACTATGGCCCGCAGGTCGGATCCAACCCGTGAGCTGTTTTAAGCTGGCCTGTGAGTTGCACCACGTGGCTTGGCCCCGCTCCGCCCGGGGCGCTGGGTCAGGGGCCGCAGCAGCTCAGCCCCACTCTGGCCAGGGCGCAGGGTTGGGGGCTGCAAAACGCAGCTCCCGGAAGCTGTGGCATGGCCCCCCTCTGGCTCCTACAATGGGAGCTGCAGGGGTGGTGCCTGCGGATGGGGCAGCATGCAGAGTTGCCTGGCTGCACTTCCACATAGGAGCCGGAGAAGGGACATGCCACTGCTTCCGGGAGCCACTTGAGGTAAGCGCTGCTCAGAGCCTGCACCCCCTGAGCCTCTCCCCATGCCCCAACTCCCTGCCCTAGCCCTGATCCCTCTCCTGCCCTGCAAACCCCTCAGTCCTAGCATAGAGCACCCTCCTACACCCCAAAATCATCTCTAGCCCCATCCCAGACCCTGCGCTCCCTCTCGCACCCCAACCCCAATTTTATGAACATTCATGGCCCACCATGCAATTTCTATTCCCCAGTGTGGCCCTCAGGCCAAAAAGTTTGCCCACTCCTGCCCTAGAGAAATGTGTTCTAAAATGGCTAGGGCACCTTTCATAGCTAAATCATATGTTCTTATGCAACCAGACACTCTTTTGGATAACCTGTGACAACATAGAATGATGGTATAAGTTTCCCTGGGCATGTTATGAATGATCTTCTGCCTAGACAGAATGCTTTCACTGTATTGAATGTGTGAAACTTCACTTCACCTGGGACAGAGTGAGGTTTAGGAAAGCAAATGGGAGTTGAATGGGCTGGTTTATATGGAACTTTGAAATAACCTTCAACAGGAACTTTGGGTGAGGTCTAAGAGTAATCCTTTTGAAATGCCATATTGGGGATCTGGCATAAGGGCCTGAATCTCTCCTACCCTCCTAACTGATGTACTTGTAGTGCATCATTGTGGAACCTAAAACTGGGGCTTAGGCACCTAACTTCTTTTGTGCATCCAGGCTTAAGAGTTCGCACTGACACATAGTAAAGGGAGTAAGCTCAGAAGCGGGGACCCATCAACCCTCTTGGTACTAAGATCCCAGAAAGGATCATGGGGCCTCAGACTGGGGGGAAAACATGCGAGAGTCAGTCAGGAATTTTGTCACTGGAGGGAGGGGAAAAAGTAGTGTGGCCCTGGGTAGGAGGGTGACTTGCCTAATATTCCTGCTAGGTGGATTCTTATTAAAGCTAATGGAAATTCCCAGTTGCTTCAGGACTACCAACTAGTGGAGTAGTGATGCATGTGTTGCTGTCGGGGAGAAAGCTGGTGCTGAAATGCCAGATAGCAAACATTTCATGTAGTTCTGCCAGTCCTTCTGTTGAAGGTTTCCTGCTCTAGAGTAGAATGTTCTGAACATTAGCCCAATTGCATCATTTGGTGAACACCATCTCACTGCCACGTATAAAGATTCTTCAAATGCTTCCTCATGTCTATTCCATTCTAGGCGTATACACACCCACGTGCACAGTTGTTGGAGACTTTTGCCTTAGTGATATCTGCAGGGTTGGCTGTGGTGCCACCTTGAGTGCCACGCTCATGCGTCGATATATTAGGCACTGTCAACCCTACACCCTTTTTTACTGCCATGATGGCAGGTTGGAGTGCCTTGTCTTGCAGATCGCAAGAGCATTAGCAGTTCTTTACAGCCTTTATCTTCTTTGTATATAGTTTGTAGGTACTTAGTTAGCCATTAAATGTTAGGTTAGTTGATACAGTAAAAGCTTTGTTATCGGGCATGTTGGGGAGATGGCGAGGTGCCGGTTAGTCAAAAATTCCAGCTAAGTCATAATTACTAATGGATTTCCAATTTTCAAAGAATTAGAATAAAAAAGTGAATAAACATTCCTGTTCACAGTTTTCAAGATGTGAATAAATATCTATTTTCTGTTTTAATGTCAACATAACTTACGCTTTTTGCTGGTATTTTTGATGCGATAATGGTAGGAGGGCATTGATATTTTATGATAAACATCGGACAATACACCACATAATAAACCGACTGATCACAAGGGCGGATACAAACAGAAAGAACAGCATTCAGCTCTTCTCTGCTAACTCGAGCGTTGTCTGACTGCTCTCGGAAATTCTTGGGTCCTGAATAGTTTCAGCATTGATTCCAGTTAGCTTCGGCATTGGTCCCTGTAACTAGATTGAAGTTTTATAGTGGGAGATATCAGAAATGCTGGTTTCTACAGCTTTCCGATTGGTAAAGTGCCAGATAACACAGCTTTTACTGTAATTACTCCTGCCTTGGCCTTCGTACCAAAGCAGGGCATGACCCGCTCTCCTAGGCTTGCTGCTTGTCTCGCATGGTTTGAAGCTATCAGTGATACCTATGACAGCTGCTTGAAGTGTTTGGGGGAATCCCATAGAAAAGACAATTGTCGCATCTGTAAAAACTTTTGACCTAGAACCCAAAAGGAGCAGGTTATTCACTTGAGGGCTCTCCTCATGGAGGCTGCGCTTTGTCCTGTATCAGAGCCCTCCCATTCGGACCCCACACCGAGCACTTCGGATTCCATGTAGAGCACACCGCCAGCACCGAGCTCTGCCTAGCATCATTCCCCTTCACTGGTGCCTAAGAAGCGTCAAAAGAGGAGGAGCCCCCTGGCACAGAAGGAAATGGGGCTTTCACGGGTACCACGGCGGTTGGACACCCCAGCCCGACCAGGGATCTGACTGGGGAGCAGCAGTGGACCCTGGTATCTCCCAGGGACCTCATTGCCTGAAGCAGCCCTGGTGGCTAAAGAACAAGTAGGCAGACTGGCACTGCAGGCGCCACACCAGGCAGCAGACTCAGTTAAGACCCCATCATCTAAGGGCAAGCTAATCATGGGACCACTTCATAGGGCAGTGGGCCAACCTCAGTCACTGGACTGCAGGCGCAGATCTCCATGGCCTTCGACCCTGGCACCGTATCCTAGGTCTCTGACTAGAAAGCCCAGGTCTTTGATGTGCTTTCCACCTACAAGATGTGGAACATCGGAGTTGAGGTGCCAGTCCCCATACTACCAGTACTGGCGAGCTTCCTGTCAGAGATCGCCATAGCCAGGTCACATTCACCCAGACGGTCTCCCAGATGTCTGTCCCTGCCCAGGCGGGGCTGCTCCTTGTCACACACCAATCCCTTTACCCTGGTGCCGTTCGTCAGGCAGGCACCATTCCTCGTCCTCGCCTTGCCAGTCGCTGACCGGAGGCAGACCAGAGGCCTTGATAGCTCCACCCTGGTTGCCGGAAGGGCAGTGGTCTGAGGCAGACCAGGAGTTCATACCGTCGCCAAGACGAGGTGATTCGTAGCCGACTCGTGAGACCAGCGCAGCACCTATGGTGACATCGTGGCAGCAGGGACAGTGGCTTGCTCAATGGTCACATTGGAACCTGTGGGACATGTCTAAGGGTGGTCCCATGTTCCCATAAGCCCTTCCTGGCTGTCTTGGACAAACTGGTCCCAGCACTGGAGTCGTAACGCAAGGGCAGCACCCCAAACCCCAGCACCCAAGGAGCCGTCTCCGGAGAGGGAGGGGAAACCTGCTTCTCCACAGGGGGTGCAGTCATCATCCTCTGACAAAGCGGTAGCAGGTCCCTTGGAAACAGGTAGTCCCACCGATGACTTCAAGGAGCACCACGCCCTCCTTAAAAGGGTGGCTGCTAACTTGAACCTACAGATTGAGGATATCGCAGAGGAGTCCAATGGCTCTTTAATGTTATATCCTTTGCCACCCTGGCCTGGGTTGTGCTGCCCGTCCACCAAGAGGTACTCCAAATTGCCAAATCGCTGTGAAAAACCCCCTCTTCCATTCCGCCAACTTCTAAGAGGGCAGAAAAGAAGAAGTATTGCGTCCCTGCAAAAGGGTTCACATACCTCTACATGCACCCTCCGGTGCCATCACTGGTCATGTCCATTGTGAATGAAAGGGGCAGGCAGGGCCACATTAGTGGCACACCAAAGAACAAAGATGCCAAGAGATTTTATTTGGCAGAAAGATTTATTCAGCGGCCAGCCTACAATTCAGGGTGTCTAACCACCAGGCCTTGATAGGCAGGTACAGTTTTAACCTGTTGGATTCCTTTAATGAGTTCAAAGAGGCCCTCCCACAGGATCGAGCCCAGGAGTTTACTGCTTTGGAGGACGAGGGCACAGCTGTGGCAAGAGGAACCCTCCAAATAGCTTGGGTTGCTACTGACTCAGTGGCTGGGGTGGTCACCTCTGTGGTGTCTATAAAGCGCAGCTCCTGGGTACAGTCCTCTGGGTTGTCCCAAGAGATGCAGGCTACTATTCAGGACCTCCCATTTGAGGGGGCGGGGCTCTTCTCCAAGCTCATGGACTCAAGGCTCCACAGCCTTAGACTCCTGGGCCATCCTCTGCTCCTTGGGCCTAACATAATCCTCAGCAGGCCAGGAAGCTGTTCCATGCTCTGCCTCCTCCACCCCTGTAGTCAAGATCCCGGGGAACTCCCAGATTGGGTTCCTGCAGGAGAAAGGACCGAGACAAAGGGTCTAAGCAGCGACACTCGTCATCTTCCCACCCATCTGCTCAAGCCTGACCCTCCCAGCAACCAGGGAGGCCAGAAGCAGGCATTTTGAGGGTACACTCAAGGATGTCACCCCAGTCACTTCACTGGATCCACTCTCCCTCTTTTTTCTCAGCTGCCGCCACCCTTTCTAATAAGCCTGGTCTCTGCTAACCTCAGACCGTTGGATGTGTGACCCAATTTCTTCAGGCTACACCCTGCAATTTGTCACGATCGCTTCCTACACATCAACGTCGGGGAGCTCAGAGTGGTTCGCCTGGCCTGCTGAGCCTTTCTACCTCACATAGAAAGCAAGATGGTCCAGGTCTTAACGGACAACACAGCAACTATGTTCTATATCAACAAGCAAGGCAGAGCCAGATCGTCTGTCCTTTGCCAGGAAGCCCTCGGGCTGTGGGACTTCTGTCTGCAGCACGACATCCATCTTGTAGCTGCTCATCTCCCTGGGGCCAAGAACGCTTTGGTAGATCACCTCAGTAGGACCTTCTCGTCTCACAAAGAGTGGTCCCTCCATCCAGAAGTGGTCAGCTTCATCTTCCACAAGTGGGGAACTCCCCAGGTGGACTTGTTGCCTCCAGACAGAACAGGAAATGCCACGTTTTCTGTTGATTATGGGGATCGACTGAGGCTTCTTGTAGGACGCTTTTCTGCTCCCGTGGGCGAGAGCTCTGTTTTAAGCCTTCCCCCCAGTACTGTTAATTCACAGAGTCCTCAAGAAGATCAAGCAGTACAGGGCAACGGTGATCCTCATAGCATTGGCTTGGCCGTACCAACATTGGTTCAGCACACTGCTGAACCTCTCGGTGGCTGCTCTGTTACAATTCCCGCTCCGGCCAAATCTGCTGTCCCAAAACCATGGCAGTTTTCTGCATCCGAACCTGGCAATGCTGCACCTGACAGCTTGACACTGTTGCATGGTTGAATGAGCAGGAGCAGCAGTGCTCGGCCGCTGCCCAACAGGTCTGGCTGGGTAGTAGAAAGTCCTCCATCAGAGCAACCTACCTGGCCAAATGGAAGTGGTTTGCCTGCTGGACCTTGGATAAAGACATTCAGCCCAAGCGAGCCTTGCTGCAGTTAATCCTGGACTACATTCTGCATCTCAAGCTCCAAGGCCCATCCCTTTCATCTATCCAACTTGGTAGCTATCACAGCCTTCCATCTGCCACTTGAGGTTAGGTCATTTTTTTGCCCAAGACATGATGGCCAGGTTTCTCAAGGGCCTTGAGCACCTTTACCTACATGTCAAGGACCCCGTTCCTCCATGGGACATGAATCTGGCCCTGTCGTGGCTCACAGAACCCACCTTCATGCCTCTGGCTTCCTGCTTCCTCCTCCAGTCCTAGAAGGTCATGGTCCTAGTTGCGATAACATCTGCCTGCTGAGTCTCTGAGCTTAGGGCGCTCACCTCAGAACCAATCGCCCTATACAGTATTTTACAAAAACAAGGTCCCGCTGCAGCTGCACTCTGCTTTCCTGCCCAACATGGTCGCTCTGTTTCATATGAGCCAGGACATTTTCTTACCTGTCTTTTTTTCCAAAGCTGCATAAGGCGGAGGAGGAGTATTGGCTGCATTCCCTGGACGTCAGGAGTGCTCTGGCCTTCTGCATTGAAAGGACCAAGCCATTCTGCAAGTCAACGCAATTGTTCACTGCAGTGGCTGAACTCTAGGGTACAGATGTGGGGACCCCCATGAAAGACCCCTTAAGCTTATTTCTACCAGCTTAGGTTAAAGCTTCCCCAAGGCACAAATTCTTCCTTGTCTTTGGAACAGTATTGCTGCCACCACCAAGTGAGTCAAAGATTTAGGAAAAAGGATGACTTGGAGTTCCTGTTTTCCCAAAATATCCCCCCAAGCCCCTTCACCCCCTTTCCTGGGGAGGCTTGAGAGTAAACAAGGTAAGCACAGACCAGACCCTTGGGCTTTTTAGGATATTAAAAACCCCAATCAGATTCTTAAAAACAGATCTTTTATTATAAAGGGGAAAAAAGTAAAAGAACCACCTCTGTAAAATCAGGATGGAAGATCTTATTATCCCATAAAATTATTTAAAACAGAGGATTCCCCTCTAGGCAAAACGTTAGTTACAAAAAACAAAACAGGAATAAACCTTCCTCTTAGCATAGGGAAAATTCACAAGCTAAAACAAAAGATACTAACGCATTTCCTTGCTATTACTTACTCTTTCTGTAATTTTAGATGTATCATTCAGTAGGAGCTGGATTACTTGCTTGGCCTCTCTCTTTGTCTCTGGAGAGAGCAACAAAAGCACAAAATAAAAACCTTCCCCACAAATTTGAAAGTATCTTCTCCCCTTATTGGTCCTTTTGGTCAGGTGCCAACCAGGTTATCTGAGCTTCTTAACCCTTTACAGGTAAAGGAGGGATTTTATGCTACCCTTAGCTGTATGTTTGACAGGCTGACAGGACAAAAGATCGCCCAGTGTCCGCTCAAAGAATTTTTTCTTGGATCACTGCCTGAATTCGCTGCTGCTATGATCAGGCAAAGGTGCCACCCCCAGCAATTTGTAACCACCCACTCACCCAGGGCACAGGCCTCTTCGGCAGCTTTTTCTGGCCCAAGTGCCTATCCAGGACATTTGAAGGGTGGCTACCTGTCCGTCCATATGTTCACGTACCACTATGCACCTATCCAGCAGGCCAGAGACTATGCTGGCTTCAGTAGGGCAATACTACAAGCTGCTAAATTGTGAACTCCAAGCCCACCTCCAAGGATTCTGCTTGTGAGTCACTTAGAATTGAATTGACATGAGTGAGCACTCGAAGAAAAAATGGTTACCTACCTTTTGTAACTGTTGTTCTTGCAGATGTGTTGCTCATGTCCATTCCATGACCCGCCCTCCTACCACTCTGTCTGAGTTGCCGGCTGGAAGGAACTGAGAAGGCATAGGGTCGACGGCACCCAGTGTACCGATGTGTGAGCGCAGCACAAGGTGGCACCACAGCCAATCCTACAGATACTGCTAAGGTCTCAGACAACTGTGCACATGTGCACACACACACCTAGAATGGAATGGGCATGAGCAACACATCTCAAAGAACAGTTACAAAAGGTAGAAAAGGTAGAAAATATAACTTTTTTCTGAGCCCAAATGCAGTTTGAGAACTGACTTGGGAGACTGTTGCATAGAATGGATAACACGACCTGTGGCTGTTTAGATCTGGTAAATCTATCAAATCAAACTCCCTGGCCTATGCTGGAGCTGTCAGGACAATGTAACCTGCTTTTTGCCTCAGGTTTCTCAGGATCCTCACTTTCACAGGGATTGATGGATATGGGTATATAAACCCTAGTGTTCAAAGAATGAGGAAGTCCTCTGTCAGAGAACCTGGGTTTTTGCCTGAAGCTGTGTACAACCGAGTCTGAGACTACTTGTGGCTTTCACAAAAGTCGCTGCTGAACTAGTCTGCCAGGATGTTCTGAAATCCAGGAAGGTGCCACGCTACTGGTGTGATCTGTGCAGAATGCTGCACCACTCCCACAGCTGGGGCTTCTTGACAGCCTGGAGAAGAGTCAGAAAAATCTTGCATGCCAGGCAGCTAGCCCTAAAAAGTTTGTGCAAACAATCTTCCTGAGGGGACCATAGTCCCTGAATTTGAAGCCAGATGAGGCCCCTCTGATAACATAGCTCCACTCAGAGATAAAGTCTTTGTAATTAATGGTATGGAAAAAGAAACACCAGTGAATACCTGAAGGGGTTCTGTCTTCCACTGTGGGACTGACCATATCCATGTGGTGCCTGGTGGGTATACATACCACTCTTAACAGCACCTTTGATCCATGCATGGAAGTCTGGCATGCTGTGTGACCAAAGTGCATGAGATCATATGTCCTAGAAGTCAGAGAGTGATCTCACTGGTATTGGATGGGTTTGAAGTCTGTTGATGATGATCTCTTGTCTGAAATCCCTGCTGTGGAAGGTAGAGTCTGACAGTGCAGCTATGAACTTTATATTGTGAGCTGAGGGCTGTGAACTTATTGACTTTAAAATGTAACAAGGGAAAATTTTAGGATGCTGTGCTTTGTTGGTCACCTGTTGGGTTAATCTTTTGAAATGTTGGGGCTAGAGCGAGGGCAAAACTCTGTACGGGGAGTGGGAAACAAGTATTTCCTGTGGCTGCTTCCTGTTAGGAGTTGAGACAGAATTGTCTTAGAATTCTGGGAGGAGTTGGGACACAGAATTGCCCTGGAATCCCTGAAACAGCCAGCACCACGTCCCTGCAACTTCTGGGCAGGGGCGAAGAAAAGGGCTCTCTGCATTGCCCTTGCCTGCAGGCACTGGTCCCCTGAAGCTCCCATTGGCTGGGAACAGGCAAGGGCAGCACATGGCAGAGCTGCTTGCCCCACCCCACCCCCAGGAGTCACTGCTGGGCATGCTGGCCACTTTCATGAGTGGCATGGGGCCATGGCAGGCAGGGAGCCTGCCTTAGCCCTGCTGCACACTACTGCCATCCCACACCTGCTCAAGGTAAGCAGGGCCAGAGCCTGAACCCCCCCCTGCCGTCAGCCCCTTCCTGCACACTGCACCCCCTCCGACACCAGCCCTACATTCATGGCCCTGCATACAATTTTCCCATCCAGATATGGCCCTTGAGCAAAAAAAATAAATAAAAAAAAATCAGCTCAAATCTACTTTAGGCACATTATGCTGACATGGCTGTAGAAAGGCTAAAACAGGTGATTATCCTGGAGGATCGCAGGGTTGGTACTATCATCTAGGACACTTTTTGCAGGCACATTTTTGCACAAGTAAAACACTAAGTTTGTATATTTGTCATGCATAGACCATGTAACAGAATACACAAGTTGAGAGGCAAGGTAATGTTAGAGTTTGGACCTGAGGCCCTATTCCATAGAGACTGGAGTAGCAGCTGGCCTGAAACAGAGTAGGCTACCTGAAGCCATCTTTGGGAGTTACATGCAGTGTTTGCACAAGCCCGTGAAGAATTACTAACTATGGTAGTTTATACACATAGACAGGGAAAGTAATTCCTTGCTGGTGGGTCAACTCACCCACAGGCCCCACTTAATATTTTTTACTAGGGGGCAGGGCCTTGAGCACTGGTGATCGCCGGGCACGCAGGATACGGCTATAGGGGCTGCTCTCTGCCATACGAGGATGTGCAGGTGAGCGGGACAGAAAGCCATGCAGGAAGGGTTTCTTGCCAGGAGGCTGACTTGGCTGCAGGTTTTCCCTATTAGCACAGAATCGTTTCTTTAAAGTAGATGTTGAAGGGGCCTGGAGCTTCTGCACAGTATGGTACTGTTCAGCAATGCAGGTTGCCTTCTTCCGCAGATCTAGCTTCACCAACATCATGTTGTTTTGCAACTCCGCCAGTGTTTGGTCCTGAGAGGGGGAAGCCGGCACTATGGTTACTCTTACACATATGGTCCCATGGAATAACAAGGGACAGTACTAACTGGTGGCTTTCTTTATCCTGATCTTCCCTTCACCAACTGAGAAAGGAAGGGGAAACAGACATGGGAGTCCTTTCTATTCTCCATCCTGCCCCCACTAAACATATACTTCCATCGATTTAAGCAGCCAAGTTTTTGGTGACATTCAAGTGCCTAGGCTAAATCCCATGTAAGCCCCCCCAAAGAGCAATTATCACATTACCTGTCTAGCCAGGATGTCATCACAGGCACAGAGGGCTTCTCGAAGTTTTCCTGCACTTGTAGTGTGACAACATGCTCTCTCAGCAGCCTGGAGAGACTCCCCGAGTCTTTGCAGCTCTGACCGCAGCAGCTTCACATTCTGCAGGAGGGTGGGAAATTCAGTCCAAGCAAGAGACTCAGCAAGGCAGGACACAAACACTCAGTCCTCAAGGCAAAGCCATACCACAGCAGCCCTGACCTACATCTCACCCCTCAAAGTTCCCACTGGAGCAAGGATCAGTACAGCAGCTCCCTGAACAACTGGGGAGGCAATACACCCCACACTCCAGAGGAGAATGTTACCAGCAGAACACTGGCTTCCATAAGTGTGTGGCTGAAGCTAAGCAGGTGATCATGAAATACACAGTGCTGATTGTGAACTGGTAAGAGCCCTCCAAAGGGGTTCCCATATCCTTATAGGGGTACAGTTACCTTTTGTCCATCCTCCAGCTTCCTGTCCACATCCAGAGTGAGGGGTTTGGCAGAAGGTGGTGGTTCCAGCTGCTTCTGGTATCTATGCAACTCTGAAAACAACCAGGAGCAGAGTGGGGAAAAAGAACATCTCATGCACATACCCCAGCACAGAGATCTAGGTTCTGTATAATCCAGAGCCCTGTGAAACACCTGGAAGCAGCAACAGGTGAACTGAACCAAAACTTTAGAATTGCACAGGTCAGGCTGTTCAGATCTAGAACTGCTCCATTTGAGACTCCTCATACTCAGGGCTTTTCCTTTTATTTGGGTGAGGGAAATTTCTTCTCAACTCTGCCCCCCAACTCTTATTTACAGTGCCTAGATGCCCCAGTAGGCTAGACACTATTTGTACATATAGGGAGAATCTCTGCCCCAAACACCATCTTTATGTACATCAACAAAGGGTGGGTGAAGTAGCAGCACATAGAAGTGAAGTGGCTGGTCACATGGTAGAGCTGGGACCAGAACTCTGGTCTCAAGATTCCCAGTCCCACTGCCTTGAGCACATTCCTAATCAGAGCTCTTTGAGGAGAACCCAAGCCCCATTCAGAGCCACCAAGGCACTAATGCCACACCTGCAGTAGCGGTATTCAGCTCTGATTGACATTGCTCCAGCTTGTCTTTAACTTCCAGCAGCTCCTGCTGCAGAGTGCATGTAGCTGCTACTACTCGTTTTGATCTGCGCAGGGGCTGCTCCTGCTGTTTCCTCTCCAGGGCCTCTGACTGTAGCTTTGCTTCCTGCAGAGCAGCCTCCAGCTCTTCAATCTTTTCATCACGCTCCTGAGGAGGAAGGGTGGATTTGCTCAGAGCCAAGCCCCGTTACTGGGAAGAGGTGCCAAACTTTCCCATGAGGAAACCTAAGTGGCATGTGGGCTGCAGTTCACTAAATTGTAACATACACACAGCTTCCAGCTACTCCCAGCTGGGTATTTTATAGATCTGCACCTTTAAGAGGGGTCTGCAGCATATCCCCAGACACCCGCCTGCTCAATTGAATGAAACCAAACAGTTCTGTAGCTACCCACCATCGTCAATAAGAATAGGTGGGAAGAGAAGTCTACCAATCCTTAACATTAATCTGTCAATTTTACTATTTTCTCCAGAATGTACACTAAGATTGGAGGGTGTGTTTGCAACGTGCTCAGAACACAGGAAGCAAAGATGCTGTTTTTCAGCAGACTGGCTGCCTGTTAGCCCTGGCCCAGCAGTGGCCGTGCTAGAGCCCTGCAACCAAATGGGACCTGATGACAAGTGTCAAGGCTGGTTCAGGTGAGTAAAAACTAGACCCTCTCAAGGGTGGGTCAGTAACAGCTGTGTGCTCGGCTCCTGCCCACTGCCACCACCTGGCTGCACTGCACATGCTATGGAGCAAGTGCGCCAAGGAGACCCAGCGCCTCTCACTCCGTAGAGCACGCACAACAGGTCCCAGCATGCTGACCCCAGGGCAGGAGATGGTGGTGCCTGCAGCTCTGGCTCAGGTCGAGTGGTAACTCAACCTGCTTACGTTTTGGTCCAGTTTGGGCCCAAAAATTAGGCCCAAGCAGACCATGATGCTGTGCTACATAAAATAGCAGCCAAGAAGTTGGAACTGGGGACTAGCCAGACCCCAAGGCCTGTAGGGAGGAGCAGAAGATACAATTGGAGCGGTCACATAAAAGCACCAAATGGGAGGCTGGAAAGCCTTGCTATTGTGAGAGTCACAGAAGATTCCTGGGCTCAGACAAGCTCTTCTCACATCTCTGGCTCTACTCCCAAGCCTGGTTTCCTCATGCCCCCTCCCTACAGTGGGTCCATTTTCCCCCACATATACCTGAATCCTCTCCTGGTAATAATCAGTCAGTGACTCCTTCAGATTGTTCAGTTTATCCTCATACAGTTCCACCAGTAGCTCCTTCTGCGTGTCCAAGTGTTGGCTGCAGAGAGAAGGCACAATGTGACATTGATGCCATGTGTACCAGATCAGAGATGTATAGGGAAGGCTCAGAGTTGAGGGGTGATTAGCAGAGATGAGTTCCCATTTCCCTTGCAGTATGACGGTACCTGCACCACTGCTCCTTTTGTTGCAGCTGCTCTAGCATCTCATTGCAGAGCTCCTCACGGAGGCGCATTTCCAGATGCATCCTGTCCTGCCGCTCCTGCACCAGAAGATCCCACAGAACCTCCACCGCTCGCGGAAGGTCCTGCAAGGAGGACACAAGATGATGTGAGCCTTCTACCTATGCATCAGGGAATCCAAGCATAGAAAAGGTTTCCCTGGCCCAGTAGAGGTTTCATTGGGCTGGTCCTTGATCTTGGTTCTGCCACTGAATTACTGTTCACTCCCTGCTCTTTGTGAAGGGCCGAGTATCGTTCTTACTGTGCATTATTTGTCCTCACTAGGATTTGCAATTCCTCCCAATTTCACATCACTGAGTCAGTGGATCTGCTGCTTAGTACCCTTTTCCTATTGGGCAGATTGTTAAATGAGGCTAACTCCACACTTTCCAGTAGCCCTTTGCTGTCAGTTGGTGCCCTTTCCTGGTCAGCAGATGCTCCACTCATGGGACAGTGTCATGTCCAAGTTGATTTGAGACATGGATGCAAGTGTCCGTTGTGTATTGAGGGAACCTGTGAGGCTTAGTACTAATGGTTCTCTGACCCTCCCAGCGTTCACTGATTCAATAGTTGTGCTGGCAGCCATCTGGAGCTGTTCCCATTCCCAATAATTTACAGTGCCTGAGCTCCAGTCCCACCTCCCTGCTCCCAAAGGCTGGGGCTGAGACCAACTCACCCCTCCATCCCTGCAGGTCAGGGTGGCTTCACAGGGTACAAGATAAACCATCACCCACCTCCTTATCATACATGGACACTTCTGCAACATCATCGCTCTCTTCATCAGTCTCCACTTCTTGCTTTGAGCCTGCCCCTAAACTCCTACTGTCTCGCCTCGTGTGTTCCTTGATTAATGATTGGATAGACGGCAGTGCCAGCTTTGTGGGAGGCACTTGAACAAGCTGAAGAGACAAAAGAAGTCCACGGTTATGACCCCACAAGGCCCGTGGACCAGGCTACAGGCTCTTGGAAGATCCAGAGCGACTTCTGCACTACTGGGCACCCTGGCCCCTAGGCACTGGCCCACTGACCTGGCTGGCTATGGCTGAGAACTTGGCCACATGCAGGGTCTCATCATACGTGGATGCGCACTGGTTAATGTTGACAATCATGCAGGAACGCCCACGTCCCGTGAAGAAGCCTTGAAACACACGGGTCAGCTTGCTGTCCCGGAAGGGAACAACACTCTGCTTCAGCCTAAAGGGAGAGAAGAGAACCTGCTCAGCCCAAAAGCCAAGCACTTGGGGAATCCTCTTCCTCCCCCTCGTCTCCTGTGCACTCACTTTGACTGCTGGTTCTGGCGCAGGGCAGCGATGCAGCGGCCGAGCGTGTGCAGGGAGGTGTTGATGTTATTTGCCTCCTTCATGCGGTCCCCGCTTTTCTGGTTCTTGCAGCGCTCTGAGCCAGCGAGGTCACAGAGGGACAACCTGAGGAAAGCCCAGAGAGATATCTGTGATCTGGTCCCACTGGCTCTGCCCCAACCCACACTCCAAATATCCCATGATCCCTGCTCTAAGATCACCCTCCCCTTAAAAGCCCATCTTCCAGTTTCTTTGAGAAGGTGCAGAAGCTGCTTGGGCCCCAGGACAGCTGATGGGGTAGCTGTCATTACAAACCTAGAGGCCAGTCAACACTGCCACCAAAATCAGAATGGGGGACCAAGACAGCCAGAAATCCCTGATTCCATGGTGGCAGCTGCTTTCCAAGCACAGAGCCAACTCGCATCTGTAGTTTATTACATTGCTAGTAGGCAAATCCATTAACAGCAGCTCAGCCACAGGGAACCCCACAATCCCTGAGATGGGAGCAAGACACCCTATTCACACCAATTCAGTGGGGAGCTGGTGACTCAGATGGTGCTTTCCAACACCTCTCATAGCAGTTCCCCTTTCTCCCCCGACCCAATTGCCAACCCCAACAGCAAACCCCCATCCTTAACAGCAGCAAAAATGGGAGAATTATGAGCACACAGGAGCTGCCAACTTCCCTGTCCCATACAAAGTAGTGCAGGACTCACTCGCTGATTTTGGGGAGCATCTCACTGCTGCTTCCCTTTAAGTGCAGAATCCGAATTGAGAAGACGCTGTGACTGCAGGGAGCAAAGACAAAAGAAGCTTGAAAGGAACATGCATCAAATGCTCCTGGAAAACACCCCAGTTCCACAGCTCCCAGCCTCAGAATAAGACCACCACCACACCAGACCAATCCTCTTCCCTGTCTCAGACCTGCGGCTGGAGTTCTCATTCAAGTGGGTGCAGGCAAAGCTCTGGTTTTTCCGCCCCAGTTTCAGGAGCTTCCAGGCCTCATCAGCATCTTGGACATTGATCCAGTTCAGATCTGAAAGAGCAGACACAGATCAGGCCAGGCAACTGGGAGAGTGACAGATGCCAGGGTTGCCCTCTCAGGCACTGACTACCTACCTCAGCCCAGGCTCCATTACCAGGAGCCAGTCTGAGCTCCCTCAACATTATCCATTGCAGGGACCAAACATTAGCACAACAGCACAACTGGGAGGAGCAGCTGACTGGGTATAAGATACCACAGAGCACGCTCCCTTCCCCATTGGTGCCCCTTTCCACACACATTACATCCTCCACCCCCAAGTTACTGCTCTGTCACCCGCTCGGTCTATAGCTCCCTTCAATCTAAACCTGAGCTGGCAAGGCCCTTCCCCAGATATCCCCAGAGCACAAGACTGGGTAGCTTTACCTTTCACATAGGGGCTGCCAGTCTGGTCTTCGCACAGCCGCAGCATCTGCCTTTTGCGGTACTGGCCAGGCAACGGCACCTCCAGCAAGTCATAGATCTGCTCATTGTAAATCTCAAAGAAGGAGACCCAGATGGAGACCTGCACATCCCCCATGGTGAGGAGTGAGATGCGGTCTGGGTCAGCCCAGCGAGGACCCAGCTCTGGGAGGGAGAGATAAAAAGGAGGGTAGTAATTGCAGCAGTGCCCAGTATGTCCCAGCTGAATAGCTTGGGACTGGGAGAGGCTGCAGACACCCCCTCGCCCAACAGAAACTCTCTACCCCAGCCCAAAATGCACTCCATATGCCCTGCCTGGGAGTCCCCAACCCCCAGCACGGACTTCAAGCCAGGATATGCTAGGTATCCCCTTAGCTCTCACATCTTTCCCTTGTCAAGAACTTCCTACATGCCCTGTCTCTGATCTGGAGAACTGGGGGAGCACACAACCTTCTATACTTGATCCCTCTATGGCTTTGGTCCTGGCTACCCAAGATTCCCTACTCTCCTTGGGTTCAAGTCTATCAGATGAGATCAGCTGACTGTCCCTAGGTTTCCCAATCTAGGGGACAAGTTCTTTCAGTGGGGCCCCTCAGCTCCAGAGCCTGCTTCCTTAGTAGTCTGACAGAGCCCAAGCCATTGGCCAGCTGGGTGTGGTGGAACACTCAGCTGCTCAGGTAGGTACCCCCTTGTGGGAGGGGCATGTCTATTTCTTTCATGTTGATTTTTGCCCCAGGATGATATAGGTGGGCAACTTACAGAACACAGAAGAGAGCCCAAAATTTCCCAAACACAGAGCTTCCCCCAAGAGAAACAGGGAGCCCCAGAGAATGCAGAATCCTTACTGCCCCTCCCACAGCACAACTATCCAATAACAAGGGTGCAAAATCCACTCCTCCCCAATCCAGGAATGGGTGGCAAAGGATAGCAGGGCGCTGGATGTACCTTCTAGCTGGCTGATGCTCAACTGGTTGGCAAACTGGCTGGTAGAAGAGAGGCCACCAACCCCACTGTCAAAACTGGCACTAGTGGCAGCCTGGAGCTGGGACTCTGCACTGTGGCTCTTCTTCAGTGGAGTCAGCACTTCCTCCTGGAAAACCATGGACAGTGTGAGTCCAACACAACCAACATGCTCTCCTACCTGCCCTGAGACCCAGAAGAGACACTCACCTCCTGCAGCCCCCCACACAGCAGGACCAGCTTCTTGGTCTCCTCCTGATGCACCTGTTTGCTGTCCAGCCAGGCCACCTCACTGGAAAGCGAAGGTTTCAGATCCATAGCCTTGTAGAGCCGATCCTCCACACTATTAAAGATGACAGCTAGGGAGCGAGGCAGAATCCCACCATCTTTGCTGCTCCCTGGAGGAGAGAGCAGCAGCAAGCTGAGCACTCATACTGGCAGAAATCATCAACCTATCACTGGATAGCAAGGGCTCCTCTTACCCTGGATGGTGTGTGTCTTCCCAGAATTGGTGATGCCATAGGTGTAAACCAGCCAGTTCTGCCCATGGAGTACATCCTTTAGCACTTCGCCCATCGTTTCATCAAAGAATGCCTTCTGCCCCACCTCTGCCCCAAAGATCTGCAACCACAAACACCACAGGGGAGTAAGGATGACACCACATAGTGGCTTCCCTCCCTTGGCTGAAGCACCCACTGCTATTCCAGTGCTGCCCTTCCCCCTGCTCCCTCTTTGCCAATACTCCTCAAGCCTGACACACAGCCCTATCAACTATTCCAGTCCCAGCCTTTCCTGAGCACACGCTGCCAGTTATGCTTGATCTAGTTCATTTATGGTTACATGTTTCTTTAGAGAGAAACAAATCCCTCTAAGGCAGGTTGCATGATCTGGGCCTGAGCACCTACCTGGGTGAAGGTGAATTTATGCACTGCCTGGCCTACGCCCCGTGCAGTGCTCCGCATGGTGAAAGAGTCCTGGGGCGCTCTCAGAAGGAGGGTCTCTGAATTCTCAATACAGACACAGCCCTGAGGGGTACAAACAAAACTCCATCATCAGAGTGGCTCAGAAGAGAAATCTTCCCCCCACCCGCGACTCCACCACACAGACACAGCATGAGGTTATGGAATCTCCACTTGCAGCACAACCACCCTGTTCCCAGTGGGTTGGGGAAATGGATTCTTGTATTTTCCACATGCAGCTCCTGCTTGGCCCCAGGCTCTCACCTGATCCTCCTGTTTCTCCAGCTCAGATGGCTTCAGGGGCCGGACTCTCAGATACACCTTCACTTTCCCATTATTGTCCTCAGATGCAGCCTGCAAAACCCCGCACAGGTTAAATACATCAGCCACTGGGGAAGTACCAGAAAGTTCTGTCAAATTCAGTGCACTAATGGGAACCATAGCATGCAGCACAGGTAGCTCATAGGATTCATGCTTCAGAAGCTTCTGGGCACTTTACTGGTACCTGCTCCAGAATCAGCCTCAAGTGCTCCAGAAGTTCAAAAAATAAGCTTGCTCAGGCACATCCACTGGGTTCCCAGGCAGCCACTAGGCAGCGCATCCAGCAGTACTGGAAGTGAAGAACTAGCACAACTCTCACCCCATCAGAGGCACCACCCACACAGATCCTGATTGGGGATAATGACGTGCCCCGGGCCAGACCATACTATTTAAGCCAGAAGGAGGCACAGGAAGTTGACTGAGCAACTGAATGACTTCCTGACTCATGGGTGTTCCAGACCTGACTCTTGTTTGATCCCTGGACTTATTCTGGCTCTGGCCTGTAGAATGGTTTAGATGACGAAATAAGCAGAAGTTAGGTTTTGGGCCTAAGTATAGAGGAGTATGAGAAACTGAAGTTATTACAGTGAGAAAGCTAGAGGTAAGTTGGAAACAAAATATTATGGGAAAATAAAAGTTAGCAAGTGCATGACCCAGGGTTATGTTTTGGTTATAAGGTTTGAGAATTGTGAATTTATTAAAATGCTATCTATATTGATAGTATGGGAAAGACATTGGTGCAGATGTTAATTTAAATAATGTATAATAAAAAAAGCCAGTAAGAAGGTGATAGAAATAGAATTATGGTAAAGAGCAGTTTAATGTTAATTAGTATTAGAGTATAAAATGAGTAGCCTTGCCAAATTGCAGGGAGCCCCAGTTGTCAAAATGGTACTGTTAGGTTACAGGATTATAAGGCTGTACTTCACTGTTAGTGGACTCACAGGTTTCAGAGTAGCAGCCGTGTTAGTCTGTATTCGCAAAAAGAAAAGGAGTACTTGTGGCACCTTAGAGACTAACAAATTTATTAGAGCATAAGCTTTCGTGAGCTACAGCTCACTTCATCGGATGCATCTGTAGCTCACAAAAGCTAAATTTGTTAGTCTCTAAGGTGCCACAAGTACTCCTTTTCTTTTTGCGAATACAGACTAACACGGCTGCTACTCTGAAACCTATCATGGAACTGCGTCTGTGGTCTTTCTCTACAAGAACCAGGGAGGTCTGCTAAATTAGCAGGCTATGCTAGCTGCTAGCAGTGAGAACATCAAAGCTCCAAAAACAAAAGCATTAAGCAGTCTTAACACCATTCCACCTTTCTACAGTCCACTCACCTGCTGGGATTCCCCCAGGCTTGGGGAAATAGCAGAGAAATCCGATAGCAAATCTTTACGCAGGCCGGACCCAAACTCCGCAGCTGTGGATTCGAGCAGGGGCGAGGCTGTGACCTCCTCATCAGAGAGCAGCCCCTGCGGGGAGAGGAGTCCCTGGGCCATGGTCCCCACAGGTGGCTCCGACCAGGAAGGGGAATAGACAAGGTGAGCTCGACTGCATTCCCTGACCTTCTCACCCAGCCCCGACCACCCACCCCCAGTCCCAGCCCCAGCCCATGACCACCCCCCCTCGGCCCCGCGCCCCCCCGCTCCCGCCAGCCCGTGACCACCCCCCCTCGGCCCCGGCCCCCCCCGCTCCCGCCAGCCCGTGACCACCCCCCCTCGGCCCCGGCCCCCCCCGCTCCCGCCAGCCCGTGACTCCCCCCCCCTCGGCCCGGGCCCCCGCCCCGCTCCCGCCAGCCCGTGACCCCCCCCCTCGGCCCCGGCCCCCCCCGCTCCCGCCAGCCCGTGACCACCCCCCCTCGGCCCCGGCCCCCCCCCGCTCCCGCCAGCCCGTGACTCCCCCCCCCTCGGCCCGGGCCCCCGCCCCGCTCCCGCCAGCCCGTGACCCCCCCCCCTCGGCCCCGGCCCCCCCCGCTCCCGCCAGCCCGTGCCCCCCCCCCCCCGGCCCCGGCCCCCCCCCGCTCCCGCCAGCCCGTGACCACCCCCCCCTCGGCCCCGGCCCCCCCCCGCTCCCGCCAGCCCGTGACCCCCCCTCCTCGGCCCCGGCCCCCCCCCGCTCCCGGCAGCCCGTGACCCCCCCTCCTCGGCCCGGGCCCCCGCCCCGCTCCCGGCAGCCCGTGACCCCCCCCCTCGGCCCGGGCCCCCGCCCCGCTCCCGCCAGCCCGTGACCCCCCCCCCTCGGCCCGGGCCCCCGCCCCGCTCCCGCCAGCCCGTGACCCCCCCCCTCGGCCCGGGCCCCCGCCCCGCTCCCGCCAGCCCGTGACCACCCCCAACACGCCCCCTCCGGCCATGCCCCCCCACCTGCTCACAGCCCCCCGCTCACTTTAGATTTGGGGGCGACTCCGTCCTGCAGCTTGTTCAAACCTCGCGGTCTGCCCGCTTAACCAATCAGAACGCGAGCAGCCCTACCGCCAATCACAGGCTGGGACGGGGCTGAGGGAGTCAGAGCGAGGCTGGGGGCGGGGCAAGGAGACCGCGTTTATTTCCCAGCCGCCCGTGGGTGCCTGCAGGCCGGTGAGTGAGCGTTTCCCGGCGAGCTTTGCGCTTGGCCCCCCACCCCCCCTTCTCGTGGTGGGGCTATCGGGGAAAATGGCCGCCGGGACAGGGAGTGAGTGAGGGGCGCGCGGCGGGGAGGTGCCACCTGCCGGGACGGGGCTCGCGGGGACGGGGCCGGGGGGAATAGGGTGGGGGGCTCTGGAGGAGGGAGGGGACCCCACCGTCCCTCCGCAGCACCCTGAGTTTTCCCTTCTGCCTGGCAGAGCACAAGCTGCTGGGCGCCGGCCCCACGGAGCCATGGTCCGTCCGGGAGAAGCTCTGCCTCGCCTCCTCCGTCATGCGGAGTGGGGACCAGAACTGGTAAGTGGCAAGAGTCTCTCAACGGCTAAAATCCGTCTCCCGGGTGCTGCCCTCACGCGCCGTAGCCTCGCTCACTCCAGAACCCGAGCCGCGGTAGGGTTGGTGGAGTTTACGCTGACCAAAGAAAGCGCCGATTCACAAACCATCTGCTCCTGCCATACCTCCTGCTGTGAGCAAGCAAGGAGAGCGTCTCCCGGAAATCTTCGCTACAGGTATAAGGACCAGTAGTAGTGACTGAGCAGCTGGGCTATGTCCGGGAAGGGCTGACAGCGAGTAGAGTGGTGTTGAGAATTGAACGACTATCCACAATGGCAATTGGCTGGATCCCTTAACTGTGTCTTTCAAGACTTGTAACTAGGGCTGTCAAGCGATTAAGAAAATTAATCATGTGAGTGATCGCACTGTTAAACAATAATAGAATACCATTTATTTAAATTCTTTTGGATGTGTTTTCATTTTCAAATATATTGATTTCAATTACAATAAAATAGGAAAAAGAAAAGGAGTACTTGTGGCACCTTAGAGACTAACAAATTTATTAGAGCATAAGCTTTCGTGAGCTACAGATGCATCCGATGAAGTGAGCTGTAGCTCACGAAAGCTTAAGCTCTAATAAATTTGTTGGTCTCTAAGGTGTCACAAGTACTCCTTTTCTTTTTGCGAATACAGACTGACACGGCTGCTACTCTGAAACCTGTCATTAAACAAAATAGGAAGTGTACAGTGCTCACTTTGTATTTATTTTTGATCACAAGTATTTGCACTGTAAAAAAACAAAAGAAATCGTATTTTTCAATTCACCTAATATAAGTCCTGTAGTCCAATCTCTTTATCATGGAAGTTGAACTTACAAATGTAGAATTATGTACAAAAAAGCTGCATTCAAAAATAAAACAAGGCAAAATTTGAAAGCCTGCAAGTCCACTCAGTCCTCCTTGTTCTGCCAATAGCTCAGACAAACAAGTTTACATTTTTTAGAGATAATGCTGTCTGCTTCTTGTTTACAATGTCACCTTAAAGTGAGAACGGGTGTTCTCATGGCACTGTTGTAACTGGCATTGCAAGATATTTACATGCTAAATATTCATGTGTCCCTTCATGCTTGAACTACCATTCCAGGGGACATGTGTAGATAAGAAGAGGGCAGCATTATCTCCTGTAAATGTAAACAAACTTGTTTGTGTTTGTGATTGGCTGAACAAGAAGTAGGACTGAGTGGACTTGTAGGAATTAAAATTTTGAGTTTTATTTTTAAAAGCAGCTTTTTGTTATACATAATTCTACATTTGTAAGTTCAACTTCCAGAATAGAGATTGCACTACAGTACTTGTATGAGGTGAATTGAAAAACACTACAAATATTTGCACTGTAAAAATGATAAAATAATCAAAAATAATATATAGTTTGATTTCAGTTACAACACAATACAGTATATATGAAAATGTAGGGAAACATCCAAAATATTTAATAAATTTCAGTTGGTATTCTATTATTTAATAGTGCAGTTAAAATTGCAATTAATCATTAATTTTTTTTAGTTAACGGCAATTAATTGGCAGCCCTACTTATTACCATAGTTTTTTCCTCGACTGTGCATGTTTTTGTAGAGTGAGCGTAATGTTGTCTTTAGGGTATTCTCAGGAGTCTGAAACTCACTTTCTTCCAAAGGAAGCTTTAGTTTGTTTGGAAATGAGCAGATACCTTCAACAGACCTAGGGCTAAAACTGGACAATTCCCAGGAATGTACTAGCTAACTTATTATTTGTATTATGAAAGTATCTAGGACCCAAGTCGGGGACCAGCACCCTGTTGTGCTAGGACTTGTACAAAACAGTACCTCTTCCAAAGAGCTTATGCTCTTAAGTAGCTAGGAAAGTTCTGTACATTACATATGCTATGGCCAAGTGAGCAGTGATGCAGACTAGCACCCTTCCACCATGTATTGGTGAGGACAGGAAGGCAAGTTTCCAGTCATTTACCTGCTCTTTCTTGCAGGGTATCAGTCAGCAGAGCTATCAAACCCTTTGCAGAGCCAGGCCGCCCACCTGACTGGTTCTCTCAGAAGGTAAGATGCTGGCTTTTGAGTTTTGGAAAGGGGCTACAACTTGCCAAGACTGGCTTCTGGGAGTATGGCTGCTTGAAGGTCAGTAACTTGAGATATCAGGGGAGGAGGTGTTTATCTGGAGGAGATTTTTCTAGTCCCAGTTATGTCCTATGAAGAACTGGGCTTGGTCCTGTTCTAGCCAACCCAATACCTTTGAGATATTCTTGGCTTGTACTAACTCTGAGAACATCCTGCTATTGCTGCTCATAACTGTAGTATTTCCCTTCTTAAACACATACATTAGGTTAGGGAATCTGCTTTTCTCTTCTCTGGCAGATCAGTATGGACAGGAGCAGAGAGTGGAGTGGGAGTAAATCCTGGTACATTGAACCCACTTGCAGTCATAAATGTGACTCAATGTGTGCAGCTGTATCCCCATCCATACCTCTGAACACGCTCAGTGGGTGATAGATCTTTGAAGAGGGGAGCCCAGTGCCCACATGAGCTTTGCTAATAGAATTGTCTGTGATGACTGTTCTCTGTGTGCTCTAACTCCCTTTGTTTTTTTTCCCTAGCACTGTGCATCTCAGTATTCGGAGCTTCTGGAGACCACGGAGACCCCCAAGTGAGTGCAAAGGATGAGGAATGTGGCTTCTGCAACAGCTCTTGGAGGGCTCAACAGTCTATCTGGCAGTGCATTTGCCCACACTGTTAAAGGAAGAGCAGGCAGGAACAGGGAAATCTAGATGTGATATCTGGGCAGGGAGGGTGACTGCTGCCAAGGGAGGAGCAGCTGGGAAGGAAGCATAGGAATGTTCACCTAGAATGCTCTTTCTGTTCATCCAGTTTCCTACTTTAGAGGACTAGACCCTTTCAGATCTAAAAGTTTCTGTAACTGGTTACTGTAACACTTATTCCTGAAATGGTACTGTTCATTCATGTATATCACTTCCCACAACCTTTATAATATAGCGCATTGTGGAGCTCCTGAATTATCTTGGCCACAATTCCCAGCAAAGCTCCCCAAAGTAGCATTTTATGGTAGTTGCAGTCCACAGTTAGAAAGATAATGTAACATAATGCATCCCAGTAAGACAGTAATATTAAACAAGGACGTATTTCATAAAATATATGGCACTGGTGTTGTACCCAAATAGTTTTGGCTTTTAATTCAAAAAAGTCTTGATCACATGCATTGACCATATAAACCAAAAGCTGTATGCATAAAACTGCAGCTCGGAATAAGAAAGGAATCTGGGATTATAAAAGTCAGTGCATGTTAACCAGCAAGTTTCAAGCTTTTTCCACTTCTCGTTGTATACTGCTCTTTATATACCCATAGCATTTTGGGATTGTGCAAGGAGGAGCAACTGAACCTCCTGTTCTTTCCATCTATACTAACACTGCAACAGTTCAGACTGAAATGTTTCAGTCTGTGCTTGTCATAGGCCCAAGTTCTGAGCTAGGGTGCTTATGCTGGCCCTTTTTCCCTCTAATTTCATTGGGTGTTAACATTTCATAATAGTTTTTGTTTGTTTGTTTTTCATGCTACACATCATTAGCATGTGGAATTCACTGCACATGTTACTGAAACAGAGTAGAATTCAAGAGAGGGATTGAGCATTTATGGATAGTAAGAATCTTATCTAAAGTTATACTAGCTAGGGTAAAAATTTGACAGGAAGGCAAACCCTCCTGCTTCATCCCCTTTTTGTTTGAAGATAGGAAGAAACTTGCCCCGTGATGGGGTTTTCTGCATCTTCTTCTGGCTAGGTCAGCAGGAGGGTGTTTGAGCAGTGTGAGTTCCCCTTCTTTTCCCAGAGAAAATACTGGAAGAGGTGAGCTGGGGACCAGGTTAGTTGGTAAGGAAGAATCTGATAGGGCATGGCTGGAATGGTGGGGTTGTGTGGGCAGCAGACGGTTTTTATAGGAGGACTGGGGACTCCTGTGGTTGGTGCTTGTATCATTTTCCTGTCCTTGTTCTGTAGGAGAAAACGTGGTGAGAAAGGGGAGGTGGTGGAAACCGTGGAAGATGTCATCGTGCGGAAACTGACAGCAGAACGAGTTGAGGAGTTGAAGAAAGTTATCAAGGAGACACAGGAGAAGTATAGGTACATATTAGAGGGATCAGGTTCTGGTCTGACTGAAGGCTGTGGGCAGCAAAGCTGCCCTGAGAGAGAGAGAGTACAGCAGAGGGAACTGAAGGGTGTACATTGCAGGCTTGGTGTGGAGCTGAAGTGGTGCTGTGTCTGTCTGCAGGCAGCTGAAGAAGGATGCAGAGCTGATCCAGGCTGGGCACATGGATAGCAGACTGGAGGAGCTGTGCAATGACATTGTGGTGTGGGTTATCTTATTATTTCCCTGTTCCAATTCCCCCTGAGATTGTACTTCTCAGAGCCTTTGGGCTTGGGGATATTCCCCCTTCTCTCTGTCTCTTTCAATCATTGCACTCTCAGGCTTGGGAGGAGTAGCTAAGCTGGACAGATGCTCTGGCTTTGAAGGGTTAAATTTGGAATGGGAGCGCAAGCCAATATGGAGTGTCTCTTGGAGCTCTCCAGCATTGGCATAAGGAGCCTGGTGCAGGCTTGCAGTATCCTGTTGGCATCATCTTGGGTGTAGAGCTGAGTGAGACTCCCTGGAATGTCTTTCATTCCCTGACTGGAGCCTGATACTCCTTTGCTCAGGGCAATCGGGCCTTAGCTAGGAGGGATGTTTCATTGACATATGAAGACTATGGATCAGGTGTCTGACCTGCTGGCCGTGGGGGAGGCACCAGGTGGCTTTTGGGTCCCAGGGGCATTGTGCCACCAAGTACTTTGTTTACTTTGTTCAGGAAGAAAAAAATGGAAGAAGAGGAGGCAGAGGTGAAAAGGAAGGCTACAGATGCTGCTTATCAGGGTGAGATGGGACTATGTTTGTTCCCCCCACCCCTGCACATGCACACATAGAGCTCTTGCTTATTTTAAAAAAAAAAATCTGGGGTGAATTTAAGGCTGGTTAGGATCCAGCCCTGAGAAAGGGAGGAGCCTGCAGAGGCCCAGGTAAGAAGAACCTGGACACTCTGCTCTCCTTGGCTCAGGGTTAGGAGGAAGAGGGATGCACACGGTTTTCAACACCATATTGTAAAAGTGCAAAATGAGGAGAGTTCAAAGAAGAACCCATAAAGTAAAAATGCCCCAGTAGGCAAGGGGGAGAGCTGGATACACTCATTTGCAGAAAAGGCACCTGAGGGGAAGCAGGAGAATGGCCTGATAAGGAATATTAGAAATAGATCAGGAATAAGACTCTCACTAGTTATGGAAGATAAAACTTCCATTCATTCCTGAAGGTGCAGCAGCAGAAAGATGGGTTAAATATTCAGAACAACTTAGTAGCTTTCGGGACAGTTCAGCCATGGAACCAGTGCTAGAGGAGCTTGTGCAGACCCTGCCACTGGGCAGGTTCAAAGCAGGGATCTATCAGCCATTCATTAGGGATGGCATATGATGGTCAGCCTTGCTGTTGTGCAGGAGTTGAATTAGGTGACTCTGTGGCAATCACTGTAACTGAAGTGGTTGATTTGGTGGTGTCTGCTAGGCCAGAAGCAGAACTGATTCCAAGGAAGTTTTCCTCCCAGCTGGAGCCTTGAGGTCTCACTTCCTTTCAATTTTCTTCCAGCTCGTCAGGCAGTTAAGAACCCCCCACGAAGGCTGACTTGTGTGATGGTCCGCTCTCCTGCAGGCTCATCCTCCCCTGGAAGAGACTATGCTCTGGGGGACTTGTCTCAGCAAGCTATGGAGGAGACCAGCCCAGGGGTAAGGATTCTTCCCATGGTAAGAGAAAGCAGCAGGGACTGGGGAGCTCTGTGCAGCTTGGAAGGGCACCTTGCCTTGCCCTATCTTAGTGCTGTAGTATGGCCAGTGTGCAATGTTATCCAGGATACAAATTCCCTTCAGTGTCCGTGATGAGGTAGTGGAGCAGATATCTGGGGCAAAGGCAGGGAGTGAAAAGGTGAAGGCACATGTCTGGAGCAGTGCAGTGAATGAATGGAGCAGGTCCCTGGGGTGTGCTGGGTCAGTGGCCTTGGGGGAAGGGATAAGTGGGTCTAGTCAGTATGGTGAAGGTGTGGCTTTGAACAGTGTGGTTTTTCTCTTTCTCAGGTAACTCCAGGGACATTGCCCAGCACCCCAGTTGCCTCCTTCATTGGGATCCCTGACACCCCTCCAGGCTCAGCTCCCCTGGATGTCCCCATAACCCCAGTCACTGATGATTCACCCCAGAAAAAGATACTAGGACAGAAAGCAACTCCGCCTCCTTCCCCTCTGCTCTCGGAGCTACTGAAGAAGGGCAGCCTCCTCCCCACAAGCCCCAGGCTGGTATGGAGCATTCTGCTCACATATACGAGCATACTGATGAATTTATGCTTCAGGCTCTCGCACTGAATAGGGGAGCTGTAAAAGGCTTCAAAAAACTATCCAGATCTTGCAAGATTCCAGCACAGGGAAAATTCTAAAGCTGTCATTAAACCCTGTGAGCCACAAAGGTGGAACTTTTTCCTTGTGGTACTGTGAATTCAGGACTGAAGAGGTTGGGTAACTTGGGGCTTGTCTTCGCTATCAGCTGCTGCAATCGATGCAGCGGTTGTTGATTTAGCGGGTCTAGTGAAGACCAACTAAATCAATGGCAGAGTGCGCTCTGGTCAACCCTGGTATTCCACCTCCTTGGTAAGTCGATTGGAGAGCTTCTCCTGTTGATGCAGCGCAGTGTGGACACCGCAATAAGTCAACCTAAGCTGTGTCAACTTCAGCTACATTATTCACATAGCTGGAGTAGTGCAACTTAGGCCAACTTACCCTGGTAGTGAAGACAAGCCCGCTGAAAACGAACTGTCTCCTTTGGAACCTGAAGAATTGGAGTAGCAGACTGCTATTGAGTGACACTGCACTCAGAAGGGAGATTAGAGTTAGTCTACTTGGAGGCCTTGTATCTGTATCTGCTTGTCCGCATCTCAGCCCAAAGTTGAATTTTAATTTTCAACAAAAATCAGGTTAACTTTTATAAGTAGGGAGGTCAAACAAATGCCCTTTATGCATTTAAAAACTGAGACCAGGGTTCAGACTGGTTTGTTCTGTCCTGGACTTATCCCTCAATGGCTCATGTCCATAGCCAAGACAGTTGTTAAAATCACCACTGTTGCTAACACCAGTTCAACCCTACTGGTGTTAGTGATGTTGGGAGCCCTAGTATTAGAGGGACAACCAGTTGTTGACACTCTTCAGTAACTTGTCTCTTAGATCTGTTCTGAAAATGGAGTCAGCAACCATCAGCCTGTCTCCTCTTTGATTCCTAATGTTAACCCTGGTGGAGCTAAATAGGTGTTAATATGGGAAACTTCAAAAAACTGTCCCTCATGTAGATGGGTGGCCAGTGAGGCTGAGGACTTCTGACAGGTGCGGAGAAGTTTGGCTCGCAAAGAAGTGAGAGGCTTAGAGAAAGGGGTAGGACAACCTCAATCAGAGAGGCAGGTGTTGCTGCAGCCTCACTTCCAGTCCCCTCCACTTGCAGAAATGCAGTTGGTTTGGGTAACGCTTCCGTGCTGTTCTCTGGAGTTCTCATCCAGCAGTATGCCAACTTAAGGTATGGGGAAAACCGGGTAAGGCGTGTGGCAGTTTAAGTATTATAGGGGGTTTCTTGCATTAACAATGCCATTTGGCATCTATTTTCAATTCTGTCATTTGCTCGAGGTTACACGATGAGCCAGTTACTGCCCCTCTCACTGCCCCAGTTTCCCCACCTGCAAAGCGAGGCTATTTCCCGGCCACTTAGGGGATGAGATTAAATACTGATATTTGTAAAGCAATTTGGGATCCTTGGGTAGAGGGACTAGAGCACAGCAAATAATGCACTCAATCCGACTTCCATGGCATCTGTTTCAAATGATTGTAATCAAATATTTCATCCAGCCATGTTTGTGTGTCAAAGCAAAATGCACCTCAGTCAGGGGCTGGACTGGGTGTAAATGTGTAGAAGAGGCTCTGATTCACAGATTGGTGGAATATTAACGGGGTGCATATCTAGGGGAGAATCAGTGATGTGAACATGTCTCCAGCCCAGGAGCTTCATCTGTGTCCTCCTTTGGTAGGTTGGCGAAAGCGAGATGGCAGTGACTTCTGGTCACATGAATAGCTCAGGAATACTCCTGGAGGTAGGAGGGGTCCTTCCAGTGCTGCATGGTGGGGAAATGCAGTTGGCATCTGGTGCTGTCCCTGCATCCCCTGCTGCTTCAGGTAACCCACACAGACTCTCTTCATAGTTCTCTCTTCTGGGGCATCTGAGGCTTTGGTCTGCAAAATATAGTTGCATAGACGGTTCTATAACAAGCCCTTTTCAGAATGGGACCAAAGACAGCCAGGCTGTCTGCTCATCACATTCCATTAAGAAATCCATTGACACTTCTTTGCTTTCTTTAAAATGACTCTAATCCTGGCAGAGAGAGAAGCTGCAAAAACATTGGATGATAGGAATTGCCAGGCTGGATCAGATCATAGTCTTGTAGTCTGGTCTCTTGTCTCTAACAATGGCCAACACCAGAAGCTTCAGGATAGGGAGGATGGTCTAGTAGATAGGAAACCTGGTTCAGCTATGGATTTCTTGTAAACTTTGGCAAGTCATTTAATCTGCCCTTTGCCTCAGTTCTGAGGTATTGTGATTGGGGGAAAAAACCCACTAATTATTGTGAGACATTTGGATATTATGGTGCTGAGGGCCAGGTGAACAGTTAGACAAAAAGGTGCAAGAATATCTGCAGTGAACAGTTACAGAACAACCTGTCCATGGGAAGCTTTCTTCCTGCCCTCAGCCAGTTACTGTTTTTTTCCTGCTTTCTGAAGCAGGAGAGGTTATGCCTTTTATACATGGTTTTATCCTATCCAATGTGAATGTTCTCATTCTGCTTTCTGAATGTCTGAACTTTTGAATCCTGCTATCGGAGCTGAAGTGATTCAGTAAATTCGTGCTGGAAGTAGGACTTAAGATACATAGCAGCCCTTGAACCAGGAGGCAGCTGTCAGGGCTAATTTGCAAAGAGAACCTCCCTCTTTTATTCTTCCCTCACTCTGATCATGGTGAACTGCATTCTTCCTAGTTCACATCATGTGGCTCTCTATTTGCAGCAAGTTTTTTAAAGAGGGCCCTTAACATCTTTTGCATGTGTGGTGTAGCCTCTGCAGTCTCTTTACATTAAACTCATGGTGTTCCCATAGTCTCTGCATGGTTCTGGCTCAGACTGCATACCTCAGAGTCATGCATTTCTGACACAGTCTACCAGCATGGTGCTCTCTGTCCATAGGTCATTTACAGTACCTTGGCCTCAGGAGGGAGCAGTCAGTGAAGTCTGATGATTGCATTGGAAAGCTCAATGGCTGTTGCTTCTTGCTCATGTGCTTTTTCCCTCTTGTACTCTGTCAGGTGCTCCTACTCTTTCTCGGCTTCTAGAAGCTGGTCCTGCACAGTTCACCACACCTCTTGCTTCCTTCTCTGCTGTTGCCAGCGAAGCTCCAGCTAAACTCCTGCCACCCCCTGTAGAGTCTGTGTCCCAGGCAACCATTGCCATGATGCCCACGCTGTCAGCGCCATCCGTTGTGCCACCAGCTGCAACTCCACAAAGCGTAGCGACAGGTGCGTTCCTGAGCTACGCACTCATGGGTGGCTTAGTACTTGAAAGCAGCGCTTCCCATAGGCTCAAACAGATAGGGAGATGTGAGCTGGGGCTTCTACCTCACTTCAGATGCTGGTTTCCAGAAGGGGACAAGGGAGCATGGGAATGTAAAGCTGATTCCTAGATGGGTGGCTGAGCTGGGGTTCCTGAGGAGAGGTGCTGGATGGGGTTTACAAGGGAATATGCTGGGTGGTCTGGCTGCTGGCATAGTGTGCTGGATCATGATGCAAGAACTAGGTTCCTGATTTGCATCCATTATTGGGTAGCAAGCAAATTGCCCTGTGTGTGTCTTTCTTTTTTGGCCAAACTGCTGTGGGTGGGCTTGGGCTATGTGAGAGAGGCTGCTTCACTTTTCCACCTTAATGGTCACTGATGCTGGCAGGCTTTCACCTAATTGGTCTCTGAATTGTCACTCTCTTATCCTTATCCAGTGAGCCAGTCAGACACTTGTGTTTCCATGGAGGCAGTGTCTGATCCCCACGCAGTGACAGTGTCTATGGACAGCAGTGAAATCTCCATGATCATTGATTCCATCAAGAAGGAGTGTCTGGGTACTGGTACTGGCAGTGCTGCTGGGCCTTCCAAAGATCACAGCATGGATGGAAAAGAAGACCTGGATCTCGCTGAGAAGATGGACATTGCAGTCTCCTATACTGGGGAAGAGCTGGACTTTGAAACTGTTGGAGATATTATAGCCATCATTGAGGACAAGGTAAATGTCAAAGCAGGCTGGGAAGCCAACTGTATTTCTCTCCAGGGCCTGGATGTATTTATCTCAATTCTTACACAGAAGCAAGATTAGTAAGTATTTCTTGCTCATTCAACAATCTTCACCTGCCTATTTCCTCACTCTCTGTCCAAATTAAGTTCCAGTCCCCTGGCAACCCCCTAGTACGCTGGCAACAGCTGTGTGGTGTGGTGTTGCACTCGGAGGAAACCCTCTTGGGTTTCAGATGGCACCAACATTGAATGGGGAACAGATCCCTGACAGGCAAACAGATAAGTGCGACTAGCACTGTGTAGTCCCAGAAGCCCCATGTTTGTGAGCATGAAGGCCCCAAGCTCTGCCAAGGAGTCTCCTGGGCCACAAGTACAGGCAAATCCTATTTTTCAATATCATTCAGTACTTGACAAGACCAAGGAACCTGGTACTGAGTGGCTAGTAGTAAAACTTTAATCATTGCTAGCAATCTGTGATGTACTTGGCCCAAAGTGGGGGATTACCCATCTGAAGACACAATATATGTGGCCTGTCCATGAGTGTCAGGACCTGTTAATGTCTTCTCAGTAATGGCTCTTCCCAGCTCCTTAATATTCCTGTTTTAACAGCCAGCTCATATGGTTTTGGGAAGCCATGTTAGCATGGGCGGCCAGTGACCCAGCCCTTTGGGGGTGGCTAGCCCCTCCCCTTCTGCCCCCCTTCCCGAGCCAAGAGCACTCCCACACAGCCCCCAGTGCTGGGCAGCCAGGGGCAAGACCCCAGAGCACCAGGCCAGGCACAGCCCCAGCCACCCTGAATCCCTGCAGGAGGCAGGCCAACCAGGCTGGGCCAGCCAGAGCAGTGTTGAACTGCAGGAAGAAGGGGCCTGGCCTGTGGGTGGGGCCACATTAGGCTGTGTGGGGAGGCACAGCCTACCCCTACCTAGGATACCCGCTGCCCATGCATGCTGGTTTATTATTTAGGAATTAAACTGATGAAGCCATTGCAGCTTTCTCAGCTCTGGGTCACTGTGACCCTGGCCTGTTAGATAGAGATGTATTTGGGGCGGGAAGGGCTCTCTGGCTGAACCAGTGCAGGGGTTCTGCTCTCCTTGCTGACCTTTGCTTGTGCTGCTGCCTCTGTTTCGGTAAAGGTAGATGACCATCCCGAAGTCCTGGATGTAGCAGCAGTTGAAGCTGCTTTGTCTTTCTGCGAAGAGACTGATGACCCTCAGGCCTTGACTGGCCCATGGGAGCATCCGATTCAGCAGGACCACGAGAAACAGGCACAGATCCCCCATGTGGCAGTGACTGTGAAGCAGGAGAGGCGAGACTGTGACGAACCAGAGGCCAAGGAAATCCAAGACCTAATAAGCATTGGGGAGCTGGGGTCAGAAATAAAGACGGAATCTGCAGAGCTGGAGCAGAACGAATTGAACTCTGCAGGAGCCCTGCAAATAGCAGAAACACCTGAGCTCAGGAGTCAAGAGACAGAGGGGCAGCAGAAAGCAGCTGCTGTTGTGGGAGAGAACTCTGAAACAGAGACAGAATCAGCCAAGGGAGAAGCAGCAACACACAGTACGGTGAAGATAGAGGTACATAGGTGGGGATGCTGTGTTGGACTGGTGTGGTTGAAAGCAGGTAACAGTTGTCAGGCAAGGAAAACCAGTTCAAACCAGGGGTCCATTCCTTCTCTGGAGATGTTTCTTCAGTGAGTACACTTGGAGCAGAGTAGTGACTCTCTTTCCTTGTGGGTTATGATTATTGCTGTGCTAGATCTTGGAAGCCCTCAATGTATAATAGATCTTTGCGCTGTCTGCTGCCAGTCCATGTGCAGAATTGCTGTTGTCCTGGCATTCTGTGAAAACCCACTGTCGGGGACTGGGTTTGGGATAGTGAGATACTTAAATTTTATGCATTTCTTTTCCCTCCAGATACCACCTGATGATGATTCATCCCCTCCACATGTCCTAAATGCAAGTGACGACTCCTCACAGGCTGATGTTCAGCACAAATTTGAGCTGTCAGGTAATTTAACTGGGCTAGGATATCTTTTACCTGCAACTTTAAAGTCCATTCAGCTAGTGTGGTCTGGTTCAGCATGGGGGTGAAGATAATCTATGCAGAAATAGGGAATAATTAATTTGGAATGGGAGGGTACTTGTACAGGAGGGGAAGTTCTAAAAACTGCTCCTGGAAATAAAAATTTCGCTCTTTCTTTTCTTCCCAGAGTCAATGAAGGAAGAGACCCGAGCTGTTTTTGGGAAGGTAATTGGCCTTGAACTTGAGTGCAGTGGTTAAAATGAGTTTGATACCATTATGATGTTGCTGCCTCTCGGCTCCCACACAGTGGAGAGGAAAACCAGACCCCCACCCCACCCCCAGTCCTGAGTAGGAGAGGGCGCCAGTATGTATCTGCATCTGCTATCTGTAGCTTCGAGTGAGTTCCTCTAGGCCCTTGTAATGCTTTGTGGCAAGGATTTAAGTGTTTGTGCAAATGCCCCTAGAACTGGCTAGCAGCTGTGATACACTCTGCTTACTGAAACAGTCATCTTTTTGAAGGCTGTGACACAGGCATTGTTACTGATAGCTGCATTTTGATCAGGTAAATTGATGGAATTTGATCCTGTATCTCAGGATGCTCAGGGTGAAGATGATGATGAGGATGGTGCCAGTGAGGCTGCCAGTCTGGAGGAGCCCAAGGAGGAAGACCAGGGTGAGGGGTACCTATCGGAAATGGATAATGAGCCCCCCGTGAGTGAGAGTGATGATGGCTTCAGTATCCATAATGCACCTTTGCAGTCACACACACTAGCTGATTCCATCCCCAGCAGCCCTGCCTCCTCGCAGTTGTGAGTATCAGTGAAACCTTCAGCCACCCACAATGCAAATCTTAGTCCATGCTGGGGAAAGAGTATCAGATTATCTATTTCTATGTGTTGCTGGCTGATTGGGCCTGTGGTGGAGATTAGCTGTTGATCTGTCTGGCTCCTGTGGTCTCCTTACTCCCAGGAGCATTGTGCAGACAACTCCATCGAGCCAGCTCACAGGAGACAGGTGTGGCTTCCTTTCCTTTGGCTTGCACGGAGCAATGCGCGTAGATCCAGGGCTGCCTGAACTTAGGCCACTGCCGCAGTGCAGAGTTGGAGCTTGTTGAAAGCAGTCTTGCACCTGGCAATGACCCTGTGCATTTGGCTAGGGGCTCTAGTGCATCCCGCTCTGACAGTCATCCTTATCTCCTTAGCTCTGTTTGCAGTGAGGACCAGGAAGCGATTCAAGCCCAGAAGATCTGGAAAAAAGCTATTATGCTAGTTTGGAGAGCAGCAGCCAATCACAGGTAAGTGAACTTGATCCTATGTGGACTGGTAGGTAGTTGGGGCCTGTGCCCAGCAAGCTGAAGAGGGGAATTATTTGCTCTCCTGTTCCCCAGGTTGGTCTCTACTAGTGCTTGGGTGGGGGACTCTCCACTCCCCACATCTGTCTGGTGGTGGTTGACCAGAAGGGCATCTGTGTGTGAAACAAGTGCTTAGTGGTTCTGTCTGGCAGAGCATGCTCCAGCCTCAGACCAGGTGCTCACTCTGTTACCAGCGAGGAGACTGACTGCTCACAGTTGCCTTCTTCTCCCTGCAGATATGCTAATGTCTTCCTACAGCCTGTGACCGATGATATAGCACCAGGCTACCACAGTATTGTGCAGAGGTAAGTGGCCCAGCTGTCGTTGCCATCAGATTTTGTCTGATGTGTCTGTATTGGAGTCTCTGGCAGGGGATTACTAAGCCTCGGCGCACAGTCAGATTGCAAGGTGGGAAAAGAAGCTCATTACCATTGTCAGTCAGTGAGAAAAAGGCTTCCCCAGGACAGGTACATCTTCATTTACAGAAGAGTCTCTGTTCTCAGACTGGATGGGGTGCACAGCAGTCATGTTTAGAACAGTGTGTGAGTGGTACAGTAAATGGCTGTTACCCTTCTGTCCCAAATTAGTCCCTTCTGGCCTTAAAGTCTATACATTTATTTTCATCATCTAGTCTCACCTGCACATTAAAGGTCACAGAACCTCATCTACCCACTTCTGTAATGGGCCCATAAATTCTGGCTAAGCTATTTGAGTCCTCAAGTCTTGATTTAAAGACTCTAGGTTTCAGAGCATCCATCATTTACTCTAGTTCAAACCTGCAAGTGACCCAAGCCCCACCCTGCAGAGAGGAGGTGACAACCGCTCAGGATCTCTGCCAATCTGATCTGGGGAAAAATTCCTTCCTACCCCAAATAGGGCGATCACTTAGATCCTGAGCATGTGGCAAGACCACCAGCCAGACATCTGGTAAAGAATTATTTGTAGTAATTCAGAGCCCTCCCCCCCAAGTATGCTGTCTCCAGCCACTGGAGATGCTTGCAGTTAGCAGTCGTGGATGAGCCATATGCCATTATAGGCAACCTCCTCATACCATCCCCATGACGGGTTAGCGACACCCCACCACACCCCTCAGCTCCTTTAAAGAGCTGATCTTCTGTCATCTACATACTGCCAGGCAACTGTCTCTCCAAATATATTACTAGAACCACCTGCCAGCTCAAGCAGTGCCTCATGCACTATCTGTGGGCTCTGCACTAGCTCCCCTCCCATTAATGTCAGGAGCAAACACCTCTGGGCACCCCACAGTACAGCCCCAGAGTTGCTAAAGATTAACACTCTCTTTGAACCCATTCAGAAGATAGTGTCTCATCTCACTTCCTGTCTTGAGTCTGGAACCATTGATGTCAGGGAAGGCCTGTTTGACCATGATGGTGCTAGACAGACTAGCTGGAGTTATTGGATTCCTGACATAGAATCATAGAACTGGGAGGAACCTTGAGAGGTCACAAAGTCTAGTCCTGCCACGGGTGCAGGGGACTGATTATCTAGACCAAGCTTCTCAGGAAGAGAAGAGTTGTGGAGGATAGACAATGTTAGTTTCTCTTGCTGCTGCTTCTAACTGCATTTCATTCACAGGCCAATGGATTTATCTACCATTAAGAAAAATATTGAGAATGGGCTGATCCGAACCACAGCTGAGTTCCAGCGTGACATCATGCTGATGTTCCAGAATGCAGTCATGTACAACAGCTCTGACCACGATGTATACCACATGGCTGTGGAGATGCAGCGAGATGTCTTGGAGCAGATCCAGGTAAAGACTTGAGCTGAGGGCAGTGTTGGACAGAACTTACGCACTACTTGATATGGGAGGTACTGAGCAGATCTGTAGAAAGAGGCTACTCGGCTCTGAGTGCCTGCTGCTTTTTTGTGCCCTCTTAAAATCTCCCACTGGGTTGGCAAGTCCCAGCTGATAGGAATTAAAGTTAACTTGATGAGTTTGTGTGGCTTTTTTACTCTCCCTCAGAATGACTTGTAGCCCTTTAGGGCTCGGGGGGAGCTTTATGCTGAGAAGCAAACTAGAAATTGAAGCCCCCTCCAAAGTGGTCATTCTCAACCTCGTGGTTTGTGGGAGTAATGCCACTAACTGAGCTTTGTTTCACTTGATACAGTAATAACTGAATATGTGGTTTCATGCAGCAATTTCTGGCCACGCAGCTGATCATGCAAACATCAGAGTCTGGGATCAGTGCAAAGAGCCTGCGTGGGCGAGATTCCACTCGGAAACAAGATGCTTCAGAGAAGGTGAGGGGAAAAGAAGGCTGGTGATTATGCTTCTGTGTAAGAAAGTGATTCCTTCAGGAGGATCCTACTGAGCTGCAGAAGAGGGTCACCTAAACAGACATTGGGGTGCATGAATGCACTTGGGGTTAGACTAGCTCTGAGATCCTTATGTGAACAAACCTCTCTGGAAATGTGACCTTCAGTTAGCTTAGAAGTGGCAGCTGTAGGTTACCACAGCGATAACTTTTGTGAATCACCCCAGCAATTGTGATAGTTCTGTCCTTTTTGTCTGTATTAAAGTAGTAATTGAAACCTTTAAAGAACCAGGGGGTTGTTTGGAGGAGTCCCTGCCTGGCAGGGAGATTGGGGTGGAGAATCAAGAACTGGAGAAATGATCCAGTGTCCCTCCCTTGGATGGTCTGGTTTGCCGATTTTGGGGTCCCAGAAGAGACTGTTGTGATCATCTAGTCTGATCTCATGTGTAATGCAGGCCAGACAACCTCACCCAATAATTCTTGCATCAAGCTTAACTTGTGGCTGAAGTAATGTGTATCTTAGCTAGGCATCCGGTCTTGATTAAATCATTTCATATGGTAGCAACTGATGTATCCTGTCATCTGGGAGCTACATAGCTGCTGTGGGAAATAGAGGCTGAGTGCACAGAGCTCCAAAGTGGTGTTGGGACACAGCAGATTTTGATTGGAAACAATATGGTGAAGTGAAGGGAAATTCTTGTCCTAGCGTTCTTGCTGTCAGAATCCTCACTTGCTGGTCCGTCCTTTTCCCCTAATTTGTTTGTGTGATATCTTGCGGGAGGGAAACTTCCGGGTGCCTGCTTCTCTGCCTTTCTGAGTACGCAGGTTGTGTGGCTTCTGTAGGATGTGTGCATGTTCATATCTGTGCAATCTGATCAGTAAATCTCTTTGGCCTTTTGACAGGACAGCGTCCCCATGGGCTCTCCTGCCTTCCTTCTCTCTCTCTTTGTAAGTATTGAGTGACTGCGGTAGGTAACTGAGTTGGAAGGTACTGCTGGCTCCTTGTCTGGGGGATTGTGACACTGTCACAGAATCTGTGGCATTGTAGCAATGCGTTAAACTAGTAGATGTACATCTAGGGTCATCAAATAAGAGACTTCTCCCATTGTCCTCAGGGTGGGGAGGGGCTTTTGCTTTTCCTTCTGGTTTGCGGGGTTGCAGCACTGTCATCTACTTCTCTTTTCTCCATGATTTTTGTCCTTAGTTTCTCCCCACGTAAATGGGAAGACAGATCTGTTATGCTGTTTTCTGTGGAATACTTGGGCCCAGAGAGTAAAAAGTGTTAAAGCAGGGATCAGCAACCTTTCAGAAGTGGTGTGCTGAGTCTTCATTTATTCACTCTAAGGTTTTGTGTGCCAGTAATGCACTTTTAGAAGGTCTCTTTCTAGAAGTCTATAATGTATAACTAAACTATTGTATGTGAAATGTTTAACAAGCTTCATTTAAAATTTTAAAATGCAGAGCCCCCCCCAAATCGGTGGCCAGGACCCAGGCAGTGTGAGTGCCACTGAAAATCAACTTGCGTGCCACAGGTTGCCTACCCCTGTGTTAAAGGGACTCTGTCATAGTACAATATTAAACAGTTACACAAGGCTTGGGGTGTAACAGAGACCTTGGCCACCTTAGTTCATTAAAAATCTTTTTAACATTTTATTAAAGATGCAATAAAGAAGGAAAAACATGTTAAGTATTGAGTAGGGCTGTCAGTTTAACAATATCCCCTATTTCCTTTCCCTTTAGCACTAGAGCGTTTAAGGAAAACTGCCAGTCTTTTATATGGTATTAAAGAATGGTGTTAATTGTCTTTTTTTAAAGTCCAATCCTGTTTGCTGTTTTTTTCTCTCTCTGTGTCTTGTCCAAAGCAAAGTCAAAAGAGGGGCAAATACTCAAGATGCTGGGGTGCATGGAGATACTGGTTAGAATAGCTCTGTGATCACTGTATGAACCAGCCTCTCTGGAAATGCAGCTTCTGGTGCTGACTGACTTGCTGCCTCTCTGCTAGAGAAACACAGGTCCTGCACGTGGCCTTTATCACCCATTCCAAAACCTAGCAAACTTGTACCTCTGTTGGGCTGTTTAGGGCATTGCTCTTAGCTCCTTTTGATCGCAGCGTTACAAAACATGCAGTCTTCGCCGGCGAAGCCAATCTGTTAAACAAAAGACAAAAGGAGATGGATAGGAAAGAGAAGAAATAAGATGGGGGAAGGATAAGGATACCTGAGGAGAGGAGTGACAAAAGGAACCAAAATCTCCCATAGCAGGTGGGGTTTAGGATTTAGCTGGAGCCAGTGGAGGTCTGTGTAATTTGGGTCCCTCTCTAGCCAGGTCTGATCAGGACACCCCTCAGAATCAAGATGACACATACGTAACAGTGGGTTCTAGGAGGCGGCGGCAGCAGCAGCAGCCATGATGGTGAAGCACCAACCAGTCCACTGGTCCTTCAGCCAGCCAGCTTGATTCTCCCCATTGTCAGCCCCTTTTTGAAGGACCCAAGAGGGAGTGATGGGCAGAATAGCTGGTACCCTGGTGGTCTTGTACACCACTTAGGCCTAATTTCTCTCACATCGATTTTTGGTCCATTGATTTCCAGTCCCAAACTCTTGTTTACCAAACATGATGGTAATACAGTAGGCCTTTTTGTTTAGACTAATTCAGTCTTTGTCTCCGTTTTGTACCTCTTCCTATACACAGTTTTTATGGGGGACTGGAACATTTAATAAACTTTATGCACTCTTCCCCAGTTGAGCTCCCCATTGGGATTGGCCTGCTAGACCCCAGATTATTACAATGGGTCAAATGCAGCACTGCAGATTCTTATACATTTCACACCTGTTCGTTCATATATAGGCGCCCCCCTCCTCCCATCCAGGACAGTGTGCACTGAGAGCAGGCTACAGGACTGGGGGGATCTGCTCTGATCTTTGTTTCATGGCTCAGGAAACAATCACAGTCCTCTACAGGCACCCCTGCTGTGCCACTCTGGTCATTTGGGAGAGCCTGGAAAAGCACTTCCTTTCCTGGGAGCTCAAGCCCTTGAGCTGGGAACAGAAGTTTTTGAGGGTTTGTTTTCTCACACATCTGTTAGATAGAGATGCTGCCTCTGCTGAAATGCTTGTCAGCCAGAGGGAGAGGGATCCGATGAGAAGAAGCCCTCCAGTTGTCCTGCACTCATGGAGAGTAGCTGTGCGGAGAAGCTAGGGAGCTAGAGCCAGGGTCACCAAGCTGGAGGAACACTTCCTATAGGGATGAGCAGCTGGTCAGGTATGTTAGCCCGCAGTCCCCTCTTCCCACTTGAACAGCTCATTTGGAATGTTTCACATAATGAAAAGCAGCACTGTATTGGCCCCCAAAAGCCTGTCTCTCCAGGTGAGAAGCAGCTGAACTTTTGTCTCTTCCTGCTTTCAGTAGACCATAGAGGCATTGGGATTCTGAGTCCCCAGTGGGACGTCATATATTTAGACCCACATTGACTCTTGTAGGAAGGTCTTCAAGGAAGTCTCCCCTGCCTATCTTACAGCAGACTGCAGTGTACTTCCCTCCCCCAGCTTCCAGTAAGCAGAGACAGCTGTGTCTTCCATCTATGCAGTTTCCCAGCTCCTTGAATAGGGAAGGAAGCTTTTTCCATCCTTGCTAATACTGGACCTTTTTCCTTTTGTTTGCCTCTTGATTAGGATGGGGGAACCCGAGGGCGTCGCTGTGCCATTGAGGCTGACATGAAGATGAAGAAATAAGACTGTAGGCAGGAGGCAAGGCATTACTTGGCATCTTGAGCCAAGGCGTGAGCACCATGCCTGCCCATCCCACAGAATAGGGGAAGAGCTGAATGCAGGCAGGATTCTTGCTGAGGCCTGTTCCACTGTCTTGGCTCATCTACATGGGAAAACAATGTCCTCTCTGATAAGTGTAAGCTGAAGAAACTTCTCTGGAAAGCAAGAGCAGCTCCCACTGCCTGTTCTAGGGCAGCAGTTTCAGGCCACGTCTGTGTCCCAATGTTAGCTAGCTAGCTGGTGGCTAGGACATACTGTAATGTGAAGTGTACAGATTTTTATTAGTGAAGTGTAAATGTGTATAATAAAGTATGGGTGAGAATCCAGGGTTTGTGTTTGTGTAATGTGTTTGTATTGACTCGGGTCTTTGTGAATCACTGACCTCTGAAGGAAATCAAACTGATTTAGAATCATGTACATAGCACTTCTCATATTCATGGATCCTGAAGTACTTTCCAGTTATTTGCATGTACCACTAGCGGCTGAAATGTGGCCACCTCTGGATTGGAGAACAGCATCTAATGCCCAGAATGTTGCACCATAGTGTGGTAGGAAAGAGGCAATTCAGACAAATGCATCAGGATATGACCTTGCTCTTATGAAGAAGACCAGAGGCTCTTTAAAGTCTAATTTGAGACTTACCCACTGTAAATGTACATTCCTCATGTGATCCCATAGGCCGTAAATTCTGCATGTTTTGTTTTGGCTTGCTGCTTCCTGAATTTGCAGTAGGCAGGGGAATGGGCTGCTTTACTCACTTACAGTGCAAAACACAGGGTGGGTATTTAGTCCTCTCACCCAGGGATGCAGGAGCCAGAGGGCCTGTCTACGCTACCTGCTGGATTGATGGGCAGCGATTGATCCATTGGGGGTCGATTTATCATTTCTAGTACAAACACGATAAATCAACCACCAATCGTTCTAGCATCAACTCCATTACTCCACCTCAACGAGACGCGCAAGGGGACTTGACAGGAGAGCATCTCCCATTGACACATTGCAGTGAAGACACCGTGGTAAGTAGCTGAAGTTAATGTACTTAAATCAATTCCTCCCCTAGCCCCACCCGAGAGTCAAGAATTTAAAGCCAGAAGACACCACTAGATCATGTAGTCTGGCCACCTATATTTCACTGGTTACCCCATACTGAATCAAATAATTTTGTTTCACTAAAGTATAACTTCCAGAAAGGCATCTAATCTTAATCTGAAGACCTGAAGAGAGGGCAAATCTACAACTGCTGTTGGTAGTTCTAATTGTTAATCAGCCTCACTGTTTAAAATTTGTCTAATCTGAATTTGTCTGGCTGCAGTTTCTAACTATTGGTCCTTTTTATGCCTATCTCTTTCAAATTAGAGTCTTTTAGAATCCATGTGTATTCTCCCTTCGAAGGTACTTTTTAGATTACAATTGTCACCACTCAATCTTTTTGATAAACTAAACAGATTTACAGTGAGAGGCAAAGAGCTCAGGCATTTTTCCAGCCCGGAAATGTTCATAGCTCTCTTATACATCCTCTACATTTTTTTTTTTTTTCCCCAACATCCTTTTTGCACAGATGGCCACCAGAATTGGCACGGTATTCCAGTATGGGTACCAAAGCCATACGTAGAGGCAAGATCTCATAACTACTACTCCCCTGTTGATGCATCAGGTATCACATTAGCCCTTTTTGCCATAGCAGTGCAGTGGAAGCTTATGGTCAGTTGCTTGTCACTATGACTCTTAAGTCCTTTGCAGAGTGACTACCCTCCAGTGTGGTCCCCCGTTTTATAGGTATGGCCTGTATTCTTTGTTCACAGATGTACAACTTTGTACTTGACTATATTAAAATGCATTTTGTTTGAATAGGTCCAGCTTACTGAGGTATCTGGATGGGTCTGTTTCACTACCCTGTCATTGTTTACTACTCTACCAATCTTTGTGTCATCTATAAAATTGTGATTTTTATATTTGCTTCCAGATCACTGATGAAATGTTGAATAGCATCAAACTAAGTACCAATCCCTGTGGAACCCCAATAGAAACTCCACCAGTCAACGATTCCCTATTGACAACTACTTGTTGAGATCTATTAAACATAAGAACGGCCATACTGGGTCAGACCAAAGGTCCCTCTAGCCCAGTATCCTGTCTTCTGACAGAGGCAATGCCAGGTGCCCCAGAGGGAATGAACAGAACAGGTAATCAAGTGATCCATCCCCTGTTGCCCATTCCCAGCTTCTGGCAAACTGAGGTGAGCAACACTATCTCTGCCCATCCTGGCTAATATCCGTTGATGGACCTATCCTTCATGAACTTATCTAGTTCTTTTTTGAACCCTGTTATAGTCTTGGCCTTCACAATATCCTGGGGCAAGGATTTCCACAGGTTGACTGCATTGTTTGAAGAAATGGTTCCTTTTTGTTTGAAACCTGCTGCCTGTTTCATTTGGTGACAACAGAAGAATGAGAGATGAGAAGGAGTAAATAACACTTCCTTATTTACTTTCTCCACACCAGTCATGGTTTTATAGACCTCTATCGTATTCTTCCCCCCCCCCCCCGACAACTTTTTCAAGCTGAAAAGTCCCAGTCTTATTAATCGCTCCTCATATGGCAGCCATTCCATACCCCTAATCGTTTTTGTTGCCCTTGTCTGAAGCTTTTCCAATTCCAATATAACTTTTTTGAGATGGGGCAACCACATCTGCACAGAGTATTCAAGATGTGGGTGTACCATGGATTTATATAGAGGCAATATGGTATTTTCTGTCTTATCTCTCCCTTTTTTAATGATTCCCAACATTCAGTTTGCTTTTTTGACTGCTGCTGCACTTTGAGTGGATGTTTTCAGAGAACTATCCACAATGACTCCAAGCTCTGTGTTGCGTAGTAGCAGCCAATTTAGACTCCATTTTATAGGTATAGTTGAAATTGTTTTCCAATGTACATTACTTTGCTTTTATCAACTTTGAATTTCATCTGCCATTTTGTTGCCCAGTCCCCCAGTTTTGAGTTCCTTTTGTAGGTCTTCGCAGTCTGCCTGGGACGTAACTATCTTGACTAGTTTTGTATCTACAAATTTTGCCACCTCATGGTTTACCCCCTTTTCCAATTCATTTTTGAATATGTTGAATAGGACTGGTCCCAGCACAGACCCATGGGGGACATCACTATTTACCCCTTTCCATTCTGAAAACTGACCATTTATTCCTATCCTTTGTTTCCTATCTTTTAACCAGTTACCAATCCATGAGAGCACCTTCCCTCTTATCCCATGACTGCTTTCTTTGCTTAAGAGCCTTTGGTGAGGGACCTTGTCAAAGGCTTTCTGAAAATCTAAGTACACTATATCCACTGGTTTCAGAGTAGCAGCCGTGTTAGTCTGTATTCGCAAAAAGAAAAGAAGTACTTGTGACACCTTAGAGACTAACAAATTTATTTGAGCATAAGCTTTCGTGAGCTACGGATCACCCTTGTCCACATGCTTGTTGACCCCCTCAAAGAATTCTAGTAGATTGCCGAGGCATAATTTCCCTTTACAAAAACCATGTTGACTATTCCTTCATTTCTGTGCCTGACAATTTTGTTCACTATAGTTTCAACCAGTTTGCCCGGTACTGAAGTCAGGCTTACTGTCCTGTAATTGCCAGGATCGCCTCTGGACGCCTTTTTAAAAATTGGCATCACATTAGCTATCCTCCAGTCATTTGGTACAGAAGCTGATTTAAATGTTAGGTTACAAACTACAATTAGTTTGCAATCTCACATTTGAGTTCCTTCAGAACTCTGGGGTGAATACCATCTGGTCCTGGTGACTTATTATTGTTTAGCTTATCAATTTGTTCCAAACGCCTCAATCTGGACACTTCCTCAGATTTGTCATCTAAAAAGAATGGCTCAGTTTTGGGAATCTCTCACATCCTCAGCTGGGAAGACCGATGCAAATTCATTTCATTTCTCCGCAATGGCCTTGCTTTCCTTGAGTGCTCCTTTAGCATCTTGATCGTCCAGTGGCCCCACTGATTGTTTAGCAGGCTTCCTGCTTTTGAGGTACTTTAAAAAAATAAAATAAAATAGCTATTACTTTTTGGTCTTTTTGGTTAGCTGTTCTTCAAATTATTTTTTGGCCTTCCTAATTATATTTTTACACTGCATTTGCCAGAGTTTATGCTCCTTTCTATTTTCCTCACTAGACTTTAACTTCCACTTTTTAAAGGATGCCTTTTTCCTCTGACTGCTTCTTTAACTTTGTTTTAGCCATGGTGGCTCTTTTTTGGTCCTCTTACTATGTTTTTAATTTGAGTATACATTTAAGTTGAGCTTCTATTATGGTGTCTTTAAAAAGTTTCCATGCAGATTGCGGGGATTTCACTTTTAACACTGTACTTCTTAATTTCTGTTTAACTAACTTCCTCATTTTTGTGTAGTCCCCCTTTCTGAAATTAAATGCTACTGTGTTGGGCTCCTGTGGTGTTTTCCCCACCACAGGGATATTAAATTTAATTATATTATGGTCACTATTACCAAGCAGTCCAGCTATAGTCACCTCTTGGACCAGATCCTGTTTGCCACTTAGGCCTAAATCAAGAATTGCCTCTCCTCTTGTGGGTTCCAGGGCTAGCTGCTCCAAGAAGCAATCATCTAAGGTGTCAAACTTTCTCTGCATCCTGTCCTGAGGTGACGTGTACCCACTCAATATGGGGACAATTGAAATCCCCCATTACTGAGTTGTTTGTTTTTTAATTTTTATTAGCCAGTTCTTACTCCATTTACCATGGGTTTTATTGATATTCAATAGAGCTAATTTTTAATCACTTTTGTACAGTACTAAGGATTTGCCTACATGGGAAAATTGACTTAGGCAGAGTAATTACTCTTTTCTGGAGTCACTTTTATTCTGCAATATAGCATCCACAGAAGGAGTTTAATTATTTCACTACACTTATGCCAGTCAAAGACCTAATTTAAATGCCTTACAAAAAATTAAGGTTATTACATTAACACAGTTACAAGTTCCACTGATAAAGGAGGTAATCTCATCAAAGAATGGAATTTGGTATTACAGGACCTTTTTTCTATAGAACTAATGGTATTCAGATCTTTCTTCTCCCTCCCCCCCCCCCCAAAAAATTTTAGTTGGGATTGAGGATGGGCAAACTGTCCTATAGATACCCGCATCATCCTACTTGCCCTTTTTGAATAGTGGCACAACGGTAGCGGTCTTCTAGTCTTCTGGAATTTTCCCTCTATGCCAATATTTATTGGAAAATGAACAATACTGGGCCAAAGATCTCAGCCAACTCCTTGAGGGTGCAAGTTACCCAGACCTGTTTTAACAATGTTTTTCTTTGTAGATAATTGTTGAACATCCTCCTTAATTACTAGTGGACTGGAATTTATTTCAATATCCTTGTCTAATATTAGTATAATCCTCCTGCTTCTTTCCAAATAAAGAACAGAAATATTTATTGACACTTCTGCTTTTTCTACATGTAGCCTGCTCTGTGTATGAAATTGGAAAGGTACACTATTCTACTATCCCACAGATTTTCCCAAGCAGAGCTACGTAAGATGTAAGTAAATGCTTTATGTAACATCCAAATAAGTCCACTTGTTAATATAACCAAACAACATCAAGCTACAACCAAAGAGAGCTCGTAGGGTTATGAACATACTCCTAAGATTCATGGAAAACAACAAAAGACAAAATCATTCAGTAGAGCACATCAGTGAGCAAATCCTGATCCAGTTGATGCTGGTTGGCAGATGCAGTGCACCCAAGGATTTAGGCAAATATCTCAATCTCCTATACCTTTAAGGTATATAGCCCATACAGATCTATGGCCAGATTTGACCATAATAAACGTGGACCCTGCCTTTGTTCATGTGTGGTGGTCCCTGTGACCATACTTAACTTGTGTCAGTAGTCAGAAAGCTATTTGAGTCAGTTAAGTCCTTAATAAATCATTTGGATCAATACAATTATTTCCATAGTTGCAAAAACACCTAAACATCTATTTTAAATTTATTGTGTACTATATTTCTGCAGTTGTTTGTGACCATAGTAGGAAAGTATACAATTATTTGACCTCTAGGTCAAACCCTCAGGCTTACTTTGGCTAACTGAAAATTAAGCCTGCTGCACTAGCCCTCACACTAAATAAATGTTACCTTTATACTATAGCAAAGCCTTACACTTTTACTATTTTCATTCTCCCACTTACTTTGTGGCATATTTCACTCTAATAAGCATTATAAACTAATCAGCATTCTACCCCTTAGTTGCATTATATGTCAGCCAGTATCCTGTAACGTAACTCAGATATGATTAGATCATAGGTCAACATGCATCATTAACAATTTCACCATCTAATAAAGGGTCTATAACATTGCTAAGATTCCTTTAGTTCCTTGTAAACCTTTTTTAAAAACCTCCTATGATTGGCAGAACTAAGAATAACAATTTTTTTTCCTGATGTCTTGAGCCTTCCTTAGCAATTTTCTGCAGCTCATAACTTCTAGTTTGTTGCTTGCTATGTATTTTCCACTTTACCATTTATATATTTTTGTATTGTAATTTCTGCCTTCATTTTACCAGTGAAACAGGATGGGCTTTTAGCCAACAATTCTTCTCTCTGGATCGTGCAAATGTGGCTTTTTTTGCCATTTAATAACTTCCAATTTTCATTCACATTCTTCTGTCAGAGTGTTTTCTGCCCATCAATTTTTGATCATTTTCCTCGGCTTTGGGAAACGAGCTTTTGTAGTACACCAAATATAGATATAGTTGGGACTGTCCTCTATTTGCTGACACTGAATGTGATCTGCTTATGATCACTTCCTGTCCGGCAGTTAATTCTTTATCAGTTATAATGTCCAAAAGTTACTTTTCTGTGTGCAATACCTTTTGTGCTAGAAAATTGTCATATACCATTTTTAGAAACTCTAATGTTTTATTACTGGCAGCATGAGACTTCCAGCATACATCTTCCAAATTGAAGGCCCCCATAATACCATATTTCTTTCCATACCCCTATGCCTGAGTGATCAATAATGCTAAACATGTAATGTTGTCTTTAATGTAGCATCACACACACATCCACCCTCTTTTACCCTCTCTGTCCTTCCTAAGCAAGTTATAACCAGGGATTTTAACATTCCTGACATGAATTGTCCTATCAGGTTTCAGTAATGCCAATTATATCAAATTTCTTCTTATCTATGAGAGTTTTCAGTTCCTCTTGCTTGTTACTCAGACATAAAGAATGGAGAAATCTTTCAGTTGCTTATCACATCATTTCAGTTTGTTTGTGACAGAGTTTATATCACCTGTGATGACTTAGCTCCTTTCCCTTATGTTATTTTAATGATACCTAGCTGCTCTAGCTAGCCTTCTGCCAACCAAGTTTATGGAAAAGTGGATCCGGTCCTACTAACAGGATATCATCCTTTTTGATGAAATTACCAGTTTGGTTGATTAAAAGTAATAGTGTTGACATAATATGCTTAGACTTCCAAATAGCATTTGACTTGGTACCACACACTATTGATTTAAAAAAAAAACCTAAAACAATGTAAAATTAATATTTCACACATTATATGGATTAAAAACTTAGCTAACTGCTAGCTCTCAAAATGTAATTGTAAATGGAGAACTGTCATCAAGTAGTTGTTTCCAGTGGGGTCCCGTAGGGATTGGTTCTAGGCCCTATGCTATTTAACATTTTTATCAATGACCTGGTGTCATGGATCCACAGGAGCGGTGCTTTGAAACTGTCTTTAGGAGGACCCCCTTCAGTGTGCTAGACCCCCCCCCCCCCAGACATCTCGCTCTTATTCCAGGGTAAGTCACATGGCTTCACTGCCTCCTTAGACTGGACCTTTGAGCGTTCAGCCCCCCTGCTTTATAATGTGAGCTCCCTTCAGCAAGTTTAGCTGAGACAGACCGCACTGGAGTCTTGTACACTCCTCGGGGATTAATGCGCCTCACCAAGCATTTGCAGCGACACTCACGCAGCATTGTCAAAATAGTAGGGTTTATTCATTAACTGGAACACAGTACAGGAAGTCCTTAGGGTAGCATAGAGGAATTAAGGTTAAATAGTCCATTCTGGTCAGTCCAGAGCCCAGCCAAACTATATTGAACCCCTTGGTTTAAGCTCTTTCAGTCTAACCTCCTTCATCAGCCTCCAGGGAGAGCCCTATCTCCTTCCAGCCCCCAATGCTGATCCCCCACCTTACACCTTCCCAGTCTTTTGTTCTCCAAATGGGGAGTGTTGCTCAGCCTCCCTGTTAAGAAGTGGGGAGATCCAAATCCCTTCGGAAAAAGAAAAGGAGTACTTGTGGCACCTTAGAGACTAACAAATTTATTAGAGCATAAGCTTTCGTGAGCTACAGCTCACTTCATCGGATGAATTTGGTGGAAAAAAAAAAACCCCTTCGGGTCCTTGCTTGCTCGGTGTCAGTGTCTGGTCAATTAGCTTTGCCATTGTCTTTTCAAATGCTCCATTGATATGGGGATCTATCCCCAGACAGGCAACACCTCCACCCCTGTCTCTTATCCTGCTCTGAGCACAAACAGTCCTTTTCCATCTACTGTGTAACAGCATATGGGGAAACTGAGGCACAAACTGGCCTCATAAAAATATTATGAAATTTTCCCATATTGTCACACCTGGAAAAAACATAAGATCATGACTAAAAGTTTGCAGATGACACATAAATTGAGGGATTGATAAATGAAGAGGACAGGTCATTGATTCAGAGCAATCTGGATCCCTTGGTAAAGTGGGTGCAAGCAAACAATGTGTTTTTTGGTATAACTAAATATATACAACTAGGAACAAAGAACACAGGCCACACTTGGAGGATGAGAGATTCTATCCTGGGAACAGCGACTCTGACAAAGATTTGGGGGTCCTGATGGATAGTCAGCTGAACATGAACTCTATGTGACACCGTGGCCAAAACAGCTAATGCAATCCTGGGGTGCATAGAAAGGGGAATCTTGAGTATGAGCAGAGAGGTTATTTTATCTCTGGATTTAGCACTGGTATCCTTTTCAAATGGAATCCTGGGTCCAGTTCTGGTGCCCATAATTCAAGAAGGATGTTGACAAACTGGAGAGGGGTTCAGAGAATAGTGACGAATAATTAAAGGATTAGAAAACCTGCCTTGTAGTGACAGACTCAAAGAGCTCAATCTCTTTATTTTAACAAAGAGAAGGTTAAGGGGTGACTTGATAACAGTCTAAGATTCCATGGGGAACAAATCTTTAATAATGGGCTCTTCAGTCTAGTGGAGAAAACACTAACGCAATCCAGTGGCTAGAAGTTGAAGCTAGACAAATTCAGATTGGAATAAGGTGTAAATTTTTGACAGTGAGGGTAATTAACCATAGGAACAATTTACCAAGTGGCATGATGGACTATCCATCACTGAAAGAAAAGGAGTACCCATGGCACCTTAGAGACTAACAAATTTATTAAAGCATAAGCTTTCGTGAGCTACAGCTCACTTCATCGGATGCATTTGGCATCCGATGAAGTGAGCTGTAGCTCACGAAAGCTTATGCTCAAATAAATTTGTTAGTCTCTAAGGTGCCACGGGTACTCCTTTTCTTTTTGCGAATACAGACTAACACGGCTGCTACTCTGAAACCTATCCATCACTGACAATTTTTAAATTGAGACTGGATGTTTTTCTAAAAGATCTGCTATAGGAATTATTTTGGAGTAGTTCTCTGGCCTGTGCTATGCAGGAGGTCAGACTAGGTGATCGCAATGGTACCTTCTGGCCTGGGAATCTATTAATCTAAATTAGCCATCCTACCTCTGAGATGCAGGCTGTACTGTTTATACAGCCTCTTCTCCCACTGTAATGTGGCCCAGTGTTCCACAAAACCAAAACCTTCAGCTTCACACCAGCCAGGCAGCTAATGATTCATCTCCAGTATTTTCCACCTTCAGTTGTTGGACCAAAAGGATTCTGGAGAATATAACTTGACTTTCTACTTAAGATCCCTGAAGTCTTAGAAAATCTTAGTTCCCCATAATGGTTATACTGTGTCATCAGTGAAGACTTGCCAGACAACCTAATAGTCCTGTCCATCTGGCAGTTGCATCTCATATTTTTGCTCCAGGGGGACAGCGCATAGCTTCTTAACTGTGCATCTCTTCCTGACGTCTCTCTGCACTCTTTTTAATATGGAGTGGCTGATTACTATTGCTTGCTTTCTAAGGAGGTTTGAAGAACCTCTCTAACTAGCTGCTTGCTTCATATCACAAGGATGCCCATGAGGTTTGTCCCCTATAGTTTTCTCTTCTTTTCCTCAAGACAGGTTCCTCAGTTGTTGACTTGCTGGGTTATCTGAGAACTCTTTGATACCTGTAGCCAGGTTGAATGCTTCCTGGTTCTCTTTCACATCCTGGTCACAAATTGACAGTCCGCTTCTTCAGTTTCTACTCTCTCCATTATTACCGATCTCATTTCATCCTGTTCGTACTCCGTTCCTCTTCCTTCCCTCTAAGTTTGCCAAAGCCCTGTACCAACCTGCAAGGAAGCTGAAAGTGGAAGTGGGAGATTGGCTCTGACCTTTCTTGAGGCTATTACCCCAACATTGGAGAATGGGATAAAGAAACTGTCGTGAAATGAAATGCTGCTCCATGCATCTAATGATGAAAGAGTCAACTAGCAGAATGATTTAAATATGTCTCAGATGATAGCAAACAGAAAAGTGCTGCTGCAGATACATTAAGGCACACGAAACAATGCACTGAAGTTTGTCTAGTTTAACCAAACTGAGGAAAAATAGAACTTATCTGCCACCAGCTGTGCCTCCTTCTGATGGGAGTTGTACATTGTGTGACCTGGATGTTAAGCAGATTGCGAGACAGGAACAGTATGAGAATGTTAGGTCCCCCAAAGAAGCAACAGCACCAGTCACTAAATGAAGATACTAAAAGTGATAAATCTTTCAAAACTGGGCTGAAAAGATATCCAAACAGTAAATCTCTCACCCTCCAGGGGGCAGGCTTCAGAGTAGCAGCCGTGTTAGTCTGTATTCGCAAAAAGAAAAGGAGTACTTGTGGCACCTTAGAGACTAACAAATTTATTAGAGCATAAGCTTTCGTGAGCTACAGCTCACTTCATCGGATGCAACCCCGTTTGCCTGCAAGTCTGAGGTGTCCTTTCCGCTCCTAACACACCTCACACTATCTTCTTGGAAAACTTACTTTTGGGACTTACGTTTCTCAGCTTGAAGGTAATTTTTTTTCTAGAGAATAATAAATAAATTAAATAAATAATTTTAAATCTTAAATAAAACCTTTCTCTTGTTTGAATAGACAAGGAGACTCTATTGTAAATAAATAATTCAGGGTTATTTGTGCTCAACCCAAAAACAGCTGATTTTTTTTAAATGATATAATTTGGCAAATATTTGTTTTCCTGTATTTGGAGGGGAAGGGAGAGACCAAAGTGAAATTGTAAGTGGACGTAAATAGTACATGTACTATGCACTGTATGTAACTGATAGATTCAGCCCTCGAATCCTACCATCCAAACTGCTGAATTTCTCCACAATACACATTTCTTAATGAAGGAAGCAGCAGGGACATATCATGTCTAACAGGTCTTTTTCCTGGGCATGTATTATACATGTACATAAACTGTAATATTACATTAGTTCAGGAGCAGATTTATGCAATGCTATATTATTTTTAAATGCACAAGTCATACAATGCTAAAGTGAAGGTTCTTGCAGTAGCAGTAACCTAGCCACATTTCAGAAATGTAGACCTAGCTCAGCCTTCCTGTACGTTTCAGAGTCCAGACTGCTAATAGGAGATAAATAAGGTTTTTGTGTTGTGCCTTTCCACTCACTTAGCACCAATTTGAGTCATCATGTTGTCTCATTGTCATTTCAAGAATCAAATTCCATCTGTTTCCTCCAACAGTAAAATTGAAGGAGGGTATCAATAGCAAACTCCTCCTGCTGCCATCTCCAGAAAGTAAACAAACAGCTTTCCTGGTGCCATGGGTCTGATCTGCAGAATGCTGAGCACCGCCAGTGCCAAGTGCAGTCAGTGGGAGCTGTGGCTGCTCAGCACCTCTGCAAATCAGGCCCCACCTGACTAATATGAAACTCCAACACCACTGCTCAGAGCTGCCTCTCAAGAGCTTTGCACCATTTAAGTGAGCAGTGTCTGTGCTGTTGAGGAGAATCGGAAGAAATTTTCAAAATATTTTCATCTTTTTAAAGTGCCCATAGGATTCTCCCCCAGTGGAGTACAAATGGGTGGTTGTTTCTTCTGTTCTAACTCCCATAGGGCTGGCAAACACGACCCCACCTTCTCCATCTAATCACAGCTTTCACTTAAAACAAGTGTTTCTAGAGCTCTTGTTCTGAGGAGACTCCAAAGTGCTCCCGTGGGAGCTGAGGTTGTTATGGTGAGCATTCCTTGAAATCGGGGATTATTCACAGTGCCTAAATAGCATTCCAGTTCCCTAGGCACCACTCCTCCGGGGAAGTCTTGCTTCTGTCAGCTGCATTCTCACATTCCTGTACCCTTCTGTACAAGTTTCAGAGTAGCAGCCGTGTTAGTCTGTATTCGCAAAAAGAAAAGGAGTACTTGTGGCACCATTAGAGACTAACAAATTTATTAGAGCATAAGCTTTCGTAAGCTACAGCTCACTTCATCGGATGCATTTTCCCACATTTTCTGAAAATGCATCCGATGAAGTGAGCTGTAGCTCACGAAAGCTTATGCTCTAATAAATTTGTTAGTCTCTAAGGTGCCACAAGTACTCCTTTTCCTTCTGTACAAGACAGACAAAGGTGCAAGCTTCATTCCTACCCAGTCTCCTCTGAGTGCAGTAGGATGAGTGCCCTCAGGGGTTGGGTGCTGAGATGCCAGAGAGGAGTGTAGTAAAAAACTTAGGTCCAATCACTCAGAAATTACAGTTTCTGTGGTGCAGCGGGAGCCTTTGATTGCAGCAGAAAATGGGCTGTGACCTCTGGGGTCAGGAGTAGGTTCTGCTCTGAATGTGGGTTTTCCAATGTTTGGCTTTCTGAGCATGCAAGGGAATGAGGTGGAGTCTGTGCAGTTTGGGATTAGTTTGTAAACTAATGGCTTTACCTGTCCCCTTGTGTGTGTTTGCAGATGGGTCGTGCGTGGCTGTGGTTGGAGTCCAACAGAGATTCTCCCAGTGACTCTATGAAGAGCAGTGGCTGCCTGTCTCTCAGCAGCTCCTGGGACTCCAGCCTGGAGCTGGAGTTGGGGAGCTGGAGGATGACTGAAGAGGCCGCTATGGAGGAACAAGAGGAAAGCAGTCAAGAAGTAGAGGATCGCAGGCTGGAGTCCAGGGAACCTCTGGTATGGGAGGATGGCAGAGAAGAGCTCCAGGAAGAGGCAGGGCAGTGTGAACAAGACAGTCTTCTGCAGTTCCTCTTGGAGGTAGGGCTGCTGCAGTAGGTAGCCGGAGAAGAGTCTGCATGACCCATCCTCTAGAACAGAGCTACTCAAAGTGGTGGTCCGCAGACCGGTGCCAGTCCGCGAGCCATTGGCTGCCAGTCTGCACACACATTGGAAAAAAAAATTGCCAGTCCCCCACATCAGATAGCTTGAGAAGCACTGCTCTAGAACAATTCCTTGGAAACAATGATCCTCTGAGCATCTCTGCCATGTATAACTGTTAGTGTGGAGCAAAAGAGACCCCTAGAGCCCTATTAGATGAATGACTGTATTCTCAAAGGTTTCAGAGTAGCAGCCGTGTTAGTCTGTATTCGCAAAAAGAAAGAGTACTTGTGGCACCTTAGAGACTAACAAATTTACTTGAGCATAAGCTTTCGTGAGCTACAGCTTATGCTCAAATAAATTTGTTAGTCTCTAAGGTGCCACAAGTACTCCTTTTCTTTTTGTATTCTCAAAGGAAAGTCCAAGTCTTTGCCATATTTAAAGAGGGCATAGTGGCTGGCTGGTTGTCTTGCCTATGGGTCTCCTGATCCTGATGCAGAGCCGACCATTTAAAAGATGATGGGCTGACGCTCTTTTAATAATGCTCTTGGTTTGGACACTGTGCTTTATTAGAAGTCCCTGAAGGTGAAAAGACAGTTGTAATGGAGGAGCCCTATGCATTTCATGCTGCTGATCCCTCCCTCCTCCTAATCACTTGTGCTCTCGTAGTTTGAAGTTGGTAATAAATTGCTCTGTGTTACAGGTGACTCACCTCATGGAACCCCTCTGCATTAGTGGCACAGACTCAGAACAGAATCACTGGGCTTTCTGTGGCTCTGGGCAGCAAGAGGAAAGGGAAGTCCTGAGCTTCAAGGAAGAAATGGCAGGACCACTAGTCCTAAGAGAGGAGGAAAGGCAGCTGCAGGTCCTGATAGAAGAGACTGGGGAACTGCACATCCCAGGAAGAGAGGTGGGGGAGGAGTGGGTACCACAGGTATCAGGAGAGCTGCAGGTCTTGGGCTGGGAGGCTGGAGAAGCTGAGGAACAACAGATTCTAGAAGAGGAGACAGGAGAGCCCCAAGTTCCAGGAGGAGAGGAAGGGGATTCAGGAGAGCCGAGAGGGCTGCAGTTTCCAGTGGAGAATGGAGGAGAAATGGAGGAGGAAGAGAAGAACAGGAAGCTGCTTCTGGATGAGACTTCCTCGGACATGAGTGCGTTGGAGGGGGCACTCCCAGGCAGTGTGGAGGTAAATGCATGAAAACACCTAGTCTTGATATCAAGGCAGTGGACTCGGAGTCTAGAGACCTGGGTTCCTTTCAGACTGCCTGTGTGATCTCAAGAAGTCCTTGTGGCATCTTAGAGACGAACTAATTTATTTGGGCATAAGCGTTGGTGGTCTAGAACCCACTTCATCAGATGCATGGAGTGAAAATACAGGAGCAGGTATAAATACATGAAAAGATGAGGGTTGCTTTACCAAGTGTGAGGTCAGTCTAACAAAATAAATCAATTAATAAATCTCGGGCAAGTCACAATCTCTCTGGGTCTCAGTTCACCATCTGTAAAATGGGGATAATGATCCTTACTTTGTCTCTTGTATTAGACTTTGTCTCCTGTGTGTCCATGCAGGGCTCAGGCTAGACCATCTCAGTTTCACACCTCTAGGTGTTACTGTAATAAAAGCAACGATAATGCTGGGTAGGACTGTACCCTTGCTATCTGTGGCCAAGCTCTTTGCTTTGCCATGTCACAGAGTCAGATACGAAAGATGAAAAGTGCCTTTAGGGTCCACATGCTTCTCCTGTACTGCCAGGCCAAGGGTGTCCTGGAGATGTATCTCTAGGGCTCGCTCCAATTTCCAAAGTCCCATATGATGGAGTAGCCCTCCATGTCCCTGGGGAGCCTGTTCCACAGCCTCAGATCTCACCCTCTGGCGCTTTCCTAGGTGCCCTGTTCTGAGTCAATCCACTACTCCTAGTTATGCCCCCTCTAGCACCCTAAGTAACACTTCTCTCTGATCTAGATGGACAGTGGACTAGATGGATCTTGGGTTTGATCCAATATGGCAATTCCTGTGTTCCTAGGTGAGCTTGTAGTTGGCCTTTGGTTAGCTTCTCTGTGAGCTTGCTCAGGAACCGAAGGTTTGGTATGGATACTGATCCTGGTAGTTGGCTAGAACTGATGTAGCCAGGATGAGATTCTTCAGTGTTGGTTGGACTATTGCATGTTTGAAAGAGGAAGGTAAGATTCTTCCCTGAATTTGGGATTGGCTCTTTTGGTCAGGAGTGGCCCATGACTCTCTTCCAACAGCCAGGAAAGTTTTGGCTCAGATTCACACATCTTGAGTCGAGATTCTTTTATGGTGTCCAGAACTTCCTAAGGTGTGACCGCCCTGACTCTGGGAGTGCAAGCGGTTCTGTAGAGAGGGCCCGTGCGTTTTGAGAAGGCTTCCTAACTATGCACGATCAGTTCAGCAAAGTTCAGGGTTCCATTGTGGGCTGCAGGCCAGTGACCTCACTGTTCTCTGACTGGACTGAAAGGCTGAAAGTGAGTGTCAGATGCACAGAGGGAGACTCACAGCTCCTTTCTGCCCACCTAAGAGAACAGTTTCCAGGAGACCATGAAGACCTTGCCTTGAAGCTTCGCTGTAATATGGGCATATGCAGCAAGTCTGTCCTCTGGCTGGGGGATTCCATTTGATCTGCTGCTTTGCTGGGCATCCCTGTCACTGAGGTACCCAGCCCTGCAGGCATTATTCCTCCTTTCTGTTTGTTTCCAGGGTGATGTTCTGGAGCAGCCTGCAGAACATGCTCAGGGTGAGAGCCACTTGTTGGAGGAGGACAACGATCTCTCTGCACATGATAACAGTGATAGCTACAGTCCTTCTAGAGCATCCCTGGTGGACTCCAGTCTCATGAGCCCAGCCTCCTCACAGCTGTGAGTAGCACAGCCCTGGGTCTGGTAGGTGCTGCTGATGCTGTAGCCCCTTTGCTCCACCTGCGTGCCGTAGCGTGGACCTGTCTCCATGGGCCTAAGACAGAGAGCATGTACATGGAGGGGGTCATCTCAGGGAAGGTGAGCGAACACCAGGGAACAGGGGCAAGGAGAGGGCCCTGGATGCCTGGGTGATGATAGAGCATCCAACCTTTGGATGCTAGTCCTAATGCAGGTAAGGTGAAATGGGGGGTGGGAACCAAATGTACAGGAAACCCCAGTGTTTCTTTTGGGGTTACCTGGCATTCTCTGCCAGGCACAAGAGTCCAGACCCTCTCCCAGGTGGAGATGTGCTGAGACAGCCGAGACAGCCCTGCCCTGGGGAGGGTGTGTGACAGACAGGCTCTTACACACTGGCGAAGCTGGTTTGGCTTTCCAAAGAAAAGGATGCAGCAGAACATAAAATAAAATCTGTTCTTCCAGGACAGGAACGAGAACAAAAGTCACCACAATAAAGCCCTTTGCCCCAGTGTGGTTTGCAGCTTCTTGCCCAGTTCTGGACCCAGCTTCCTGGCCTCTCCTCAGAGCTGCCCTGATTCAGCTCACCTCACCTTCTATGATTGCTACCTGTAACCCCTGCGTCTTCTTGTGCCTCAAGTCCTGGCTGATTACTAGTTTGCTACACTGTGATTTAGTAGTGTTCTAACTGTAGTAACACTGTACACCGGATACCCACCAGTCAGAGCCATCTCTGCCTCCTCCTATGGGGATATTCACCCAATTAGAGGTTTCAGAGTAGCAGCCGTGTTAGTCTGTATTCTCAAAAAGAAAAGGAGTACTTGTGGCACCTTAGAGACTAACAAATTTATTAGAGCATAAGCTTTCGTGAGCTACAGCTCACTTCATCGGCATCCGATGAAGTGAGCTGTAGCTCACGAAAGCTTATGCTCTAATAAATTTGTTAGTCTCTAAGGTGCCACAAGTACTCCTTTTCACCCAATTAGAGCATCTCATTCTGCGGAGAGAAAGACAAAAGACTGGACTCCTTGTCCTGCTTCATTCATTTCACAGCCACTCCCACACTTGTAGCACAAGGACCCAGACACCCTTAAAGTGACAGGCCACCATCGCATACTCTCCCACGTGAGTTCTGTGCACTTGGGTGACAGGAGGCTAGGCATGGTGTAGGGCTGTGGGATGGAACATGGGAACTGGAGGGCTGCAGCAGATCTACAAAGGGACTTAGACATTGCAACAACTAATGTCAGGTGCCTAGAATATCCTCGGCATCCACAAAGCCTGGGTTAGGTGCCGAGGGTCCCTGTACAATGAGGATCCACAGAACATCAGCACACTATGCAGGCACCACCTAAACTGGCCAATGGGATAGGTTGAGGAGAGGGAAGTATCCTAAGCCCTGTCCCCTCACAGCATTCAGTTCCTAAATCCAGGGTGCCTGAGATTCTTGTCTCTGCTTGCGTTCCACAGCCAGGAGCCCTCTCCTGGAGTCGGGTGGCTGAGGCCTTCCTTACAGGGTCATAGATTCCAAGGCCAGAAGGCCCCACTGTGATCATCTAGTCTGACCTGCTGCATAGCGCCGTGACACATTAACGAGATAACTTCCCAAAATACTTCCTAGAGCAGAGCTAACGAAACTGCTAATTTCAGAGTACACCCTGGGATGTGAGAAACCCCTGTTCAGTCCCCTTTCTGAAGAATGAAGAGGGATTCCCTAATCAGATAGGGGCTCTAACCCCTGGACTATAGAGTCATACTCACTTGTGCTCTGACCTCATTCATATTGAATTCATTAATACAAAGTGGAATAGCCTCAACAAGAGAGACTTGGGCTCTCTGACAGCCAATGACGAGGGGCCTTACCTGAAAGCAAAGCCCTTTGCTTCACCAAGTAGAAAGGGGCACTGAACCTGGGTCTTCCATCTCTGAGATGTGTACCTTAGCCATTAAGCTAAAGGCCATAAGAGAGGTTATTGCCCTCTGCCCCCGGCCATGCTCTGAGCATGCCTACCAGCGTGGGCAAGCTAAACAGAGGAGTGCCTGTTTCCATCCATTTGAGGATCTCATTCAAGCTTATACATGAGATGGGCCTCCAGATACCTGCCTGAGGCAGCAGAGCTCATCCCCAGAGGCAGAAACTTCGGTGCTGAGGGAACTTTTACAGCATGGTGAGTTTAGTCACCTAGAGGGTTAGGTGGCAGCTGAGCAGGAGTTGTGTGGATCACAGCAGCGCCGGAAGTCCCTTTGTGGATCTGAGCAAAAGAGACCCTCCACCACCAGACTGAGAGAGCTCAGTGGTCCCGTGGGAGCTCAGTGACTTCTCCCCAGGTTTTGCTTCCTTTAGTAAACTCTGCACATGGCATCACATAGTGCCTTGGTGGCTCAACCGTTGCCAAAGACCTGTTCTAGCCTGTGAGTTGTAGGTCCAATGGCAACTATTGCGACTGAGCTGAACCCCAAAGAGAGTCTCTGGAGGGACCCAAACAAAGGAAATGCCTTGGGAAATACTTCCCCATAGATCCCTGATGGGGGAGCCACTCCATACATCCCTGATGGGGAGACTTGCCCTGTAGCTACCTGGAAGGTGTTTTGTTTAGACCACAAGCTAAAGAGCAGTGACCTTCCCTCCTCCCGAGTGTCCTGGAGGCCAGCAGTGGCAGTACATCCCCCTGCTCCTTATCTGGCATGATGAGTTGATAACCTCTCCTCTGTGCAGGGTGCCGCTCAGCTGCGCTAACTCACTGCGACATTTGCTTTTCAAAAAGACGCTGCTGTCCATCTGGAAGATGATAGCCAGCCACAGGTGTGTATCTCTGGGGGACAGCGCAAACCTGAAATTATCTGGGGGAAGTTCTCTGGCCTGTGTTATATAGGGTTCAGACTAGAAGGTCACAATGGTCCCTTCTGGCCTTGGACTTTCTGAATCCGTGAACTGAGGGGAATCATCAGAGCAGAGGTGTGGGGAGCAGGACTGAAGTGTCAGGGGGCTGTGGGCTGAGGGCAGTGGCAGAGCTGGGGGGAGTGGGAGAGAAGTCCAGGGCTAGAATAGCAGAGGGGCTGCAGATTTGGACTGAGGGGCAGCAGCAGAGCTGGGAATGAAACTTCCTGGCCCCTGTCCACATTGTCCCTAACTCTAGCCCCAGGGCCCTTCCATGAGGGCAAGAGTAAAATGGATATTTTCTCACTGAGTTCAACAACACCCGTCTCTGTAGCAGGAATGCCTCCTTCTGCAAGGATGGGACTAATGCGAAGCGCTAGCCCTGCATGTTCCATCTGGTTAACTTGGCAGCCACTGGTTCAAGCAGGAAACAGAGTTCAGATTCCTGCCTTAGCAACCACCAACAGTGGACTCCGAGGTTTCTTGCCATCTTTCCTGTTTCCCCTGGGGATTGCTAGTCACTGGCCCCACATCAACCTTCATGGGCACCAGGGAAGAGAAACAGTGGGCCTGCTGCCCCCTCTTCGAGAGTCACGTGAACAGTGGGGGACAAACCTGATTCTCTCCTGCCTCTTTGGGCTTGTCCCTCTAGGTACTGTGGCCCATTCCTGAAGCCGGTGTCAGACAAGCAGGCTCCTGGGTACAAGGATGTGGTGAGAAGGTAGGAAGGCTGCTCTAGAGCATTTTCATCTGCTTCCTCCACCTTCCCAGAGCCCCAGCATGTAGAGAGGAAAAAGATATGGGGCAGCTTTGTGTCATCTGTCCCATGTTCATCACCATAGTATCTGCCTCCCATCAGGGAACAGGGTGGGATGGTTCCCTACAGTGTCTTCTTCAAGGCTTAGTCCAAAGCAGTGGGGCTCCCATCCTGCCCCAGCTCTCCTAAGGAGACTCTCCTGTCCCTGAATAGACCTCACTCTCCAGAAACTTTTTCTTATATACAGCTTCCATTTTGCCTTTCAGCATCCATGTTCCTTTTTGAAATGTCACACCTAAAATACTCCCACTTCCTCCTGTGGGTTTATACCCTTCAAATACTTTGAAGCTATTCTTAGCCCCATCCCCTGCTGGGATGCCTCCAGGAACCAGCCAGGCACGGTGGCAGGTGCGGAGAGCTGATTTAATTTATTTTTATAAAAACCCCTTCCAGGTGATTTGGGACCATTGATCTGTGCAATGACCCTGCAACAGCACCATGTATTATGCCAATCCTCCCCCCTGTTTGTCATTAATGCCAGTTTATTTGTGAGCTGCTATGAGCAGGATAATGTGTTTGTACAGCACACAGTGCACCAGGGCCCTGTCCTGACGAGGCCTTTACATGCTATAACCAGAATGAGCCAAGCTATACAAAATTAACATAGTCCTGCCTCACAAAGCGGGCTCTTCCAGCCCCTGAGCATGGCTGTATTATCACTCAGAGGGGGCTTTCCAAACAAACGGGGCAGGGGCGTTCTCAGCTTACAGTCTGAACAGTGAACAGCTAGGGTGAGACAAGACACGGAAAAGGAACTGTGTGAGAATAGCTACAGCTTTAGGGGCTCTTGGATGGTGCAAAGCCTGACTCCCAGGCCCCCAGTGGCATTCGCAGCCCTGAGTTAGATGCCCAGGTTAGCCATGCATTGGCTGGAGAGAGCAAGGCACCTCAGAAAGGGAATCATGGAGCCAGCAAGCTGAGAAAGGTACTGCTTTGGTGAAATTCAGAGGAAGGGGATGAGGCTTAGGGCATCGTCTTTACTCAGGCTGCTGAGTTGTGAGCCCTCTCCTGGAGTTAGGTGCTTGAGCCAGGTCAGACCTTTCTCATGGTGGGGGAAGATAAAGGGAAATGCACACACCCCTTGTAGCCAAGGGGCTAGGAGTGATAGCTCTCACCTGCGCTATAGGGTCCAGGATTCAAGTCGCAGCTCCAAATCAGGCAAGCATGGGGATTCAAGCCTGGATCTCCCACATCCCAGGGGAGCACCCTAACTGCTAGGCAACTCACTGTTTGGGGCTGTGTCTCCCACTCTCTCTTGCTGGCAATGTTCTAATTTGTAAGGCTAATTTCTTGGCACATGGACTTGAACCTACTTTTCCCACATTCCAGGTGAGGGCCCTCTGAGGTATTGGGATACCTGTATCAGCCAACCTGCCCAAAAAACTCTTACCCCAGTAGTCTTTTGTGTAGGGTAGGCATATTCAAAGTATACTTACCACATTGAGGTAGGCAGGGGAGTGCTTTGCTGGAGAATGCTGTTGGGGCTTAGGTGTGAGCTAGAGGGCCAAGGAGCTTGGTAGTGTCAGGACATACATCCCCATCAGCAGAAACTTAGGTGCCTGCCGGGTTAGCCAGCAGCAGAGCAGTGGTTCTTTGAGTAGTGTCCTAATGGGTGTTCCACCTCAGGTGCGCATGCGCCTCTCGAGCCTTTGATTGGAGATTTCCATTTGGCCTGCATATGCGCCTCATGCTGCACACCAAGGGTATATAGGGCTGCGCAGGTGAGCTGCCGTCAGTTCCTTCTCTGTCACCTCGGCCTGGCACACAGCTCTGGCATGTCCACCTTCTGCCTGCCTCAGCGTGTTCTGCAGTTGTTCTGTTAGTGTTAGTTGTTAATATTATCATTCATTAGCTAGTTGTGAGAAGACTGATGTTTTTCTTCTCCCTTTTTTCTCTGTTTTTTCTTTTTCCCGGGGAGCCAATTTAGCTTGGCTGTGTATGCCAGGCTCACCAGGTTTCAGATACCGCCTCTCCTGTCAGGAGACTGTTCTGGTCAGCAATGACCACCCTAGATGTATTCATTGCTTGGGAGAGCCGGGACTCTCTCAAAAATGTAACTTTTGCCTGGCTCTCAAATCTAGAGCACATAAGAATGGGGAGACCAAATTGAGGCTTCTGATGATGATGCATGCCCTGCAGGCCACTTCTGAGTCAGGAGACAACCACACACACACACCACACACCCCTCTGACCTTGACCCAGATGTCCCCTAACAGGGAGAAGACTTCAGAAGATTCAGGGAAAGCACCAAAGATGCAGAGCTTGGTCTTCCACTACAAGGAGCTGGCTCCCAAAAGACCCCGATCTCCCACTAAGTCTACAGTGTCGAAGGCCTTGACCTCTTGGCTCAGTATTGTGGAGGCAAAAGACTTTCTCCTGTACCGGTGGGTCCAGGAGACCCGGCGCACTTTGGAGAAGCATGGCTCCAGCAGGCCCCTGGTATTGTCTATGAAGGATGGGAGGCCCACGACATATACTTCTCTAGAATGGCATCATCTACCTCAGACATAACATCAGTGCCTTCTCACTCGGCACCTTTGGTATCAGGAAAATTGAAGTGCCAGACACCTTCAGTCCCGGTGCTGATGTATTCCAGATCAATGGTACCATCCACCTAAATGCAGTGGCACTGACCCACTCAGTATTGCAGGAATTCCACTACTGTAGGGACTGGTCCGTTTTAGACAAGCCAGTGCCCCCACTGCTTAGTGGTACCAGACAGCTCTTGGTACCGAGACCCAGTCTCTGAATTACCATTGTTTCCTGATACTACAAGTGTGTCTGCCTTTTTCTACTGCCTCCCCTGACCCACACCATTGGAGGACATTGAGGAGGATGAAGGAGACAGTCAATCAGTCTTGTCTTTAGCAGTGCAGGGTTCCCCTCCTCATCTATACAGGAATCCATACTTCAATAAGGATCCGCATCCACAACAGGGATGGTGGGATCAGCCCTGGGTGCCACCCCCTCTCCCTTATACCCCCTCAGTAGCCTGGGTGGCATATCGTCAGCAATTTTCTAGACCTCAGGCTCCAATGCACTGAAAGACTAGGGTTACACAGTCTCTTCTACCAAACTCCGAACATGAGGAGATCTTTGAAGAACAGGAGACTAGAGTGGATAAGGAGGCCGCCCTCAAACCCCTATGTCATCCTCATCTCTGGATGAGGTACTCATGCCTCCACCACCGTCAATGGCTGACGATTTTTGCTTTTCCAGGACCTTATGAAGAGGGTCGCTGACACCCTTCAGATACCTCTTGAGTCGGTTAAAGACTCACAACACAAGCTCCTGGACATTCTGCAGTCAGCAACACCCACCTGGGTTGTGCTACCCATTAATGAACCGCTCCTAGATCCAGTGAAGACTGGGCGGCAAACTACTGCTGTCATCCTACCAATTTGCAAGTAGGCAGATAAGAAACATTATGTTTCTCCCAGGGACTCAGAACTTTTGTTCTCACACTCTCTGCCTAATTCCCTGATAATAGATGCTGTAAATGAGAGTGGTAAACATCATTACTCTAAGTCAGGGGTCGGCAACCTTTGATAAACCCATTGTTTCATGTTCTCTGTGTGTGTGTATATAAATCTCTCCTCTGTTTTTTCCACCAAATGCATCCGATGAAGTGAGCTGTAGCTCACGAAAGCTTATGCTCTAATAAATTTGTTAGTCTCTAAGGTGCCACAAGTACTCCTTTTCTTTTTGCGAATACAGACTAACACGGCTGCTACTCTGAAACCTTTGAAAAGTGGTGTGTCAAGTCTTCATTTGTTTACTGTAATTTAAAGTTTTGCATGCTGGGGTGGGCGCTCAGCCACTCAGTCCACTGCCAGTCTGGGGTCCCGGCCATCAGCCCCGCTCAGCCCGCTACCGGCCTGGGGTTCTGTTCAGCCAGGCAAGCAGCGGGCTGAGCGGGGCCGGTGGCTGGGACCCCGGCTGGCAGCAGAGTGCCACTAAAAATCAGCTCGTGTGCTGCCTTTGGCATGCATACCGCAGGTTGCCAACCCCTGCTCTAAGTCTACCCTTTATGATAAAGACCAGAAGAGGTTAGACCTTTCTGGCCTAAAGGCTTACTCATCCATGACCCTCCAGGTTCGTATCTCAAACTATCAGATGATCATGGCCAAGTACGACATCACGAATTACAACTTATTTGCAGCCTTTATTGAACATCTTCCACAGGAACATAGAGAACTCGTACAGGGCATCATCAGGAAAAGTCAGTGATTTAGCCAGAACCTCTCCAAGTGTTCTTAGATGCTTTGGACACTACCGCCAGATCAATCTCCACAGCAGTTGTTATGCACAGGGTTTCATGGCTGCATCTATCAGGGTTTTCGAGAGCGGTTCAGAATACTGGTGAGGACTTTCCATTTGATGGTCAGAAGTTCTTCTCGAAAACTACAGGGCCACACTGGGGTCTATGGACATGTATACCCCTATGAACAAGAGATTTAGCAGGTCTCAGACTGCCCAGAGATCGTGCCCTGCCCAGTTCTCTGGATTTCACAGAACCTCCAAACCCACTAGAAAGATTCCAGAGGAGGAGAGCTCCTCACTCTCCTTCATTGAGTACCCAGTCATCATCAAAACAACCATTTTGACAGGTCAATGGAGGGTTCAATTCTGCCCTCACCTCTAGTTTGCAAGCTACAACCTTTTGGCCTCCACCCCACTTTTGGAGACCATCTTTCCCATTTCCAACAGACTTGGCAGCATATTACAACAGACAAGGGGTCATGGAGGTTATAACATCAGACTACACCATCCATTTTACATCCCTTCTTCCCTCCCATCCCCCTTCCTTATCCCTCTTCAGGGACCCCTCTTACGAGACTACGCTGAGTCAAGAAGTGCACTGACTCCTTTGTTTAGGAGTGATAGAGCAACTCCCATCTCCTCGCAGGGGGAAAGTTTTTCACTCAAAGTATTTTCTCATATGGAGGGTGGAGATTGATCTTAGATCTAAGTTGACTGAACAAATTTGTGACATCTCAGAAGTTCAGGATGTGACTTATAGTTGCCAAAGTCCTTCTCTAGAGATTGCTTTTTGGCCCTTGACTTGCAAAACGCCTATTTCCATACAGTGATTCACGCTGCTCACAGGAAATACCTACATTTTACCATGGGCCAGGAGTATTTTCAATACCATGTACTTCCTTTTGGCCCCAAGGGTGTTCTCAAAGGTTCTAGTAAAAGTAACTGCTTACCTTCAGTGACAGGCAATTTTAGACTTCCTGTGTCTCTATGACTGGCTACTCAAGGGCCGATCTTACACAACAGTATGGACCTCCATCCAGACAGCTCTTGCTCTCTTCCAGGACTTGGGTCTCCAGCTAAATGTAAAAAAAATCTGTTAGTTCCAGTACAGAAAATACAATTCATAAGGGCATACTTGGATTCATTAGCAGCCAGAACCTTCCTTCCTATGAATGGATTCATAACCTAGGCAAATCTGTGATAATTCAAGGAAGACCCCGAACTACTATAAGGAACTATTTACAACTTCTAAATCATATGGCAGCTTGCATCTTTTAACTAAACATGGAAGATTATACTACCACTGCTTTCAGGGCTGGTTCAGAAGGATCTATTCCTCAACCAGAGACAGCTTTGGACAAACAGGTCACAGTTCCCCTCCAGGTAAAGGACTCTCTAGACTGATGGAAAAAATCAACTCAGTGCCTGCGTGGGCGTCCCTTTCATCCGCTCTGCTCCATTGATAACTGTGACGATGGACACATCACTGTGAAGGTGGGAAGCAGACATCAGTAACCTCACAACTCAGGGCAGATGGTGACCTAAGTAAACAGGTCTTCATATCAACCTGCTGGAACTCAGGGCAGTCAGGAATGCCTGCCTTCAGTTCTGATGCTTCATTGGGGCAAATCAATCAGGATCATGACAGAAAGTGTGGGTTGCATATTCTGTATCAACAAATGGGGAGGTGCAAGATCCCTTTCCCTGTGTGCCAAAGCTATAAAGTTGTGGAACTCGTGTATAGCCCATCACATTCTTCAAGAAGTGTCCCTATGGGTGCTGCACTGTAGATGTGTCTGCGTCCCTGCTCTGCTGTCTGGGAGAGAACCACGTAAGTGTGGCTTATGTCAACAACTGAAGCTCAGATGCAGAAAGGCTAGAGAACTGAGACTTAAGCTTCTCCTAATGGAGGTGCCCCTTCAACCACAAAGCCTGGTTCCTTCATGATTCCAGCACATAGAATCATACTGCTCTGAAGAGGTACAAGAAGTGTTATTACACAGGAGGAAAATGACTACCCGGCATACTTACCTACAAAAGTCGACCAGATTTCGAATTTGGTGCCAGCCCATAGGAGTCACTCCAGATACAGCCACTCTACCTGTAATCTTAGATTATTTGCTGAATCTCAAGAAATTGGGACTCTATTAGCTTGCTGTAAGTACACTTAACAGCGGTAGCAACCTTCCACCAGCAAATAGAAGGGACTCAATTTTCTCCCACCTGACAACAAAGAGGTTTCTCAAAGGCCTAGTGAACCTCTTTCCCCAACCCAGGCTTCCTACCCCACAATGGGATCTCAGTCTACTTTTATAAGGAATATACCGCCCTTTGAATCCATGGACACTTGTTCTCTGACTCACCTTTTCAGGAAGACAGTGTTCCTGATCGCCTTCACCTCAGCAAGAAGGATTGGGAAGATAGTGGCTCTGATAGCACATCCACCCTTCACAGTGTTCTTCCCTGGCAAAGTCACCCTCAGACCACATCTGAAGTTCAACCCCAAAGCAACTTGAGCATTTCACATAAACCAGCTCATTCACCTTCCGACCTTTTATCCCAAATCTCATCAGGATAATAGGGAAGCCATCCTCCATACACTTGACATAAAGAGACCCTTGGACTTCTATTTGGACAGGACAAAAACTTTATAAAATCTCTGAGACTCTTCCTCTCTATCATGGACAGGTCTAAAGGCACAGCAATTTCAGCTCAAAGACTCTCCAAATGGGTCTCGAACTGGATCAAACTCTGTTATCAGATTCATAATTTAGCACCTCAATCCACAGTCCACACACGCTACGACATCGGTTTCCTCGTCTGTCACCTTCTCCAAAGGTATCCCTATATCCAAAATCTGCAGAGCAGCTACCTGGGCATCTGCACATTCCTTTGCAGAACACTATGCCATCCTGAGGGACTCTGCTGCAGTCAGATGCCAGATTTGGTGCCACGGTGCTATTAGCTATAGCAAACTCAACTCTGAAGCCCCAGACTCCAGTGCAGGATACTGCTCAGGAGTCACCTCAGTGGAGCATCCACAGGGACTTGAAGAAGAAGAGGAAGTTACTCACATAGAGACACAAATCTCAAAGAACCATCACTGCTGCACAAGGTGAGTAATATCTTCATATCTCAGTCGTTTACCTTCCTGGAATCCAGAATGTCACAGACAATATGATCAGCAGGCACTTCTCTCAGGACTACAAATTCTTCACAGGATATTCAAATCTGGGTCCCTTTATGGTTGCATCCTAAATTCTTACCTAAAGTATTGTTGGATTTTCATCTTAACCAAGGGATTCGTCTACCAGTGTTTTCCCCAAACAATGTAAATCTCAGCATGAAACATCTGTTCATACTTTAGATGTTAGATGGGCACTGGCCTTTTATCTAGATAAGACCAAGCTATTTTGGAAATCACCTAGACTGACTCCAGCACAAAATGACCAAGTGGTTCACAATCTTTACGCAGAGACTGTTGAGATGGCGCTTTGGGAGTGTGGTCGCTTGCTACAGTGCAGATGGTGGTCTGCCTCCTATCCCAAAGGATAAAAGTGCCCTCTGGCCAATCACAGGCAACTTCCACCACTTTGTTCAAAAACACTCTGAGATATGTCGAGCTGCTACTGGGCTTCAGTATATACTTTATCTAAACACTTGGTCCACAGCATCAGAGCTGATGTAGCACTTGGTCCTCCTGCACTGCTTCAGCCTTGGACTCAATTCTGAAGCGCCCTCTTCCCTGTGGGGTATTGCTCAGGAAGCACCTGAAGTGGGGCACCCGTAGGGACACTACTCAGAGAAGAAGAGGTTACTCACCCTGTGCAGTAATGGTAGTTCTTTGAGATGTGTCCCCCTGTGAGTGCTCCACTACCCACCCTCCTTCCCCTCTTTTTTGGGCAGTCAGATAGAGAAGGAATTGGGGGCAGTTCACCCATGCAGCCCTGTAGTCCATCAGTGTGCAGCACAAGGTTGTACAGAGTGCATGTGTGGGCCGACCATACACTGCTAATGGAAAAGTTCTGATCAAGGGTTGGCAAGGCTCCTGCATACCTGAAGAGGTGCACACATAGGGGGACATATCTCAAAGAACAACAATTACTGCACATAGTGAGTTACCTCTTTTGTTGTGACATTCAGTGGTGCCCAGGTGTTGGACTTAGACACCCAAAGTCCCTTTGTGAACCTAGCCTTTTGTCCAGGACTTGTTTTACACTCTCTCGCCCCCTCACTGCTTCAGCGTATGGTTGCTCTTCTCTGTGCTCCCTCCAGTTTGTCTGGAGTTTTAGTAATGTGTGCCGAGCACTGACAGCAGTACTCCAAGTGCAGGCTCCAGGGCTGTATGGGGAGGGCCAGGTACAGGCTGCCCTGGGGCACATACAACAACATCAGCGCAATTCTAGGCGGTATCATCATACTGTGTTGTAAACTTGTCTTATTTGCGGTTCTCCTCTCCTTAGTCTCCCAATCACTCCTGTTTTGCAAGGTTCCCCTTGCAAAGTGAGGAGCTGAGTTTCAGATTCTTTTTCCCCCAGATGGATTAAGTGCATTTTTTAAAGATGATGCTCATTCTGTTTCTGGCCTGTGTTTCTAATCACGGTCATTCTCTTCCACCTCCTGCTTCACCCATCAATTCTATAATGATTTCAAAAGAAAGTAAATAAGATTTAGTCCTTATAATACACCCCCTCACCACCACTGCTTTTTCCCCTGGGACCATTAGATATAGATATTTTTCTTAACATGTGCCATTTTTAATCACAAGGGAATTGGGGTTGATTTGACAGGTACTAATTACCAGGATCACATCTCTTTCCTTTTATGCTCAGTGTCACATTTGGCTTTTCAGAAATATTTAACTTGGCAAGTTAAATAGCTAGGTGATATATATCACCCAAATCTGCAGTTTCTTTCCAGCTTTCTTAAGCTCTTGCCATTTTCCTCTTGGGAATTGGGCCTAAGCATTCCAGTGTTTGGGGCTGCAGGGAGACAAAAATGAGACCTTCATCTCAGGGAGAGGGTGCCCACCCCTATCCAGGCAAGGTGAGGGGAGTCCTTAGGTATGTACAGTTGAGTTTCATGCCTCCTTCCAGACCCATGGATTTAACCAACATAAAGAGGCGCCTGTCCAAGGGCCAGATCTGGACCACAGCCCAATTCCAGCAGGACCTTATGCTGATGTTCCAGAATGCAGTGATGTATAACAGCTCTGACCATCATGTGCACCGCATGGCTGTGGAGATGCAGCGAGATGTCCTGGAGCAGCTTCAGCTGCTGGGTGAGGCCCTCCTGTGCTCAGAAGAGAGGCTGGGCTTTGGGAGGAGATAGGAAGACTGTCAGATAAGGGGCCAGTTTTGTGGGGTAGTACCCTCCCCCAGCACTCTTCCAGACCCTGTTCCCCTGCCCTGCACTCGCAACCATTTCTCACAGCCCAGGAAGCTGGATTAAAAAAACTAAATGCAATTTCTAGATTCCTGGGGCCTCCTCTGCCCTAGAAAGACATCCCCTTCCTTGGCTTGGGGTGGGGCTGAGCACACACTCCCTGAGCTGGATGCCTCCTTCCTTGGCTGGAGGGGTGGTGATATTCCCAAGGGTTGGGGACCCTTCCCAGGCCAATAAAGAAAGATGCTGTCCCCAAAGAAATGAGCTGTATAGCCCTTGGTCCCTTTAAGAGTTCCTGTGATGCGTGTCTGTACCTCTGTCCCTGATTCATCGTTTAGCACAGTGGAGAATGAGGAAGGAAGGGTGTATTGGAAGACTCTGTCAGTCTGCATAGTTAAAAGGACAATACCAAAATTGGCTGAGGCAGAGCTAGGCAGACTGTTTGTGAAATGCAGGCTCTGAGTAAGGTCATTTAAGCCTTTGAAAGGTGGCTGTTACGGCTCTTTGTTTCTACAATGTAATCCCTGTAATGAGGACATGAGGGGAAAAAACTACAAGGCCTTTAAAAATCTGTTTAACCTGAGGTCACGCACACTGAAGTGCCTTAATCATAATCATATGGCTGCTGCATGATGTCACCACAGGGCAGAGTTAAGGTTGTTTAATGGTGCATTTCCATCCTTAACACATTTGGATTTAAGTGTAATCTAAACTTGAATTTCCTGGGTTTGTAATGTTTGGTTTGGGGATCATTGCAACAGCTCTGTAAATGTTTTTACCCTTCCATCACTGATATGTGTGCTCGCTTTTAACTGCATTTTTGGCTTGGAATCTAAGTCAGCTTGTAAACAGGGTAAAGCCTCTGCTTTTATTTCCATTTTCTCTGCTTTTAATAAATCTTGTGTGTGTGAAGTTGTTGTAATCGCACACAGTTGTCCCCAGAAAGAACTCCTTAACTGCTACAGGGGGAAGTTTCTGGAACGCACATGTGCCCCGGTCTCCGCCAAGAGGTCCTATCCCAGCCACCCTGCCATGAAACTTCCCAGGGAGAGAGGCTTTGCAGTACTTCAGGGCTTGTTCCCTGCCTTATTCTGTCCTCCCTGCAGGTGCTGAGGAGCCAGAGAGACTGGGCTGGGGTGAAAAGCTGGAGTCCAAACTTGATGCCTGAATTCCGTTCTGGTGAAACCCTTGTTGGTGTCCAAAAGTTAGGGAATCTGGTCCCGTTCTAGATTCCCTCTGCGCCTGGGGCAGCTCCCTGCTACCCCGCCATCCCCGGGCCCGCTCCCTGGCACCCCCCAACCCGGGCCCGCCTGGAGCCGCTCCCTGCCATCCCCACCGGGCCTGGCGCCTCCCCGCGCCGGGTGCGTGGCCCGGTTGCGGCGGGGCGCTGGTAGCCCGGGCTGCAGCCAGAACCCGACCTGGGGCCCGGCCGCCGGGGCGGGGCGAAGAGACCCGGGACACGCGCACCGACGTGGCTCCAGTAGGCGCGTGTCCTGTCTTCTCGCAGGCGGGCCACGTGGGGACCGCGCCGCCAGGCCGCCTCCGCGAGGGGCGGGGCAAGCAAGGGGAGGGTTGTTATTGGCTGGGATGGAGGCGGGCGGAGTCTGTATCCAGGGCCTTCCCAGCGCGCTCTGCGCGCGTGCGGAAGTGGAGCCCGGCTGCGGGCCACGTGTCTGACGATCATGGCTCGGGAGAAGTCGCTGGAGCCGGAGGCGGCGCCGGAGCCCGAAGTGGCGCCGGAGCGATCGTACCAAGAGCTGCTTGGGAACCTGAACCCGATCGCGCGGCCGCTGGCCTCCCGCAAGCTCACCCGCAAGCTCTACAAGTGCATCAAGAAAGGTGGGGCCGGGCCCGGGCCCGGGCAGGCCCTGGGGGGAGCCGGGCGCTGGAGGGAACCACCGCGGGAACGAGACAAAGTCCAGTGCACAGGCCTGGGGAGCGGGGCCGGAGGGGGAGCCCTGCTGAGCCCGTGCTGAATCTGATGGCCTCTTATTTCGCTTTCAGCGGCGAAACACAAGCAGATTCGGCGGGGAGTAAAGGAAGTTCAGAAATTCATCAACAAGGGTGAGAAAGGGTAAGAACCTAGCTACAGCCACCCCCCCAAAGCTGGGCACTGAGCTGCTGCAGCATCTGACGACAAGACAGGCGCTGTCCGGGTCCGAAGGACCAGAACCGTGGGTACTCCGCTCTGGCAGCACAGGCCTGTAGCATCATCCTGTGTAGGCTGTGTCCCATGGCCGGCTACGCTTTGCTGGGACACCAACAGTGCTCGCCCTGGCCCTGGCCCCGGCCCCGGCCCACTTTGTGACCAATCACCACCTCCTCAGCACTTCTTGACTTTCACGTTCCGGTTCCCATCTCCCTTTCTATAGCTACTGATAGGTCGTCTCTCTCTCTGCTGTTTCAGGATCATAGTCCTTGCTGGAGACACGCTGCCCATTGAAGTTTATTGCCACATCCCTGTCATGTGTGAAGACAGGTCCCTCCCCTACGCTTACATCCCCTCCAAGTCGGTAAGGTCGGGGGGCTCTCAGGGGTTGGGGGAATCTCCCCTTCGTGGGCACCAAGAGGGCATGAAACATTCTAGCAGGATAACAAGCTGTGGCTTAGGTGGTGCCTCCTTCCTCCCCCCCCTTTCTCTTTTTGGTGCTAAGAAGCTCTTGCCCAGGGCATAAAGCCCAGGTCTTTGCTGCTCCTCCCCCATTCCCAAAGTCAGACTGAACACACGGGTGTTGCTTGGCCTCCTTCACAACTCCCTAAAATCGCCCATTTGAGCTAAGGGATCCCTAGCAGTAACACTCTATGGGCTAAAAGAAAAGGAGTACTTGTGGCACCTTAGAGACTAACAAATTTATTAGAGCATAAGCTTTCGTGACCTATAGCTCACTTCATCTCAAAACCTGTTCTAATAAATTTGTTAGTTTCTAAGGTGCCACAAGTACTCCTTTTCTTTTTGCGAATACAGACTAACACGGGCTGCTACTCTGAACTCTATGGGCTGTTTGTCATCCTGCTTCAAGAGTGGGGCTGAAGGCGGGACACTGCCTACCACTGAAGCTGTTATTTTGCCAGAGATAACACAGCCATGCAAATGCTTTGAGCTGCCTGGGGTAATACTGTGAAGTGTGTTCTAGTCAAAGAGCTTTCACCTTTGTTCCTAAAGCATCCAGTTTTCCCCGCTGCAGCCAGGAAATGTCAATGTTCTGTTCTCATCTGGCAGGTCCTTTAAATTGTCCAAATAGCAAAATAAAAAACCCCCCAAGGGGAGCCCTGAACAATCTTCTCTAAAGGGGTGTCTCCAGCTGGGCATTCTTAGGGCTTTAATCTGCCTCCGACCTGGCAAGACATTGTCCCTGCTGACTTTGCGCCATCCTTGCAGAGTACTGCTGGGCCCCATCAGGCTAGGTGCTAGATGTTCCTGGATCAGCAAGGACAGGCTATGGGAGGAGTTGGGGAAGATAAGAAGTCCCTCTAACACAGCCGTTCCCAAATGGGGTCGTGCCCTGAGCAGATGGGGCCAGGCAATCCCTTCTGTGCAACGGATGCTGTCCTGCTCTACACAGCGTGACCTCTCCTCTGGTGTGTGCAAGGTCACGGCGGGTGGATAATGCCATTATGCTCTATGAAATGGCATTCTCAGCACAGCATGACCTCACATGCCGCACAGCTACAAGGTCACGCTGTGTGGAGGATGCTGTTCTGTGCTTCAGAATTAGGTACTCGGTACCCTCTGGGGTCCCAGAAGGAAATAATTCCAATGGGGTTGTCACACAAAAAGTTTGGGACCCCTTGCTCTAATCTGGGGGGGGCGGGAGGGTGAGAGACTGCTCAGTTGTGGGAAGGTTGCTTTACAATTTGGTTCAGTCACCTGGGGGTGGGAGTGACTGTAGGGTCAGGGGAGTCATACTCTCCCCTGTGGGGTGGAGTGCAGGGGTCTGCTCTCCTCCAGAAGAGTGGTAGGGTTCCCCTCCCCCCAGTGGGTGGAAGTCACCAGCAGCTTTCCTGGGCATCTCTGATACCCTCTTCCTCTTGTTCAGGATCTGGGAGCAGCTGGAGGCTCAAAGCGCCCAACCTGTGTGATAATGATCAAGCCACATGAGGAGTACCAGGAAGCATATAAGGAGTGTTGGGAGGAGGTTGTGTCTCTTCCTGTCCCCCTGTGAAGGACATGGGGAGTACCTGCTCTGGAGCTTCTGGACGGCTGGGCCTACAGTGCCCCAGCAACATTTGGTGGCCTCCGAGGACTTTACAAAATGAAACGTGAGCTGGTCCTGCAGCTACTTGCTGGGCGCTCAGTGTGCAGGAGAGGGGGCTGCATGGACCCTGGGCTTTTTACCTTTAACCAAAAAAAAAACCTGTTCTGTAATTATTAAGTAGCGCTGCTGAGGATAGGGCAGATGGTGACAGACCTTCCCCTTGAAGGGAGTGGGACAGCAGGCTTACTGGACAGGCTAGCATTCCTGTGGAGGAAGAGTCCAAGCCATGAGCAGCAAGTCAGACCTGTTCTGTGGTGGATGAAATAAATGTATTTGTATACCTGTTTGCTGTGGGTGTTAGTAAAGCAGCTAGGCCAGTGTCGGTGGCACCCTGGCTTTAAGGCTACATCAGAGCACGAGGCTGATGCTCCAGCACCAGCAGGGCTGGGCCTGAAGGCTGGATAATGGGGGAAGAACAGGGATGACTGTGTAGAAGTGACATTGATAGCACAGAAACCACTTTCTTTCTGGCCCACCAGCATTTGCCCTGGAATAAATAGAGCCCATTCTGGGTGCAGAAGGGGCTAGAGAGGGTTGGTGTCTCTTTCAGTTCAGTCCAGCCCAGCCACAGCTAGGTGGGAACCATTGTGTTTGGGGCCTGTGTTAGGAGGCAAAGTGGAGCCTGGGATAAATGAACAAAAGACTACAGTGAAATTGGCTAAATGAATGCAAGGCAGCACCCATGCCTAGCTACTGCAACATGCGCTTCCCAACCATGACACATGGCTGACTGATGGCCTCTCTCTGCATCAAAAATAGCCTCCTGCGTGCTTCCTTGCGGGATCATGGTGGGGAGAGGAATTTGGACTCATCTCTCAAGCCCTTGGGGGCCGCTGCTTATGACCAGTCCCCACAACCTTGGCTATGCCCAGCCTGCTGAGGGGGGTGGAGAGGTATTGAAGTCTCGGACACATTTCTTCTCCCCCCTTACCACTGGTGGAGAGATGGCTCCAGCATGTGGGGTGTCTGACAGACAGTGAGGTTGGAGTCTCAGAGCTGCAGTCAGCCGCGCATGATGTGATTGTGCAGCATTGTGACACATATTGATTCTATCCTAGTTGGTGCAAAAAAAAAAACCCCTCCACCCTTTCCTGCCATCGCCCTGGTGTGCCCCACTACGGTGCTGGCTGGGTCTGGGGGCAGACTGGAATGACAACAATTTATGAACTACCCCAGCCTCTGATTCAGTTGGGTACAAAGAGCAACCGAACCCAGTGGAGAGGTACTGACCAACTACTGGGCACCTTGTACCAGGGAGCAGCACTCTCTGCACTCTGAGAAACTGATTGCTTTGCTCTTAGCAGCAGGTACTGGCAGCTATCCTGGATGTACAGGCTGGACCCCCACCACTACTGGACTCCAGCCTTCACCGCCAGGTATGGGTGACTGGAGATAGGGCTGCAGAGCTACTGCTGTCCTCATGCTCACACTGCAGATTCAACACCAGGCCCTCAGCCCAGTCTCTGCTGGCCAGGCCAGCCTTGCCCCAAGAACAGCCCCAGCGCCCTGAGCTCTAGACTAAATCTGCCAGGTATAGCCATGCCCCACTTCTGTACACTCTGCAGCCTTTGATACTGCCTCTGGGGCAGAACCAAAGGCGCCCAAGCCAGGTGCACTCAGGCTGCAGCTACACAAGGCAGTAGAACATTTCTCATTTCTGTACATAGCTCAGTGCAGCTGCAGCGCTCAGATGAACGAAAACCTCAGTCGAGATGCAGCTAGGTCAACAGAAGAATTGTTCCATTAACCTAATTCCTGCTGCTTGGGGAGGTAAATTAGGCACAGAAAAACCCGCCATTGCTGTAGAAAGTGCCTATATTATGGCACCACAGCGGCACAGCCCTTGATACTACTGCCCTGTTGATGAGCAGATGGTAAGTACCAGCAGGAAAGTCACCGTGAGCTGGAAGACCCAGTGAGAGGTAGTATTACAATGGCAGCTACAGTGCCTGGGCACCTGCAAGTAACACCTCTGTAGCCCTAAGCATGCATGGAAATGCTGTGTGCCTGGAAGCAGGAAAGCCACTGGAGCCTAAGGAAACAATTGCTCTGCACTCAGCAGTGGCAGACCCAGAAGCCCCAGCTGTACATACTGCATCCCATGCAGATGGTGGGGCAGGCAGGAAAGGGGTGCATAAATAATGAAAATGTTTGAGGATCAGTGTGTCCCTAGAAAACATGTTACTTGGGAAAGAGCTGTTCAAGCTAAGAACACAGCGAAGGGAAAACAGAGGGATTTGTCACAAAACTAATTTTAAGTTAGTCCTGTGAATAAACACTCAGAGACTAGATTGTCGCGCTTGTAACAGAAAGTGAGTCTGTGAACGATTACTAAGTATGATGGCTTTGACATGCCAAGCAGCAGAACGTACACAAAAGATGCTGAAAGAAAGGCACAGAGCATGTGACTGAATACCATAGTGAAATCAGCAAGACAAAAGGTCACAAATTAAAATTGGGCAGGGACAGAAAAAAGGAAGCAGAAAACAACATCAGTGATTTGGAAACCAGCATGAGTAAAAGAAATAGCCAGGATTCTGGCACTTGGTCAATGATTTAAAGCCCATTCGGACTTCAGCTTCAGTGCTGCAACATTTTGCCTCAGCTGAAGAGGTGCTTCAAAAGGAGGGCTGGGTGTGTCAGGGGACTGGCTGGTTGCCCGTCATTTATGCATCCAGGGGTGTGGCAGTTGCAGAGCGGCTGCCTACACACACAGAGCCACTGGGTCTGGCATATGTCACTACTTTCTCAACTTTGAAGTTGTAGCTTCAAAGGAAAAACTGATCACAAAACACTGATTGCAATACACATAAAGAGACTTGAAAAGCATCACCTAGGATACTGAACCCTGAGAGGGCACCCAATCACGCTTCAAATCTGTAAAGGGCTGTTTTAAACAGGACAGGGATCAGTTGTTCTCCCTGTCCACTGAAGGTAGGACCACAAGAAATGGTTTAATCTGCAGCAAGGGAGATTTAAGTTAGATATTAGGAAAAACTTCCTAACTAGGCTTCCAGAGGAGGTTGTGGAATCCCCGGCATTGGAGGGTTTTAAAACCAGGTTGGACAAACACCTGCCAGGAATGGTCCAGATTTACTTGGTCCTGTCTCAATGCAGGGGGCTAGACTTGATAGCCTCAAAGTCCCTTCCAGCCCCACATTTCTCTGATTCTTTGGAATACTCAGTTAGCAGCTATAGGACAAACAAAGGACGACTAAGGAGTCTGGGAAAGTGAGGCAAAGCCTGCCCCAGTTAAACACAAAGATTGGAGAAAGAGTGGCAAGATGGGCACTGGCCAATCAAAGCAGCAGCGACCAAAGAGGAGTCACCTTAGACTCAGTGAGCACAGTCAAAGCAAAGTCTTACCCCGGAACTGTAAGTATCTGCCATGATACCCAACAACGTGGCCACGACAAACGAAGTGAGAGCAGACGCAAGATGGAAACAAGCCACAAATTGACCATGAGGTGGACCAGCCTTACAGACCAGGGCTTGCCCAAAGAGAGGTTGCAGATGGGGAAGACTGCTGAAATGCCCTCGGGGACAGAGTGAGACATATTAAGTTGTGTTAAAGCAACCTGAAGGTGGTTACATCAGTACTGTATTCGTTATAGTTTAAAGATAACAGTGTTTTAGTTCAGTAAAGAGATCTAAAAGAGGGACCACATGCTATAGAATAAATTCTCCAGGACAGCTAGCCATGCCACATTCCTGTACACTTTATCCAGTCTTTGGTTTCCCCGTGATCCCTCCGGCTGGGGAAGAACCAAAGGGGCCTAGGACAAGGCAGTCACAGTAGAACGTTTGTTACCTGGTTCTGTTTAGAATAAAGGGTTTATCTCAACACTGATCTGCTTGTCATAAAGCTGCTACCCCACCCCCAGACTTAGTGTCCTGGAGCCCCCATGTGCCCCCTCCTATTCTGTCTCCTTACACCCCCTCTACATGCCCCCCACCTTACCCCTTCCATTTTTCAGATCTAACAGCAACTCTTCCCCCTCACTTCTGTGCCCTATTTCATAGGCTGATGCAGGGGAGGTGGGAGAACAGTCCCCACATCAGAAAGCAGGCCCCCTCTTACAGTGGGGTTCATGTCATCTTTGGCCCCAAGCTGTTAAGGACCCAGCCCTCCTGTCTCAGAGAGCAAGGGGGAAAGACTAACAGACTTTATTTTCTGGAATTTATAAAATGGTTCCAGGCAGCTCCCGCTTTAATATTTACAATGCAAAAAATATCAGTAAATGCACAAGGGACTGTACAGCATGGCCACTCCCGTAGCCATGCTTGAGGCCAGGAGGGGTTCTGCCTATTACTGAGCAGAAAGACAGCTGCCTGGCAGGCCAGACCGACAGGATGGGAGCACAGAGTGAGCAGGGCAGCGTAAGCCAGATCACTAGGAGAGCTCACACTAAGGCCTCCCAGAGCTCCCCGCAGCAAGCACGTCACGCTGCTGCTCTGTCCATTTCAGCTCCCTTTCTCAGACAACGGTCAGGCTCAGGTCCATTGCTCTGGACCTTGCCCTGGCTCAGCAGAAGGAAGGGACCCCAATGGGGCTGCAGTGGACAGAGCTGCTCTCAGACCCTCAGCCTAAGAGGCAGCCCATGTCCTGCTGTGGGCAGCACCATCACCTCTCGCACTGCGAGGGTGGGACAGGCCACCTAAGGGGAAGAGCAGTGACCTGTTGCCACAGCCCTTCCAACCACATCAGCGTCAGAAGATGATGCGCTTCCCATCAGCCGGGTTCTGCTCCATGGGGCAGTAGGGACACTTCAGCCTGAGGAGAGGTCCAGAGACAAAGGCATCAGGTGGGAAGGCCGGGGAACACAGAGAAAATGGTAGAGCTCTGGGGCACTGCAGAAGTCTACCCCTCCCGTCACAGCCCAGTCCCCAAAGCTCAGTCTAAGGGAGGCCTGGCATCCCCCAGGGGCACGGGGTTGGCCATGGGCAGGCAGCAGCACTGCTTGTGCACCCTACTTCCCAGCACCAGAGATAACGAGCCCTGCTTATCAGCATCCATGGCACCCAGCCCCTTCAGGCTCACTGCTACCCAGCTGCAGGAGAGCAGGGGGCTCGGGATGGTGATCTGGCCCAGACTAGCACAAGGCCAGCCAGGAACCCTGGTGGTACAGGGCACAGGCCAAGGGATCTTCAGATCACTCACACTCCCATGGTACCAGGCTGCGGGACAGGGTCTGCAGGCGGAGGTGGGTCACGGTCCACGGAGTGAGTGTGTCAAGAAACCAAACTTACTTCCCCCCATTGATGAGCTTGTTGAGCGCATCCCGGGAGATGACATGCCCGCAGATGAGTTTGATAGGTGGATTGGAGTCAGTTGTCTGCTGGCGAAGGATGGGGCAGGCAAACACTGAGTGGTACCAGCACTTCATCCCCAGCTCAATTTCAATCTGCCAAGAGAGCACAGAGAGGTCAGCCCCACTGCCCCATCCCACCCCGCCGCCCCACGAGATGGCACTTACAGGCAGCTCATCCTTGTGGCTCCAAACACCCATGCACTGTCTCTGCTCAATCACGGCCTTGATGTTCATCAGCACGGGCAGCGCCACACATCCGGACGCGAAGCTGCATGAGAGGGAGAGGCCTTAGAACTTGGTGGTACTGCTAAGGGGGGCCCCGCAGGCCCTGGCCTGGGGCTTACCTGACACTGAGAGGGGATTCCACTGAGAGTCCCAGCAAGGCACAGGCGTCGCGGGTGAAGGTCTCGCAGATCTCTGTCCAGTGCCGGGCATCCAGCAGGTGGCAGTATGGGGAGTTCTCAATGCCCAGAGGCAGGTACACCAGGCTGCCCATCATGACCTGGATCTCTGAACAAAACAACACCCTGGCTGGCCTCAAGAAGCAACATGGCCACAGCCCCCCACCCTGTCCTGCCAATGCCTCCAGTCCGGAGCTAGTGATGGGCCCCCTGTAGCCTGGGAACGGGACAGTTCCGTGCCCCACTCGGGAGGCCAGTGGCAGGGCCCCACCTGGCACAGTCTCACCTCGCTGGTGCAGGCGGGCAAAGGGCTGGAAGTGGCGAGCGTAGCTCAGGGCCTCCAGCTGCTTGTCAGGGCCGCCAGCCAGGAGCCGGATGAAGTGGAGACGATGCAGCTTGAATTCCAGGGAACTGTTCAGCTCCAGCAGATGCTGCCTGTTTGAGATTGCCCAGCTGGATAGGAAAGAACAGGGGGCAGCTAAGTCCTGACTGTCCGGGGAAGGTGGGCCAGGACAGCCAGGAAGTTCTCACTGATGCCCAACCTGACAAGACGAGGGTGGGGTTGTTCCCATTCCTGGAGACTGTTCTGTGTGAAATGCCCCTGGCCGGGCTGGCCTAGAGGGCTCCTTTCCCTCCAGTGTCTGTAATTCCAGGGACTACCCAGGTACCACCAGAGTCAGCTGGAGTAAAAAAAGGAACGTAAGTGGCTCCTGGGCAAGAGGGTAGGTGTCAGGCCCTGCAGATGGCGCTGCCCCAGGAGGGCTGGTCAGGGTGTTAAGGAGCATTGTGCTTGTAGGTCTCATTCTGACTGGAATGCAAGGTGTTAGGAGCATGCTCCAGCAGGCATGGTGAGTGCGATCATCACATGTTAGCTGGGGTGCACCGCGCTCCCCCTTGACCAGCCAAAGTACCCCATACGCCAACCCAGACTCGGTGCATGAGTCAAGCAGAAGGGGAGGGGCCACTTTCAGTAAGGATGGGGAGGCTGTGGGCAAGGAGGAGCACTGGGATGCTCAGCGCTCCCAGATGATTGGTTCTTACTCCAGAGCTGGACGCAGGTCCTGCTTGTGCAGCGCTTCCAGGATCCGGTTCAGCTCCAAGAACGGCTGCTTGAAGTCCAAGTCCACATTCAGGGTGGACTCCTGTGGAGAATGAGAGCCAGTGGTCACATCCCATCAGTCTCTTGGGGAGGGCGGCATACAGCATCGGAATGGAGGGGTGGTGCCAGGAGAGGCTCCCCAGCCAGAGATTGGAGAGGTTTCCTACCCTGCATGATGGAGAGAAGCCCTCCTCCTTGGAGCACAGAACACATGCAGGGGAGCAGCAGACTTGGCAGCCACAATTCGATCCCTGCAGAGCTGGGGAGGCCTCATACCAATGGGTCTGGGTCGGCTAAAGGTGCTGGCCTGGAGCGAACCTTGCCAGTGGCGAATGCTAAGTAAGGCCCTCTCACCAGAGAGCAGGCCCACAGCATGCTGGTGCCCCCTGCCCCGGGGAGGCCACAACCCTCCCTCACACAATGCTGCTGTGTGGCAAGCTAGCACCAGTGTCGTGACGGGCAGCCCTGGTACCTGGGACAGCTCCTCTGCCACGCTCAGCATGCCCTGCTGGTACAAGTGTTCCACAATTGCCATCTGCAGAATCTGCTGCTGCTTCTCCCGCGACTCCCACACCGAATCCGAGACCACGCTGCAGAGCTCGGCGTCGAAGTTCTGAGAAATGAATGAGAGGAGTCAGTGGTGCCCCTGAGAATGAGGGAATCCCCCCCCCATCTATCACCTTCCGGCCTGATCACATGCTCACAAACAAACCCCTTGCAGCTTCCTGCAAAGCCACCCTACAACAGCACCCTCCCACCCAAACCACTACAGCCCCTGCACTGAGCTGCATTCAATTGGCTGACTGGGTCACAGCCTCAGAGCCACAACATCTCATTTCTGGTTGGGTGGTGGCACATTAGTAGGAGGTCGTGACACTCTGTACCTCAAAGCAGCACCCGGGACCCCCCATATACACCCCATCATATAATTATGATCCATTTCATACAAAGTATGTCATGTAAGGAATCATATGAAAGGTCATGATCTGCAGAAACCCATTGTTCTGTCCAAATATGTATGCCGTTATTGTGCATGAAGTTGTGAGATTTTGTTATATGGTTTTTACTGAAATATGTTGCTAGTTCTCTAGTGACAACAAAGGAGGTGATCCCCACCCAGGAGGGTGTTAAGTGCCCATTAAACAGCAAAGGAGTTGTAAACAAGGGATTTACAATGCAGTAAGAGGGCTGCACAAGCATCACACAATGGGGGATTGCTCAACTCTGTGACTCGGCAAAGCCCACCTGGGCTAATGTTTTCCAGGTACATGGACTGAGGATATAAAATAGGATATACATAGCATTGACTCACGCTTTGGCCTTTCTCCTCCCCCACCTACGCTGGAAGCAACAAGAACACTGGGAAGACAAAGACTTGAACTAAGGAGACTGCTCCCTGGCTGAAGGAGGAAGCCTATGTATTAAGAACTATAACCTACTTGCAACATCCAGTGGGGTGAGAAAAACTGCTTGATCCAAATACTGCCTAATGTAATAAGGTTTAAGATTTAGACTGCACACTTATCTTTTATTTCCTTTGGTAACTATCTCTGAACTTTTGTGGCTACCACTTCTAATCACTTAAAATCTCTCTGTAGTTAATAAATCTGTTTTATATTTTACCTAAAACAGGGTGTTTCAATTGAAGTGCTTCGTAAATCTCAGCTCAGTTTACAAAGGCTAGTGACTGTCCTCTCCACATCAAGAGAGGGGCAGATTGGGTAATAAACGTACACTGGTCAGGCTTCTGATCAGGGCAAGACTGAACAGCTTTGGGGTGCAAGGCGGGGGCTTGGAAGATTTGCTGGTGCCTTTCTCCATGTGATTCATGAGTGGTTCAGGAAGCATTCATGCAATTTAGCTAGGCGTGGTGTCCACATGCTGTTAGGGTACTGAGTAATAACAGCGCCTGGAGGGGTTTGCTGCTTTTCACTAGCAAAGCATTGTGAGAGACAGCACAGTTTGGAGAGCTAAGGGGGCACAGCAGTACACCATTTCCAAGTTGTACCCTGGGGACTCCTTCACAGAGGTGAAATGTGAGCTCCTTAAGGCCAAGAACATGTCAGCACAGGATCCTGACTGCAGCACATATAACAGGCATGAACCCACAGGAGCAGGAGACACTCAGGACGACAGAAAGCCCAACACCATGAGAACTGGCTCCCACCATGATGCCACTGGGCACCAGCAGATGAGGGAGACCTTGGGGGATATCTTCTCCCCATGCCAGCCTGCAGAGGGCCAAAGAACCAATGGGAGCGAAAGCCATCACTAAGGCAGGGATTCCCATCTGGGCCCCCAGGTCCAACCCCTGGATTCTAGACAAAAGGGGGTACTCACCCTATCGATGGCTTTGCCCACCCTGGAGACACTGCTATGAATATCTTTATGGTCCGAGGCCAGTTTCTGCACCGTGTCCTTGATCTTTCGACAGCACTGGGCCATCATCAGGGAGAGTGTGGCAGAGAGCGGTGCCCCCTGCAGGGCTGCAGCAGAAAGGGTCTTCAGACCTAGCTGCGGGGACTAGCCAGGAGCCTATTCCAGGAAGTGCAAGTCCCTTACTGCCAAGGCTTTGCACCAGAAAAGCAGCAACTTTGAGCTACATCTGCCAAACACTGCACCATGCACCAGAACTCCCCCTCCCCCGCCAGAACAATAAGCCACTCTGCTAGGCTTCACTGTGACTTCTGTTTAACTAAGCCACCTCTAATCCACCGTGAAGTTTGGGCAACTGCTTCCCGCTGAAGGACTGGGGTCAGGAGCAGCCTGAGCGTCCGGGGGCCACATAGCGAAGAACTGATTGGGAGCAGCTGGAAATGGCTGGTGCAGCCGAAGACTTTGACCAGTGCTGGTCTAGAGCAACAGCCTCAGATACTCAGTATCACCCTCTGCAGACAGATGCCTCACAAACTCATGCCCTGACAGAAAGCTCTGCCAGGATTTCACCCCCCAAGAGCCAGTGTGTCCCCGCACTGGCCTACAGCCACCCCAGCCAAAAGCGGGGCTGAGCCACAGCGCTGTCTGCTCAGCAGATGGAAGTGGAGGTCAGTCTCCATCCATAGATCTGAGGTCAGTGACCACCCTGCCTGGACCCGGTGCTCTGCCCGAGGACCATGCTACAGTTTGGGAACAGGCCCGGCTGCAGGAGGAGCACAGTGCTGCGTCACTACCTCACGCTGGTGGGTTGTGTGGTACCTGTGCTGCTGAGCTCCTGGCGCAGTTGGCTCACGTAACAGAGCAGCTCCTCCAGGCTCTGCTCACAGTGCTGCCCATAGCTCAGGAACTTGTGCAGCACTTTGTCCAGCTCTCGCTCCACACAGGCGCACAGCTCCATCATCCGACGGACCCTACAGAGAGAAGCACAACACACAGGCGCACAGCTCCATCATCCGACAGACCCTACAGGGAGAAGCCCAACACACAAGCACACAGCTCCATCTTCCAACGGACCCCACCAGGGGGAGTGCAGGGCGCAGGCATGCGGCTCCATCATCCGACGGACCCTACAGGGAGAAGCCCGACACACAGGCGCACAGCTCCATCATCCGGCAGACCCTACAGGGAGAAGCCCGACACACAGGCGCACAGCTCCATCATCCGACAGACCCTACAGGAAGAAGCCCGACACACAGGCACACAGCTCCATCATCTGACAGACCCTACAGGGGGAGAAGCCGACACACAGGCGCATAGCTCCATCATCCGACAGACCCTACAGGGAGAAGCCCAACACACAGGCGCACAGCTCCATCATCCGACAGACCCTACAGGGGGAGCGCAGGGTGCAGGCGCGCGGCTCCATCATCCGACAGACCCTACAGGGAGAAGCCCGACACACAGGCACACAGCTCCATCATCCGACAGACCCTACAGGGAGAAGCCCGACACACAGGCGCACAGCTCCATCATCCAACGGACCCCACCAGGGGGAGCGCAGGGCGCAGGCGCGCGGCTCCATCATCCGACGGACCCAACAGGGAGAAACCCGACACACAGGCGCACAGCTCCATCATCCGACGGACCCTACAGGGAGAAGCCCGACACACAGGCGCACAGCTCCATCATCCAACAGACGCTACAGGGAGAAGCCTGACATACAGGCGCACAGCTCCATCATCCGACAGACCCTACAAGGAGAAGCCCGACACACAGGCGCACAGCTCCATCATCCGACAGACCCTACAGGGAGAAGCCCGACACACAGCCGCACAGCTCCATCATCTGACAGACCCTACAGGGAGAAGCCCGACACACAGGCGCACAGCTCCATCATCCGACAGACCCTACAAGGAGAAGCCCGACACACAGGCACACAGCTCCATCATCTGACAGACCCTACAAGGAGAAGCCCGACACACAGGCGCACAGCTCCATCATCCGACGGACCCCACCAGGGGGAGCACAGGGCGCAGGCGCGCGGCTCCATCATCCGACGGACCCTACAAGGAGAAGCCCGACACACAGGCGCACAGTTCCATCATCCGACAGACCCTACAGGGAGAAGCCCGACACACAGGCGCACAGCTCCATCATCCGACGGACCCTACAGGGAGAAGCCCGACACACAGGCGCACAGCTCCATCATCCGACAGACCCTACAGGGAGAAGCCCGACACACAGGCGCACAGCTCCATCATCCGACAGACCCTACAGGGAGAAGCCCGACACACAGGCGCACAGCTCCATCATCCGACAGACCCTACAAGGAGAAGCCCGACACACAGGCGCACAGCTCCATCATCCGACAGACCCTACAGGGAGAAGCCCGACACACAGGCGCACAGCTCCATCATCCGACAGACCCTACAAGGAGAAGCCCGACACACAGGCGCACAGCTCCATCATCCGACAGACCCTACAAGGAGAAGCCCGACACACAGGCGCACAGTTCCATCATCCGACAGACCCTACAGGGAGAAGCCCGACACACAGGCGCACAGCTCCATCATCCGACAGACCCTACAGGGAGAAGCCCGACACACAGACGCACAGCTCCATCATCCGACAGACCCTACAGGGAGAAGCCCGACACACAGGCGCACAGCTCCATCATCCGACAGACCCTACAGGGAGAAGCCCGACACACAGGCGCACAGCTCCATCATCCGACAGACCCTACAGGGAGAAGCCCAACACACAAGCACACAGCTCCATCTTCCAACGGACCCCACCAGGGGGAGTGCAGGGCGCAGGCATGCGGCTCCATCATCCGACGGACCCTACAGGGAGAATCCCGACACACAGGCGCACAGCTCCATCATCCGGCAGACCCTACAGGGAGAAGCCCGACACACAGGCGCACAGCTCCATCATCCTACAGACCCTACAGGGAGAAGCCCGACACACAAGCACACAGGTCCATCATCTGACAGACCCTACAGGGAGAAGCCCGACACACAGGCGCACAGCTCCATCATCCGACAGACCCTACAGGGAGAAGCCCGACACACAGGCGCACAGCTCCATCATCCGACGGACCCCACCAGGGGGAGCACAGGGCGCAGGCGCGCGGCTCCATCATCCGACGGACCCTACAGGGAGAAGCCCGACACACAGGCGCACAGCTCTATCATCCGACGGACCCTACAGGGAGAAGCCCGACACACAGGCGCACAGCTCCATCATCCAACAGACCCTACAGGGAGAAGCCCGACACACAGGCGCACAGCTCCATCATCCGACAGACCCTACAGGGAGAAGCCCGACACACAGGCGCACAGCTCCATCATCCGACAGACCCTACAGGGAGAAGCCCGACACACAGGCGCACAGCTCCATCATCCGACGGACCCTACAGGGAGAAGCCCGACACACAGGCGCACAGCTTCATCATCCGACGGACCCTACAGGGAGAAGCCCGACACACAGGCGCACAGCTCCATCATCCGACGGACCCTACAGGGAGAAGCCCGACAAACAGGCGCACAGCTCCATCATCCGACAGACCCTACAGGGAGAAGCCCGACACACAGGCGCACAGCTCCATCATCCGACAGACCCTACAGGGAGAAGCCCGACACACAGGCGCACAGCTCCATCATCCGACAGACCCTACAGGGAGAAGCCCGACACACAGGCGCACAGCTCCATCATCCGACAGACCCTACAAGGAGAAGCCCGACACACAGGCACACAGCTCCATCATCTGACAGACCCTACAAGGAGAAGCCCGACACACAGGCGCACAGCTCCATCATCCGACGGACCCCACCAGGGGGAGCACAGGGCGCAGGCGCGCGGCTCCATCATCCGACGGACCCTACAGGGAGAAGCCCGACACACAGGCGCACAGCTCCATCATCCGACGGACCCTACAGGGAGAAGCCCAACACACAGGCGCACAGCTCCATCATCCGACAGACCCTACAGGGAGAAGCCCGACACACAGGCGCACAGCTCCGTCATCCGACAGACCCTACAGGGAGAAGCCCGACACACAGGCGCACGGCTCCATCATCCGACGGACCCCACCAGGGGGAGCACAGGGCGCAGGCGCGCGGCTCCATCATCCGACAGACCCTACAGGGAGAAGCCCGACACACAGGCGCACAGCTCCATCATCCGACAGACCCTACAAGGAGAAGCCCGACACACAGGCGCACAGCTCCATCATCCGACAGACCCTACAAGGAGAAGCCCGACACACAGGCGCAGAGCTCCATCATCCGACAGACCCTACAGGGAGAAGCCCGACACACAGGCGCACAGCTCCATCATCCGACGGACCCTACAGGGAGAAGCCCGACACACAGGCGCACAGCTCCATCATCCGACGGACCCTACAGGGAGAAGCCCGACACACAGGCGCACAGCTCCATCATCCGACAGACCCTACAGGGAGAAGCCCGACACACAGGCGCACAGCTCCATCATCCGACAGACCCTACAGGGAGAAGCCCGACACACAGGCGCACAGCTCCATCATCCGACGGACCCTACAGGGAGAAGCCCGACACACAGGCGCACAGCTCCATCATCCGAAAGACCCTACAGGGAGAAGCCCGACACACAGGCGCACAGCTCCATCATCCGACAGACCCTACAGGGAGAAGCCCGACACACAGGCGCACAGCTCCATCATCCGACAGACCCTACAGGGAGAAGCCCGACACACAGGCGCACAGCTCCATCATCCGACAGACCCTACAGGGAGAAGCCCGACACACAGGCGCACAGCTCCATCATCCGACAGACCCTACAGGGAGAAGCCCGACACACAGGCGCACAGCTCCATCATCCGACGGACCCTACAGGGAGAAGCCCGACACACAGGCGCACAGCTCCATCATCCGACGGACCCTACAGGGAGAAGCCCGACACACAGGCGCACAGCTCCATCATCCGACAGACCCTACAGGGAGAAGCCCGACACACAGGCGCACAGCTCCATCATCCGACAGACCCTACAGGGAGAAGCCCGACACACAGGCGCACAGCTCCATCATCCGACAGACCCTACAGGGAGAAGCCCGACCCACAGGCGCACAGCTCCATCATCCGACGGCCCCTACAGGGAGAAGCCCGACCCACAGGCGCACAGCTCCATCATCCGACGGACCCTACAGGGAGAAGCCCGACCCACAGGCGCACAGCTCCATCATCCGACGGACCCTACAGGGAGAAGCCCGACACACAGGCGCACAGCTCCATCATCCGACGGACCCTACAGGGAGAAGCCCGACACACAGGCGCACAGCTCCATCATCCGACAGACCCTACAGGGAGAAGCCCGACACACAGGCGCACAGCTCCATCATCCGACAGACCCTACAGGGAGAAGCCCCACACACAGGCGCACAGCTCCATCATCCGACGCCCGACACACAGGCGCACAGCTCCATCATCCGACGGACCCTACAGGGAGAAGCCCGACCACAGGCGCACAGCTCCATCATCCGACAGACCCTACAGGGAGAAGCCCGACACACAGGCGAACAGCTCCATCATCCGACAGACCCTACAGGGAGAAGCCCGACACACAGGCGCACAGCTCCATCATCCGACAGACCCTACAGGGAGAAGCCCGACACACAGGCGCACAGCTCCATCATCCGACAGACCTACAGGAGAAGCCCGACACACAGGCGCACAGCTCCATCATCCGACGGACCCTACAGGGAGAAGCCCGACCCACAGGCGCACAGCTCCATCATCCGACGGACCCTACAGGAGAAGCCCGACACACAGGCGCACAGCTCCATCATCCGACGGACCCTACAGGGAGAAGCCCGACCCACAGGCGCACAGCTCCATCATCCGACGGACCCTACAGGGAGAAGCCCGACACACAGGCGCACAGCTCCATCATCCGACGGACCCTACAGGGAGAAGCCCGACACACAGGCGCACAGCTCCATCATCCGACAGACCCTACAGGGAGAAGCCCGACACACAGGCGCACAGCTCCATCATCCGACGGACCCTACAGGGAGAAGCCCGACCCACAGGCGCACAGCTCCATCATCCGACAGACCCTACAGGGAGAAGCCCGACACACAGGCGCACAGCTCCATCATCCGACAGACCCCACCAGGGGGAGCGCAGGGCGCAGGCGCGCGGCTCCATCATCCGACAGACCCTACAGGGAGAAGCCCGACACACAGGCACACAGCTCCATCATCTGACAGACCCTACAGGGAGAAGCCCGACACACAGGCGCACAGCTCCATCATCCGACAGACCCTACAGGGAGAAGCCCGACACAGAGGCGCACAGCTCCATCATCTGACAGACCCTACAGGGAGAAGCCCGACACACAGGCGCACAGCTCCATCATCTGACAGACCCTACAAGGAGAAGCCCGACACACAGGCGCACAGCTCCATCATCCGACGGACCCCACCAGGGGGAGCACAGGGCGCAGGCGCGCGGCTCCATCATCCGACGGACCCTACAGGGAGAAGCCCGACACACAGGCGCACAGCTCTATCATCCGACGGACCCTAGAGGGAGAAGCCCGACACACAGGCGCACAGCTCCATCATCCAACAGACCCTACAGGGAGAAGCCCGACACACAGGCGCACAGCTCCATCATCCGACAGACCCTACAGGGAGAAGCCCGACACACAGGCGCACAGCTCCATCATCCGACAGACCCTACAGGGAGAAGCCCGACACACAGGCGCACAGCTCCATCATCCGACGGACCCTACAGGGAGAAGCCCGACACACAGGCGCACAGCTTCATCATCCGACGGACCCTACAGGGAGAAGCCCGACACACAGGCGCACAGCTCCATCATCCGACGGACCCTACAGGGAGAAGCCCGACACACAGGCGCACAGCTCCATCATCCGACAGACCCTACAGGGAGAAGCCCGACACACAGGCGCACAGCTCCATCATCCGACAGACCCTACAGGGAGAAGCCCGACACACAGGCGCACAGCTCCATCATCCGACAGACCCTACAGGGAGAAGCCCGACACACAGGCGCACAGCTCCATCATCCGACAGACCCTACAAGGAGAAGCCCGACACACAGGCACACAGCTCCATCATCTGACAGACCCTACAAGGAGAAGCCCGACACACAGGCGCACAGCTCCATCATCCGACGGACCCCACCAGGGGGAGCACAGGGCGCAGGCGCGCGGCTCCATCATCCGACGGACCCTACAGGGAGAAGCCCGACACACAGGCGCACAGCTCCATCATCCGACGGACCCTACAGGGAGAAGCCCAACACACAGGCGCACAGCTCCATCATCCGACAGACCCTACAGGGAGAAGCCCGACACACAGGCGCACAGCTCCATCATCCGACAGACCCTACAGGGAGAAGCCCGACACACAGGCGCACGCTCCATCATCCGACGGACCCCACCAGGGGGAGCACAGGGCTCAGGCGCGCGGCTCCATCATCCGACAGACCCTACAGGGAGAAGCCCGACACACAGGCGCACAGCTCCATCATCCGACAGACCCTACAAGGAGAAGCCCGACACACAGGCGCACAGCTCCATCATCCGACAGACCCTACACGGAGAAGCCCGACACACAGGCGCAGAGCTCCATCATCCGACAGACCCTACAGGGAGAAGCCCGACACACAGGCGCACAGCTCCATCATCCGACGGACCCTACAGGGAGAAGCCCGACACACAGGCGCACAGCTCCATCATCCGACGGACCCTACAGGGATAAGCCCGACACACAGGCGCACAGCTCCATCATCCGACAGACCCTACGTAGGAAGCCCGACACACAGGCGCACAGCTCACATCATCCGACAGACCTACAGTTAGAAGCCCGACACACAGGCGCACACTCCATCATCCGACTGACCCTACTGGAGAAGCCCGACCACAGCCCCAGCTCCATCACCGAAACCCTACAGGTAAAGCCCGACACATGCGCACGCTCCATCATCCGACAGACCCTACAGGGAGAAGCCCGACACACAGCGCACATCTCCATCATCCGACAGACCCTACAGGAGAACCCGACACACCGGCTCACAGCTCCATCATCCTACAGACCCTACAGGGAGGAAGCCCTCACCCACAGCTCCATCTCATCAGCCGACAGACCCTACAGGGAGAAGCCCGACACAGAGCGCACAGCTCCATCATCCTACGACCCTACAGGAGAAGCCCGACACACAGGCGCACAGCTCCATCATCCGACGGACCCTACAGGGAGAAGCCCGACACACAGGCGCACAGCTCCATCATCCGACAGACCCTACAGGGAGAAGCCCGACACACAGGCGCACAGCTCCATCATCCGACAGACCCTACAGGAGAAGCCCGACACACAGGCGCACAGCTCCATCATCCGACAGACCCTACAGGGAAGCCCTACCCACAGGCGCACAGCTCCATCATCCGACGGACCCTACAGGAGAAGCCCGACCCACAGGGCGCACAGCTCCATCATCCGACGACCCTACAGGAAAGCCCGACCCACAGCGCACAGCTCCATCATCCGACGGACCCTACATGGAGAATGCCCGACACACAGGCGCACAGCTCCATCATCCTACGGACCCTACAGGGAGAAAGCCCACCACAGGCGCCCAGCTCCATCATCCGACAGACCCTACAGGAGAAGCCCGACACCCAGGCCACAGCTCCATCATCCGACAGAACCTACGGGAAAGCCACACACAGGCGCACAGCTCCATCATCCGACAGACCCTACAGGGAGAAGCCCGACACACAGGCGCACAGCTCCATCATCCGACGGACCCTACAGGGAGAAGCCCGACCCACAGGCGCACAGCTCCATCATCCGACAGACCCTACAGGGAGAAGCCCGACACACAGGCGAACAGCTCCATCATCCGACAGACCCTACAGGGAGAAGCCCGACACACAGGCGCACAGCTCCATCATCCGACAGACCCTACAGGGAGAATCCCGACACACAGGCGCACAGCTCCATCATCCGACAGACCCTACAGGGAGAAGCCCGACACACAGGCGCACAGCTCCATCATCCGACGGACCCTACAGGGAGAAGCCCGACCCACAGGCGCACAGCTCCATCATCCGACGGACCCTACAGGGAGAAGCCCGACACACAGGCGCACAGCTCCATCATCCGACGGACCCTACAGGGAGAAGCCCGACCCACAGGCGCACAGCTCCATCATCCGACGGACCCTACAGGGAGAAGCCCGACACACAGGCGCACAGCTCCATCATCCGACAGACCCTACAGGGAGAAGCCCGACACACAGGCGCACAGCTCCATCATCCGACGGACCCTACAGGGAGAAGCCCGACCCACAGGCGCACAGTTCCATCATCCGACGGACCCTACAGGGAGAAGCCCGACCCACAGGCGCACAGCTCCATCATCCGACGGACCCTACAGGGAGAAGCCCGACACACAGGCGCACAGCTCCATCATCCGACGGACCCTACAGGGAGAAGCCCGACCCACAGGCGCACCGCTCCATCATCCTCCGGACCCTACAGGGAGAAGCCCGACACACAGGCGCACAGCTCCATCATCCGACAGACCCTACAGGGAGAAGCCCGACACACAGGCGCACAGCTCCATCATCCGACAGACCCTACAGGGAGAAGCCCGACACACAGGCGCACAGCTCCATCATCCGACGGACCCTACAGGGAGAAGCCCTACACACAGGCGCACAGCTCCATCATCCGACAGACCCTACAGGGAGAAGCCCCACACACAGGCGCACAGCTCCATCATCCGACGGACCCTACAGGGAGAAGCCCGACACACAAGCGCACAGCTCCATCATCCGACGGACCCTACAGGGAGAAGCCCGACACACAGGCGCACAGCTCCATCATCCGACGGACCCTACAGGGAGAAGCCCGACACACAGGCGCACAGCTCCATCATCCGACGGACCCTACAGGGAGAAGCCCGACCCACAGGCGCACAGCTCCATCATCCGACGGACCCTACAGGGAGAAGCCCGACCCACAGGCGCACAGCTCCATCATCCGACGGACCCTACAGGGAGAAGCCCGACACACAGGCGCACAGCTCCATCATCCGACGGACCCTACAGGGAGAAGCCCGACCCACAGGCGCACAGCTCCATCATCCGACAGACCCTACAGGGAGAAGCCCGACACACAGGCGCACAGCTCCATCATCCGACAGACCCTACAGGGAGAAGCCCGACACACAGGCGCACAGCTCCATCTCCGACAGACCCTACGGGAGAAGCCCGACCACAGGCGCACAGCTCCATCATCCGACGGACCCTACAGGAGAGCCCGACACACAGGCCCAGCTCCATCATCCGACTGACCCTACAGGGAGAATGCCCGACACAAGCACAGCTCCATCCTCCGACGTACCCTACAGAGAAGCCCGACACCAAGCGCACAGCTCCATCATCCACGGACCCACAGGGAAAGCCCGACACACAGCGCCAGGCTCCATCATCCAACGTACCCTACAGGGAAAGCCCACACACAGGCGCACAGCTCCATCATCCGACGGACCCTACAGGGAGAAGCCCGACCCACAGGCGCACAGCTCCATCATCCGACGGACCCTACAGGGAGAAGCCCGACACACAGGCGCACAGCTCCATCATCCGACAGACCCTACAGGGAGAAGCCCGACCCACAGGCGCACAGCTCCATCATCCGACGGACCCTACAGGGAGAAGCCCGACCCACAGGCGCACAGCTCCATCATCCGACGGACCCTACAGGGAGAAGCCCGACCCACAGGCGCACAGCTCCATCATCCGACAGACCCTACAGGGAGAAGTCCCACACACAGGCGCACAGCTCCATCATCCAACAGACCCTACAGGGAGAAGCCCGACCCACAGGCGCACAGCTCCATCATCCGACGGACCCTACAGGGAGAAGCCCGACCCACAGGCGTACAGCTCCATCATCCGACGGACCCTACAGGGAGAAGCCCGACCCACAGGCGCACAGCTCCATCATCCGACGGACCCTACAGGGAGAAGCCCGACCACAGGCGCACAGCTCCATCATCCGACGGACCCTACAGGAGAAGCCCGACACACAGGCGCACAGCTCCATCATCCGACAGACCCTACAGGGAGAAGCCCGACACACAGGCGCACAGCTCCATCATCCGACAGACCCTACAGGGAGAAGCCCGACACACAGGCGCACAGCTCCATCATCCGACGGACCCCACCAGGGGGAGCGCAGGGCGCAGGCGCGCGGCTCCATCATCCGACGGACCCCGGGGGGGGGGGAGAAAGCGCACGGCGCAGGCGCGCGGCTCCATCAAGCGACGGAGCCCACGGGGGGAATCAAACCGCCAACAAGCGCGCGCCCCCCCCGACGATCTCCCCCCTCCGCAACGTCCCCCGTCAGCACGCGCTGCCCAGCCCAGACCGCGCCGAGCGGGGGGCTCCAGCGCCGAGCTCCGCCGGACCCGGCCCGCTCCGCTCACCCGGCGCCTGGGCGGCTTCAGCGCTTCCGGCAGCTGCCGAGTCCGGGGCCGGACTGTCCCACTGCGCGGCGGGATCCCCCTCCCCGGGAGACGCGCAGTGGTAGGTTCCTACGGCAGCCGGCGTGGGAGGGGGCGAGACTGGCCCATTCCGACGGGAGGGGCTCCCCTAGCAACCGGCAGCCCTCTGGTCTCCCGAGCTTGGTACCGCCCGTCCACAGTGCGGGCAAACCATCCTCGCCGGGCGGGGGGAAGGGAGGGCGCTGGAATGTACCATTTCCTGGGCGTTTCACCCGAGAGTCCTGGCTGTCCGGCCGCCCAAAGTGCCGTGGGGCGCAGGACCTGGGGGGGGATCAAGGGGTGGAGAGAACGGTGCCGGGGGGGTCGGTGCTGGGGGCAGGAACGGTGCTGGGGGGGTCAGGGTCACTGTTGCAGGGAGGGAACGGTGCCCGGGGGGAGGAGGGTCAGTGCTGGGGGCAGGTAATGGTGCTGGGGGGGTGGGTCAATGCTGGGGGGAGGGAACAGTGCCGGGGGGGACAGTGCTGGGGGGGTCAATGTTGGGGGCAGGGAAGGGTGCCGGGGGACAGTGCTGGGGGGGGTCAATGTTGGGGGCAGGGAAGGGTGCCGGGGGACAGTGCTGGGGGGTCAATGTTGGGGCAGGGAAGGGTGCCGGGGGACAGTGCTGGGGGTCAATGTTGGGGCAGGGAGGGGCCGGGGACAGTGCTGGGGGGAGGGTATCAAGGCCCAGACCAGTTCTGCTCCTGTGGAGGGAACAAAACCTGGTGGGTCAGCAACCTAGCAGAGAACCCATCATACCATTTGTGATCTCATGCCCTTTGTACTGGCCCCACCAACCCCAAGGGCCTGGAGTGGGTGTCCCTGCCCCCCCACCTTCCCCGGTGCTCCCTGCCTTAGGCCCACAGCATAGGTGCTGCAACTGCACTCTGGGGCTCCAGCCTCATGCCAGGCCCTGGGGAAGGGCGAGACAGTGACCAGCGTTCCCTGGGCCCAGGCGAACACAGGAGCTGGTAAGGGGCCCAGGATTCTGCAGTGGGCCCAGCCTTCAGCGCAGAGCTTTGGGCCACCAGGACAACCCAAGGAAGCACTTCTGGCTTCTCTAGGGGCATGCACAGCTTGAGCAGTGCTGCGCATACCACTGTCTGAGCACCAGCCCAGTGAAGGGGCCAGCACTGACCCTCCTGGCCAGGAGCAGGCAGGGAGTGATATATGCAGATCTGGATGTTTTCAGAGAGGAGATATGCAGCATCCAGGCTGGAGGGAGCCGGTTATGACTTCACATTTCCACTAGCCATAACCCTACCTGAGGGGGGAGGGGAGTTGTACAGGAGCTAGATGAGGGTGTAACTAGGAGCGAGGGGCTGGAATCAGGCAATGGAGCTGGCAGGCTGAATAGCAGGAACAAGCTCCTGCAGCTTTGTTTCAGTTAACTTTGGACCAAACCCTGTAGAATGCACTGCTGCCCTGGCCACACCAGCTGCATTCATGCCTCTCTTCCTAGTGCCCTAAGAAGAGAGCATTTTGCTAGGGTGGGTTGGAAAGGATTCCACAAGGGCCCTTTGGTTCAGTGATGGTGCTTGGGTCAAAGAGAGATGGTGGTAGCATGTGGGTGTCTGCACAGGCTAGAAACATGTGGAGGAAGGGCTGGCGTAGCCTGGGAGTCCCAAGCAAGGGCAAGCTGCTCTGCAGTGCTTTTGGAGCAGGGCCCCCCCCATCTCTCACAGAGGGTGAATCAATGTTGTGGAATTCAGGAACCGGTTTCACCACCAACCCAATAATCTAAACCCTCGGCTCTTCCTGAGACGCCACAACTCTGCCCTGTGGCATCTGCAGCAAGAGCTTGGTTTCTGGCTTCCCTGCCAAGTTTTGGTGCCGCCCTCTCCTGGGTCCCACCTCACCTCCCCACGGCTCTAATTGTTGGGTGTAAACCCGCTGCAAGAATCAGAGCCCGGCACCACAGAGCCCTGGCCCGATGTGGGTACTAGCAAACAAATGAGGTTTCAACAGCCAGCTGGCCCAGAATAACAAACCTTTAACAGATCCCAAGCTCCAGCTCCTGCTCCTCAGAGCCAAGCCCCACTGGGCTAGCAGCTGGGAGCACTGCTCTGTGTGCACGCAGCCTCAGTCACTGGAGGGCCAAGCCAGGTCTATGGCATAGACAGGTGCCAGGCACCACCATGACAAGAGGTGATTTAAAAGGAGACACTGGCCAGTGGTTGAGGGTACTAGAGCTGTTGGCATCTTGTGTATTTCAATTCCAAGCAGAGTTGAGAGGGTGCTGCCAGGACGAGGGCAGAGAGATTGACCCTGCCAGCCCAGCAGCACCTGTGTCCAGCAGAACTGAGTAGATCAACTCTAGGAAGCCAGTTTGGTTCCTCTCCACCCGTCAAATAACCTGCAGTTGGGAGAGGCAAGTGGCGCTGCACCAGGACTGCTTCTGGGGGCTTGTGTCTGACCTTAAAAAGCAGCATGTCACTGCCAGCCCATTAGAGACAAACCAGAGCCCCACACTCCAGCAGGAACATGGACAATGGAGCAGGCAGCTCCTGTGGATGGGGCCCAGCCCTGGGCAGCCGGGGGCCAGGCCATGTGGAGCATCATCCTCAGAAACTGGGCCCATGGTCCCCACGCTGGGAGCACTGCTCCTCTTCCTAGACTCTCCTGCCTTCTGCTCAACCTCCCTGGTCAGCAGCAAATGGAGCTTTGGCTGCAGCAACCTCCTGGAGTGTAGAACAAATACCAGCTTCACTGCTGCCCTATATTGTCAGCTGGGAGGCCTGTAACTCACGCACGTGAACATCCAGGGACAGCTGCTGGGGTCACCCCCCATGGAGGGAGAGAAAGAAGCAACCACAGGAGCCAGAAGTACCAAATTCAGATTTATTCCAGGAGAGGCTGAGGAGAGCCTTGCCAGGCCTGGACCTTCATATCCAGAGCACCCAGCCCCCCTGCCCCACCCCATGGTGTTAGCCAGCCCCTGCCCACCCCTCAGCACCAATCCACAGCCTGCCTCCTGGTGAAAGAAGGCTCTGCTCATTTGGGTGCTGCAGCTGAATGGGCGGGGGGGGGGGGGGGGAAGCTGACCAGACCTTACCCCTCATTGTATTTGGGCCTGTGACCCCACCAGGTGCTCCGCTGTGGGCTCTCGATCTACATGGGCAGGTTCCGTCCCTCCCCTCACCCTGGGCTGGGCTGGTGGGGGAAAAGGTTCTTCATCTATCTCATCTCACTAGGCATGTGCTACTGCCTCACAGGCAAGCTTCATACCCAGAAGTCGGCTGGGCAGGGGGCGAGGATAGGCCTGAGTGATGGTGCATGCTCTCTGGCAAGAGCCGCTTTCCATCTCCCCTTCTCTATGGCAGGATAGCGACCCAGCTCTTCTCTATCTCTGAAGCAGCATGAGAAGCCCCAACGCAGAGGTCACAGCCCTGGGTGGCATGCAAAGCCTCTGCACCTGTCCCCCGTGGCATGAGCTCTATAGTCACTCCTTTTCTCCTGCTGCAGATACTCCAGCAGAGCCAGGTGCCAGGGCAGCTCTAGCCTTGGTAGGAAGTGCTCCCAGCATCCATGTTTCACATTTCCCAGGCCTCAAGCCCAAGGCCAGGCTATCTGCATGGGCACCCAGCACAGGCAGTTTACTCTGCCTGCAGCCCTCAGGCTGGACTGCCCATTGGCCCCAGCACAGTGTGAAGGACATGGAGCAAGACTGGCAGGCATGCAGCTTGGACAGCATAAGGAGAGGAAGTTTGGCATTTCCCTAGCAGGGCCAGAGCCCTCACTGGGGTAGGAAGCAGCAGGGCATGAGGGAGGAGGAACAGGAAATCCCACTTGATGCTGGGCTTCTGTTTGCTGGACAGTAAGAATCATGGTGCAAACTCGCCCTGCCAAAAGGTGGCTGTTGGAGCACATGCCCCTGCTGCAGAGGCAGAAGTAACACTTGCTCTGGAGACTCGCACAGGGATGGGCCTGCAGTAGTCACAGATTCATCAGTCTGAGATGGAGAAGCCCCCTTGGCTAACCCAGTCAGTCCATGGTGCAGCCTGGGTACATCCCAAGAGCTCTTGCCCCTTCCCAGTCCAGGCTGCTGGCTTCCCATTCAGATTTTTGAAGACTCGACTCTCTCGATCCAGGGTGAGTCGGCGTCAGCATCTCTGGGCTCAGCCCGCAGGTGCTGCAGCTCCCTTTCCAAAGCCTGGCTGCGCTGGTACATCTCCATGTAGCTTGCCTGGATCTCCCTCTGGTAGCGCAGCACTTTCTCCTTCTCCTCCTGCCAGGTTTTCCGCTCCAGCTCAAAGTTCACAGCCTGCAGCTGGCCCTGGCGCCGCTCGCGCAGCAGCTCTGCCCACAGCCACTCCACCTGCCTCTCTGGGGGCTCCCCACTCTCACTGTGAAGACCCCAACACTTGGAGTCGTCAGTTTCCCAGCCAGAGAAGTCCTGGCAGACTGGCATGGGAGCATCCCCCAAAGGGAGGGAGGAGCTGGGCTCTGGTGGGGCCTGGAAGGAGTCCCCTAGCTGGGCCAGCTGCAAGTCCTTGGCTTGCACCTCCGCCCAGGCCTCCCGCAGCTGAGTCTTCAAGCTGAAGATCTCACTGAGTTTCTGGGCCATCTCCTCCTGGGAGTCTCGAAGCTGCTGCTTGAGCAGTGAGATCTCAGCTGCCTTCTGACAAACCTGTAGGAGATGCAGAGAAAGGGTGGGGAGGGACAGAGTAAGAAATGAGATGTACAGGAAAAGTCAGGGTGGGGTTTAGAGTTGTTGGGTGCATCTGGATAGGAAACCCCCATTCAATCCCAACTCTGCCATGCAGCGGCATAGAGCATTAAACCTGCCACGTGGCAGCCATTACCAGACAGCACTCTGGGGATTCCCACAGGCAGGAAATGGAGGCTTTGCAGGGGTGTGAAGAATGAGAAGGGATGGAGCGGGGCGGGAGGATATGCGGGGTGTCACTAGGCTTTTGGCTCTAGAGCCAGGTCCACAGCTGCATTTAGCCACAGATGACAGTGGCTCAGCCTCTCTCTGCTTCATCCTGAGCCAAAGTTCCTCCACAAAAACCCCAGAGTTTGGTACAATTGGAGCCTGTGCCCAGGGTTGAGGCTGCGGGTTGGGATTGAGGGGCACTGGGACAGCTGCTGGGGCAGAAGGGTGGAGGAAAGCTGCAGAGCAATCCTTTACTCACCTCCCACCTGGTCTCTTCTAGTTTGGGGCTGACACGTTCACACTGCTGCTGCCACTGCCTCAGCTCCTCACACTGGCCCTGGTGCAGGCTCAGCTCCTCCTGCAGCCGCTTCTTCTCCTGCTGCGCTTTGTAGACCTGCAGCTGCAGCGCCCGCTGGCTGCGCTGGGCCTGCTGGGTCACCTGCTGCAGCTTGGTGACATACATCTGCTTCAGCTCATCCAGTGCATCCATCCACAGATGCTGTTTGTCCTCAAAAACCTGCTGGCACAAGGAGAGGTCTGTGCCCAGCTCCTGGGGCAAAGTGCCAGGCAGCCCAGCCCCCTCCAGCATCTCGAGGTCTAGGGTGAAGGATCCTATCACAGCCCCGGGGCCTCAAAGGGAGCAGCCTGGCCCCATGACACTGGAATGGGAAGCAGCAGCTCTAAGAGCCACTCCCCAGCAACACACAATCCATCTCCAAGCAGGATTCAGCCAGGATGGCACTGGACCATTCTCACACTAGTATGTGCTTCTGAAATGTAGTCTGGAGACTAAATGTCCATTTTCTCAGAGAGCAGATACAGGCTGGGCAGCTGCTCCTATTGGCCACCCCAGCCTTTTCCCACCATCACCTTGGTGCAAGGGGGAAAAAGGTTCCTCGTGCATGGAGATTTCCCAGTCCGATCACTCCGGAGCAAGCCTGATGCTCTGGCACTGGGAGCAGCAGAGCCCAGGCTCCCCATTGCCCAACAGGTCACTGGATTCTGGAGGTGAATGTGCCCTTCCCCAGCCCTGCTCGCACCAGACAACACACTAGCACACTACTGCCAGCACAGCACTCCAGGGAATCATGGACCACGCACAGACCCCAGCATGCAGTGAGCTCCACACAACAGCACAGGGGCAATGCATGAGACACTAGCATCCCCGTCTGGAGGGGGCGCTGGGACGGGGTGAGAAGCAGGCCCAGGGCCCTGCACTCTCAGGCCAGCCCCACTGCACTCACCTGTGTGAAGGGGTCTTCAGTCTCACTAAGGCTCCTCTTCAACTGCCACAGCTCCCCACTCTTCTCGTGCAGCCGGTCCTCTAGCTGCTTCACCACGTCCTCCAGGGAGTAGGTGAACTCATAGGGGGGTGGGGGCTCCCCAGAGCTTTGCAGGAGGCTTAGCGTGGCCATGCTCTTGCAGGACAGAGGTGCTTTCTCCACTGCCAGGGGGTCTCTGGGGCCCCAGGAGGCCCTGTCAAGGGAACCCCCAATGTGGTTGATATGGCCCATGGAGGCACTGAACTGGCCCTGGGCAGGTTTGAAGTGGGGAGGGTAGATTGGGAAGCTCTGGATGGAGTTGTGGCTGGAATTGGAGGCCTCGTCTAAGCTGATGGTGTGCAGCAGGTGGGTGCGCAGGGGGCCATGCTGGGAGGAGGTACCGGTGCTGGTGCTGCCCTGGGACAGGAGGGTGTGCAGGCTCCCGTTGCTCTTCGACAGCTTCTGCCCTTTGGATGAGGCCAGGCCCTGCATGGACACCAGGCCTTTCCCAGCCACTGCCTTGAAGGCCGATGGCCTGATCCGACACTGAAAGACAAGGGAGCCAAGGATCAACCTGGTCTCAGCAGAGCCGCTCAGTAGCGAGAAGAGCTGGGGCACCCCAGTCTGTGTCCCCAGCTGCAGGATGGCTCAGCGCTGCCCCACCCCTTTGCCCTGGACACAGATATGAGGTTTATGTATAAGGACCTCCCAGCTTCCCTCTGTCACAGCAGTTACATGGGCCCATCACCAGCTGGCCTGCCAAGAACTAGGGGACTGTCCGTAAGGACCTCCTCCTCCCATGTTCTGCGCTAGCCAGCTCCCATTTGGTGGCTGCACTCCACTCTGGAGGCAGCTGCATTTCAGGGCCGGTTGGTGCGATGCACTCGTGGAAAACATCCCTACAACTAGTCATGTGGATCCCTAGCCACATTGCCTGCCCCAGCCCAGCCCACCACTCAGGGGCCTCACCTTGTCAAAGCGGCCCCGCTCCGGCAGCGAGCTCTTGGAGAAGTCTGCCCCCCGGTGGTGCTCACGGGAGTAGCGGTCAGGGGACTGGTTCTCACGGTCGCTCTCGTAGTCCCGAGATGGCCCCGGCGCCTGGTGCTTCCTCTCGGCCCGGGACTCCTTCCTGGCGCCGTGCAGTAGCCTGAAGAGCTCCCGCTGGCTCGGGCCCTTCCGGAGCAGGCCGTCCGGCTGCCGAAACCCCCGCGAGCCCCCCAGCACTGCCCTCAGCTCCACAGGCGTCAAGTCCTGTTTCTCCACCAGGCTGCCCACGCTGCCCATGCCGCAGCAGCAGCTCCCAGGCGCAGAGGCTAGGGACGAGTCAAGGAAGCAGTTGCCAGGGTCACAGGTCACATGAGGGACCTGTGCTGTTGCCATGGAGAATTAGACCAACACGTGGTACCAGCACTGCCAAAGGAGGGAACAGACAATCAGCAAAGAGGTGTGAGTGGCTGGGGCCACCCTATGTCCACCAGCCCCACCCTGAGGAGGAGAGCCGTGCTCCCCCCCCATCCCCACGGATGCCCAGCCAGCCAGAGGGGAGGCAGAGCAGCCTCATCTCCCTGTGTCTGCGCGCCCACACTGCTCCCCTCTGACAAGTCCCTGATCACCCCAGCATTTACAGCAGGGCTCCAAAGAATCATCCAGGGTCCCCATGCAGGGAGGGGAGTCAGTCTCCATGTGACCATAATCCTAGCCCCACCCCACCCCCTGCTTACAAGCAGCCTCTGGTGGGAGTGGGGTCTGGTACCGAGCCAGCGCTGCTCCCTTCAGGCCTATAAACTGAGGACACAGGTGCTTTCTTTCAACTTTTGGAGCTGGGAACCTCAACAGGAGCCAGTCGGACACCAGCATGTTCCCCAGAGATAAAGCCACTCTACCACTCACCTGCTCCCCCCCAAGCAGCCAAAGCCGAGCCCCAGGGAGCAGCACGCCGGGAGGATCCGGCTGGAAGTCGATCTGCCCTGCCACCCAGCCAAGGCTGAACTGCTCACTCCTGTCTGATGTGGTGGTTCCCACACCCAGCTCCTCCTCCCGCCTGGGGGGCTGGGGAGGGAAACCAAAACAAGCACATGCCACCCAGCCAGGTAGGCAAGCTCCAGAGCTCCTGTTGCCTGCCTGGGCTCTGTCCCCAGGCTGATTCCTGGACAATTGGTCCACACGAGGCTGTGGCTGCCCTCTCCCAGCTCAGATGGGACCCTGGGCCAGCAGCATGACCTTTCATGTACTGCGCACGCACACACCCAGCAGCCAATGGTGCTTCCAGGAGCCTTTGCTGACCCAGGCCACAGCACTGAATTTGGGGGGTGGGGGGCTCCTCAGACCGGCTCAGGGGAGAGCAGTCAAGAGGGGTGCGGGGGATCCAGCCCAGCTGAGCAGACAACACCCCTTCATGGCTGTTCTGAGGCCTGGGACCAGCAAACTGGGGTCTCAGTAGCACAAAATCCAGCATCCAGCTTAGCTCCCTGTTGGCAGCTGCAGCAGAGGGGCCAAGGGCTGGCTGGGCTACAGAGGCTGCTGACCCCTGGCTCCCAAGAAGGGGGGCAGTGTTCCTCTCTGAGCTGTGCCCGCTTTGGGCATGACTGGCTCCCCCAGGGTTGTCAGGCCAGCACCTCACCTCCCCATTAGTGCAGCTCCTTTCCCTTCAGAGCTGGGGCTGGGGGGAAGAAGCCCAGCACCTTTCAGCCTTGAGGTGCAAATGCAAGGTACCAGGGGAATCTCCTACAGGGGAAACATGGCCCTTTGCTGGAGGTTGGGCCACTGATCATGCCAAGTGCTGCCCTAACGACAGCACAATGCCAGAGCCCACAGGTGGCAGATGCAAGGTGCTCCCAGACAGTCCCTTAGGGCAGCAGGGCACTGCTGCAGCTGGGATGGAAAGTCTGGCTGGGGAGAAGCTCTGCGCATGAGCCAGAAACTCTTTTTCCATTCGGACCTGATCCTGCCCCCACTGCACGTAATGGACAAACTCTTGCCAAGTCCCATGGGCTCAGAACAGGGTTCCTACCCCACCTCGACCTTCCGGGCCTGAACAGCTGCACCAAGAGGAGCAAGGCAAATTGCAGCCCAGGCCTCCATGTACCCAAGGCCTGCACTCCCTGCCCCTCCTGCACGCCACCCTCTCGAGGATGGACACAGGGGCTAGGCGTCCAGCTCCTCCGGACAGCCCCGGCCCCAGCCCCGAGGAGGGGAGGGGCTAAGACACTCCATCTCAGGCAGCAAACAGAGGCAGATGCTAGGGCATGGGGGCTGTGGGGCACAGCCCAGATGGCACTAGCAGGGGAGGCAGGAACAGGAAGGATGTGAGGAACAGGAAGGAAGTGGCAGTTTCCTGAGCAGGTTCCAGGCTGCAGACTCTGGGCCCTGCTGGGCCAGGGAGGAAACTGACAAGCCCCTCACCCTTCCCCTGAGGTGCAGCAGGCAGGAACAGCCCTTACCTCCCCAGTGCTATCCAGCCCAGGGCAGTGGTCAGGCCTCCCCCTCAGTGCCTAGGGCTACCGACCCCAGCATCACCCCTAACTTGGTCCACTCCCCAGGCTGGCTCCACTGCCGAGGGAGCAGCTGCCTGTTCCCCTCTCAGTGCCTTGCCCTTCAACCCTGGGCAGCAGTGGGTGCAGCGAGACCAGCCAGTTCTTGGGCCTGCTGCCACACCAGGAGGGAGCACAGGTAACTCAGCCCAACCTAAGAACCGGCATGATGCCCACAAGTGCCAAGCTGGGAGAGCTCCTCACTCTGGGCAGCATTTCCACCTGCCCTGGACTGTGGAACTCAGCCCAATGCCCCCCAAAGGCCACTGCCTACTCACTGCAGGCTCATGCTTTGCCTTGGGCACCCAAATCGGCAGTGGCATCTTCACTGGAAAAGGCAGTCTCCAAGGGCTTGCCCTCTGTGCCCTGCCTCCAACACCCCTCCCCTGCTCTTTGCCGGGACATGCAGCCAAAGACTCAAGAGCCAGCGGGGGCACAGTTAGCTAGAGGCCCCATTTTACAGATGGGGAAAGTGAGACAAAGCAGTTAAATGACTTGCCCAGCAAAGACCAACCAGCTTTGGAATAACGTCACAACAGCCAAAAATGAACAGGCTAAGCTGGGAGCAAAGGCTCCCACAGGAACAACACAGCTGCCAGGCTGCCCATGTGGCAGTATTGCCTGTGCCGGGAAAGCACAGACTGTGCCATGATTCTCACCCCAGGTTCTTGAACACTCAGCCCTGGATACCCGAGCATCCAGGGGGTGGGGATCTTCTTTTCAGAGCCCCAGTGAGACCAGGGCACTCAAGTGTGGGGGTGAGGAGATGAAGCTGTCCAAGGCCCACAGCTGGGAACCTGTTACAAGTCTCTGCACCACTGAAGCTTGGAGGACAAGAGGAGGGATCTCAGCCTGCTCCAAGCCCAGCTCTGCCAGTGCCTGACAGATCCCCGCTGGGGGCCCTGGGTCAGGAGCTGCCAGCTCAGGTGTAACGCCCCAGCTCTCTGCACCAGGCGCTGTGTAAACAAACAACTCCCCTTGAATCACTGCCACGAACAAACCTGTCTGACAGCTCCTGCCCTGCAAGGTCATCTCCCTCCTAGGGAGCCCAGCATCTGCTTCCACAAGCCACCTACACATGGCTTTCAACCTGGGGAGGAGGGACCCATGCTCCTCAGGGGAGCTGGGACATCCTGGATGCCGCTGGGAGCTCAGAGGGGTCTGCAAGGACTCTCGCTCCTCAGAGGCTGGGCAGGGCTCCCTGCACCTCAAGCACCAGATTCTCCAGCAGCAGACCCCACATCCTGAGAAAGCTGTTGGGACCAGACCCCACAGCTAATTCCCCCCAAGAATCACACCACAAGAATTAGCACCACAAGAAGGGTAGACTGCCTCTGTGGGCCAGGGATGGTCTGCTGAGCAGCTCAGCCTGCAGGATCTGGGCCTGATCTCCTCCCTGTACCCAAGATGCCACTGACAGCTGTGCCCAGTGGGCGTCTCCCTACAAGTGCACTGCCCTGGGAGACCAAGGCAAGTGGTACCCAGATGCCAGCCCACTGCCTCCTCCCCTTCCCCTTCTTAGAAGGGGGTATTTGGCTGCCTGAGGGGCACATGGCAGGGGCAGGCACCATGCAGTTCCAGGCCTCTCAGCCCATTGGCCCCTTGCTCCCTCCTGCAGCAGCCTCTCTGGGTGAGCCATGTCAATGGGGTGGCCCACCCCAGAACAACCCTGTACACACCCCCATGGAGGGAATGGGCCCTGAGCTGGATTTCCAAGTATGTTGCACTGGAAAGTAACTCTCAGCCCCAGCCAGGACGCAGCTGCCCTCCTTGGGCTCTAGGGTAACCCCCTCACACTTTCACACAGGAACACCACATTTCAGGCTGAACACGGGGCACAAGCTTTTTACAGGGAGGGGAATTAGCCATTGATGCAACTTGCAGGGTTAATTCTTCATCATTGGAGGCTCTAAATCAAGACTGAGTGTCTTTTTGTAAAAGCTCAACTCTAGCTCAGCCAGTTCTGGGCTGGCCACAGGAACCACAAGGGGCTGCATGGTCTGTGCTCCACAGAGGTTCCACCTGCATGGTCAGAATGGTCCCTCTGGCCTTAAACTCTACGAATCCCGTCAGGCATTCTCCCTTCTACAGCTCCATGCGCTCCCAGAGCTGAGCCAGTGGTACAGAGCTACCCTCCAGGGGACTCAGCCAAGCCCCGAACCCCAGAGGGGAGGCAGAGGTCAGGCTCTGTCCCTCACACACCCCACCTTGTGATGCCTTAGGACAGACAGCTGTAACCACAGCACCTGGGGCTGTGAGGCGCCCCCAGCTCCATGGGGCAGCTGGTCCAGAGGCCCCCTTTTGCCAGGGGACAGATCGGCACTGCATCCCGTTCCTTCATGGCTTCGCTCAATCCTGCAGCACAGAGAACCTCTGAGCCGGAGTCTTTTCTGAGTTGGCTTTGTCCAGCCAGCTTCTTGTGATTTTTGCTACGGATACAATGATCCCAAGCGGTCAGGTGCCATTTGACATCACCCCTGGAAGATCACTGCAGCAGCACATCACCCCCTAATGTCACCCTGGGGCAGTGGGGTCAGCACTTACTGCAAAGGGAGAACATCCCTTACTGCCCTGAAGCACCTGGCTGTTCCTGGGAGGCAAGCTGCACTGGTCCTGCTTAGCACTTCAGAGATTACAGGCTCAGGAGGCCTGGCTAACTCCCAGGCCCCGCTGCAGACACAGATTGGGAGCAGCCTGAAGGTATCCATGATACACGGACCGGAGGAACATTCTCACCTGCTCCTGGGAACAGGGAATGCTCAGTGAGTGACTCCTCAGCCCCTTCCTTGGGTGGCAGCAGGTTAGTAAGGTTTGTCCATTGCACAAAACACTGCATAGCCATCAGAGCTCTGCCCTGGCAGCCACAAAGCAAGGATATCCACTCCCTCCAGGTGCCAATGGGACACGCCCCAGCCGCTCTGGAGTCCACAGAGTCTTGCCAGGACCTGGGCCTGTATCCCAATTGGTCTGGAAATTCCTTTCAAATCAGACTCTGGGACCTGCCAGGCTCCAATCCCAGTGGGCTGGAAGGGCCCTTCCGGACTGGGCAAGTCAGTACAGGGGTGCACACGCATTCCGCAGAGCAAGCCTGGGGAAGGGCTCGTGCAATGCAGCAGAGCATGTGGGCTTGATTCAATGGGAGCTTGGACACAACTTCATCAGGAGCAGGCAGGGCCCTGGTACCCTGCCCTAGCTTTGGGGAGGCAGGCACCAGCACAGCCTGTGTCTTCAGTAACAAAAGGGACAGGCACTGGGACCGCAAGAGAGACTCTGGGTGGAATTAAACCCCAGACACCTCACCAGGGTCACAGCATGACTCACAGAGGGGCATTGAAGCTGCGGCTGCATTCCAAGGGAAGGGGCCCATCCACCCCACAGTGCTGTGCTTGAGGGGCAGGGACAAACAGGGACCAGCCATGTGATGAAACAAGCTGCCCTGGAACAGCATGGGAGTGGGGTGGGAGACATTGAGGCAGGGTGAGAAAGCAGCCCCATCCCACGGCCACACAGCTGGAACACTTTAGCCCGGTGGCATCTGCACAGGGAACATTCGAGCTGGGAAGATGCTGCCGAGGGCAGTACAATGTAGCCTGGGATTTAGAGCTGGCCAGCAAAGAGCCCAGAGCAGGGCCCAAGCAGTGGCTGTACCCACGGGGCAGGCTCTGCAACCCACGCTTAAGATGGAGTTTTTAAAAAGTAGATTCAGCTTTCAGGCCTTAGGGGACTAGCCTGACACCCCCTCCCACAGCTCTTCACACAGGCCACAAAGCCTGCAGTCTGGGCTGCATTCATGCCAGCAAACTGGAAGGAAATGGCCCAATCCTCTGAGTCCTGCAGACCCCAGGGAGCTGGGCTTTGTTGGCTCCTAAAGATTGGCTTTGCCAGGCTTCCTCCCCATGCCTTGGAGCCACAATGAACGGCAAGAATCCAGCAGCCCCAGGGAATCTGTGCCAGGCAGGGAGGCTGGGGGTTATTCTCCAAAACCTGACAGGAATCTCAGCACTGGCTGGAAACACTAGACCAGTGGTTCTCAAACTGTGAGTCATGACCCCGTTTTAATGGGGTTGCCAGGGCTGGCTTAGACTTACTGTGGCCTGGGACAGAAGCCGAAACCCAAGCCCCACCACCCAGGGCCATAGCTCGAGAGCTTCAGCACTGGGTGGCAAGACTCAGATTACAGGCCCTCTGCCTGAGACTGAAGCCCTTGGTCTTCTCCTTTGGTTTCCAGCAGCAACAGCAAGGTTCAGGCGGGCTCAGGCTTCAGTCCCCCCTCCTGGGTCATGTAAAAAAAGAAAGGAGTACTTGTGGCACCTTAGAGACTATACAAATTTATTAGAGCATAAGCTTTCGTGAGCTACAGCTCACTTCAATCGGATGCATGGAGCTGTAGCTCACGAAAGCTATGCTCTAATAAATTTGTTAGTCTCTAAGGTGCCACAAGTACTCCTTTTCTTTTTGCAAATACAGACTAACACGGCTGCTACTCTGAAACCTGGGTCATGTAGTAATTTTTGTTGTCAGAAGGGGGTCTCAGTGCAATGAAGTTTGAGAATCCCCTGCTCTAGACAGTCGCCGCTCCATCTCCCTGCCCTGGGCAAGCTCCCCGGGAGCCACGAGCTATTTACCACCCCCAGGTGCCGAGCGGCAACAGGATGCTCAGCACAGGTTCGCCCATTCCTTCTTACTCCAACTGGAAGAACTAGAAACCCCCAACATCATCAACCCCAAGGGAAGATGGGCACTTCCATGGGCAGCCACAAGATGCTTGTGGCAAGCAGAGGCAGTAGCTCCAGACCATGAAAACGGCAGGCATTTCCTGGTTTTTTTAGTTAGATTTTGTGGGTTGTGAAATCCCCAGGGCAGGTGAACAGCACCACTTGGGACCACCACTTAAGCACCCCAGCTACTATCCCACATGGAGTCCCAGAGCACAGCACAGCCTAGGAACTGTTCAAGCTCTGGACAAGGCATTCAGCCACCCATACCCATCCCACACGTCCCATGGATGACTCCTGCCACTACCCTGCATCCCCCACTCGCCAAAGCCTTGCTGTCAGACTCCATGTGCAACAGACACGCACTAGCAGGTTCTGTAACCCGAGTCCCACAGACACACCACTTCACAACGGTGACGAGAAGACAACACCAGGCTGATGTGGAACGCAAATCACCCTAGCTCTAAAATGACCAGCGGCGCTGAGAATGAGGGACACATCTGCGGGGACAGGATCTTCAAGCGTAAAATCCCAGTAAAACCCAACACATGCTGTATAAGCTCAAGAGTCCAAGTTCAGCAAACCCTCACTGCCTGACCCAGTATACCCTGAGCATCCCGCGTAAGGCGCCTGGTGTGAAGGACCACATGCAAAGAGCAGAAAGGGCTGGTGTTCTCTTCCCATGTTCCCCCGCACCACAGAAGGCCTGGGGATTTTTGTGAAGCAATCCATGCTGAAATACAGACACATTCTTGCTGAAGGGGGTCACCTTTAGTTCCAGACCCACACTCCTGTCTGAACACTGTCATGTCCTATTGCCGCCCAAGTAACAGCTCAGAACACAAGAACTGGAGGAGGAGGAGGAGGAGGAGACACTCCTGTTGTGTTGTCTTTGTGTGTTTGACAGCACCCAGTACAGTCTGTTCACCCGTCTCCCCTGTGCAGTTGTTGTTTTTCCCCCCCCATTTGCAGGGTCTTTCATATGGCCAGAGAGGAAAGAAACTGTTTTAAAAATCTAAGTCTTAAACTCAGCAATCACAGAGCTGAGGCCCCAGAGAACCTGAACTGAAGAGAGCAGCACTGGCCCCGAGTGGGGAGCAGTCACAGCCCGGGGCTCTGGGCAGGCAGAACTCGGAGCCAGGTGGGGCCCTAGGGACCGCAGATCAGGAATGCTCACTCGGAGCTCAAGCCAATAGCCGCCTTTTCACGGGCACGGGTCTCCTCCAGCCACAGCAGACAGGCCTGGTAGGAGGTGGGCGGCTGCCTAGCAGGAGCGCCCCCCTGTCCATGTGGCCCCTGCACTAGTGATGGAGAAAGGCCGTTTCTCCAATACCCGTCCTGCTCCAGCCAGCTCTCCGGCTCCGCGCAGCAATCTCCGGGTGCAGGCCAGAGCACAGCGCTTCACCCGGGATTCCCGCAGGGCGCGGGGACCAGATGTTCCGCTCGGGAGCCCAGTAACGCGTGGCCGAAGCAGATCAGCCCGGAGACCCCCAGCGCCTGGGTAAGCGACGGAGAGACCCCTGCCTTCGAGCCGCTCCGCAGCCCGGGCCCGGCCGGCAGCTGTTCCAGCCCTGCCCCGGCTCCTCTCCAAAGCCGACCCAACTGCTCTGCCTCCCACCCTGCTCCGCCCCGGGCCCCGCCCTGGCCAGCCCGGAGCGGCGGGGAGGGGGGTCCAGCGCACCCCGAACAAAGCCAGTTTCCTGCCGGCCTGGCCCCGCGCCGAGCCGAGCCGAGCCGAGCCGGGCCGGGCCGGGCCAGCCCCCGGGCCAGGCGCCGCGGATCGGGCCCGAGGCTCGACGGGACACGCGCCTGGCGGGCGGCCCCGGGACTCACCATGCTCGCGGCGCGGGCTCGGCGCAGCGGCGGCAGCTCAGCCGGGACAGAGGCAAAACCCGGCCTGGACCCGGCTCCCGCCCGCAACCGCATCGCGGCCGCTCTGGGAACCCAACGCGGGGCGGCAAAGCCCGGCCTGGATCGCAGCCCGGGGGTGGGGCCCGCCACGCCCCGCCCCACGGGGCCGCTGCCCGCTGCGGTTTGCAAAGTGGGCGGGGCTGGCAGCTGGACCCCTCCGCAGGGAAGTAGCCGCTGGCTCCTCCAGCCGGATAGCCCTGCAGGCAGGAGCAGATTAAGCAAGTGCCTAGAGACCCGGCAGCTCAGGGGGGCCCCTATTCGCTTTTTATTGGGGGGGGGGTAATCCTGTTTAATGCCCCTCCCCGTTAGCACCGCCTCCGCCTGCAGGCACCTCCGGGGAGGCACATGGAGGCTCCAATCCACAGAGCCCTGTGCAGCCCCTTCTGCCCAACCTTACAATGTATGCCAGTTAACTTTTAACTACCTCAGTCACTGGAAAGTCCGTCCTTGCCAGGGTCTGCAGCGAGCTGCCTGCCCCAGAGCACCCACTCCCTCTTCCCAGCTGCTCCAGCACATCCAAGGCAGCTAGAAATACGCTAACCCTGGGCAGCACTGCTCTGCTATGTAGCGGACTGCTGCTGTTGATGCAAAGGTGCTGGGGGGCTAGACCGGGATCAGAGGCAGCCCACCAGATACTGTCTGCATCCACATGTGCTCCATGCTATGAGCCCCTGCCCTATATGTCAGGGACTCGGAAGCAAAACCAGTATTCAGTCTTAGTGCCCCCTTGGCCTCTCTGCCAGCCCCTTGCTCACACCCTGCACCAGAACACTGGGCTCTGTCATGGGGGGGGCCTCTGGAAGGGTGGTGTGATTCCAGCTGGCTGATGGGCCTGTTTTGATTATTGCCCTTTACAGCTGTCTAGGTCCCCATTTCACAAACAGCACCAGGACTCAAGACAACCTAAAGACTGGGGCTCCAGATGGACCTAGCTAGGGAGTCCTGGAACAGGTCACCCAGAACACCCCATTACAAATGTCTGATCCATCCCTCCATACCGCTACTATTTCCAGAATGATGGTATGTACAGGTATGGTATGGTATGTTCGCAACTCTGCTTCACCGTGACTGTGCAAATCTCATCCCCTCCCTGTGCCTCAGTTTCCCCCTTTGCACAAAGGAGATAACAATCCTTCCCTCCAAGGGAGGGGGCAGTGATTATGAAGCTTTACCAATAGACATCCCCAATGTGCTTGGAGCCCTTGGCTGGCAGGTGCTAGAGATGGGTAGAGAACAAATACTATTACTAGAGGAGTTAGACAGATCTGCTCCCACCCCCTCCGGGCACTGGAATTTCTGCCATGAACAAGCCCTGTCCCCACCAAAGGTTGCAAGGATACAGGCAGAGCTAGGCAGGGACACATGCACTGTAGGCTGCTTCAAGCTATGCCTCCAGCTGTTTACAGGGGCAGTGTCACCACATCCACTCATGGGCAGTGTGTGTCCTTGCACATCTGTGTCCTTTATTACAGCCATAGCAGCAGGGAGCCTGTGTCCCTAAGGGTCACAGTTTGTTCCAAAGTGAAATAATTGTTGGCCTCACAGCCCACTCCCTAAAGGAGAAAATCTGCAGCTTAAAAGGGGAAGGGAGCTCACGAGCAGGAAATTGTGATCTGTTTCAGTAATCAGCAGGTGCCCCGTCCCACAATTAGAAAACCCAAAGAGCACACAGCACTGTGGGGAGAGCCTGGCTCACCTTGCTGCAATAGGAGCCACCTGCATGTGTGCTTGGCCCTGGTGGAGCATGGTGACAGGTCCTGGCTCTCTGCAGAAGGTGTATGTGAGGAGTTCAGTGCTGCCAGAACTTGTTCACTGCACAGCCCTGGGGCTTGGCACTGGACATGTATCATTGGGATCTGCATTGTGAAACCCATTGAAGTTGATGACAGGAAACAGAACTGGCCAGGGATGAAACATCTGATTGTATGAAGCATCCAGAATTTCCAGCCATGCACAGTTCAGAGCCTAGAAGCACACCTAGCATTCCTGTTCACGCATTATTGAGCTGCAATGATATGGTCTCAGTGGTAATGAAACCGCAGGGGCTCCCCCCAGGCCCTTTGCTCCGTTTATAAAGACCATGTTGTCAGCACCAGACTAAGTGGCACCTCTCTCACTTCTCCATGGAAGTCTTGATTGCTGAGAACACGTGGGCGAGATCAGTGACAGCCCTTTAATCAGCAGCAGTAATTTTAGAATGTGGCCTTGCCTGAGAGGAGGCTGCATGCAGAGCCCTGATTGTGCTGTGCTGGATGGGGGTGGGGTAGGAGCGGGGCAGCACAAGGGTTTTTGCTAAACAGTCTTCAGCATGCAGCCAGCATGACTCCTGGCTCACTGGGTTTCACCAGCTCAAAGGGGAGGGCAGCTGAGGTGTTTCAAAGGGAATCCCAGGGAGCCTCTACTGCTCCCAGGTTTCAGAGTAGCAGCCGTGTTAGTCTGTATTCGCAAAAAGAAAAGGAGTACTTGTGGCACCTTAGAGACTAACAAAGTTATTAGAGCATAAGCTTTCGTGAGCTACAGCTCACTTCATCGGATGCTGTAGCTCACGAAAGCTTATGCTCTAATAACTTTGTTAGTCTCTAAGGTGCCACAAGTACTCCTTTTCTTTCTACTGCTCCCATTATCAGTTACACAGAGCACAGCACAGAGATGAGCTTTCTCCTTGCCGCACCTGCCTGCTTTAGTCATGAGACATGATACAATCAATGCCTCTGAATCAGACCTGCTCCCTCCCAGCTGGTGCTTGGTTTTGTTACTTTGCATCCCCTCCCCAGCTGTCACCAGTTCAGGGCGTCAGGATTCTGGGGCATGATGATGGTTGCAGCAGAGACAAGGATGCAAGCACCAGCAGAGCTGATTCCGAAACAGGGACCCAAGCAAAGCACCAGCATCTTTTAACTCAGTAATTACATGCACTACGCAACACATGCATGCCTCTAGGCAGAGACCATAGCTACTGGTTCTGAGAAGCTCACCATTTTGAAGCCAAGAGACTGATTTACTGGGGCCTGACTTGGTTTTTAAACAGTTGGGGTTGCTAATGCTCAATTAGGCACCAGGGAGGGGCACATCAACATTGCCCTGCAGCAAGGGGCAAAATGAAGGCCTGAGCTTCCCTGAGGAATACCCCAGTCCCATAGGCTCTGAACTGCCCTGCCACCAAGGTCCATAGCATCCCCTCTTCCCCAGTGCAGGAAGCATCTGGGGCTGGAAGAGCCAGAGAAGGGAGGGATGGATCTGGGGTGGAAGGAGGTCTGGCCAAAGTGTTCTTACATCCTGGTGATTTTGCAGCCCTGAAATGGCCTGTAAGCTTCTTAACACACACTCACTTGCAACCATGTGCATACGCAATTTGCCTCAGCAACTCCCCATCTCTTTTAAAATCTCCTCAGTAAAATGCATCTTCCCTCTCCCCCTCTCTGTCTTGGCTCTCTGTGTGACTACCTGAGATGTCCAGATAATCTCCACGCCAGATTTTAGCATTGAGAGGGAAGTAGACGAAGTAAGAAAGGATACAGCCGTGGGTAGGAGAATGTATATAAGGAGCGAGGGCGGTGTGGATACTAGTCTAATAGGTTATACTGGCTGTAGAATGACTGTGCCTAATAGGGTACAAAATGTGAGCAAGGCCAAACAGCAAAAATTAAGATGTTTGTACACTAATGCGAGGAGCCTAGGTAACAAAATGGAGGAACTAGAGCTACTGGTGCAGGAAGTGAAACCAGATATTCTAGGGATAACAGAAACATGGTGGAATAGTAGTCATGACTGGACTACCGGTATTGAAGGGTATGTGCTGTTTAGGAAAGACAGAAACAAAGGTAAAGGTGGTGGAGTAGCATCGTATATCAATGATGAGGTAGAATGTAAAGAAATAAGAAGCGATGCAATGGATAAGACAGAGTCCGTCTGGGCAAAAATTACATTGGGGAAGATAACTAGTAAAGCCTCTCCTACAATGGTGCTTGGGGTGTGCTATAGACCTCCGGGATCTAATTTGGATATGGATAGAGCCCTTTTTAATGTTTTTAATCAAGTAAATACTAATGGAAACTGCGTGATCATGGGAGACTTTAACTTCCCAGATATAGCCTGGAGGACCAGTGCTAGTAATAATAATAGGGCTCAGATTTTCCTAGATGCGATAGCTGATGGATTCCTTCATCAAGTAGTTGCTGAACCGACTAGAGGGGATGCCATTTTAGATTTAATTTTGGTAAGTAGCGAGGACCTCATAGAAGAAATGGTTGTAGGGGACAATCTTGGCTCAAGTGATCATGAGCTAATTCAGTTCAAACTAAATGGAAGGATTAACAAAAATAAATCTGCAACTAGAGTTTTTGATTTCAAAAGGGCTGACTTTCAAAAATTAAGGAAATTAGTTAGGGAAGTGGATTGGACTGAAGAACTTATGGATCTAAAGGTAGAGGAGGCCTGGGATTACTTTAAATCAAAGCTGCAGAAGCTATCGGAAGCCTGTATCCCAAGAAAGGGGAAAAAATTCATAGGAAGGAGTTGTAGACCAAGCTGGATGAGCAAGCATCTTAGAGAGGTGATTAAGAAGAAGCAGAAAGCATACAGGGAGTGGAAGATGGGAGGGATCAGCAAGGAAAGCTACCTAATTGAGGTCAGAACATGTAGGGATAAAGTGAGACAGGCTAAAAGTCGAGTAGAGTTGGACTTTGCAAAGGGAATTAAAACCAATAGTAAAAGGTTCTATAGCCATATAAATAAGAAGAAAACTAAGAAAGAAGAAGTGGGGCCGCTAAATACTGAGGATGGAGTGGAGGTTAAAGATAATCTAGGCATGGCCCAATATCTAAACAAATACTTTGCCTCAGTCTTTAATAAGGCTAAAGAGGATCTTGGGAATAATGGTAGCATGACAAATGGGAATGAGGATATGGAGGTAGAAATTACCATATCTGAGGTAGAAGCAAAACTGAAACAGCTTAATGGGACTAAATCGGGGGGTCCAGATAATCTTCATCCAAGAATATTAAAGGAATTGGCACCTGAAATTGCAAGCCCATTAGCAAGAAGTTTTAATGAATGTGTAAACTCAGGAATAGTACCGAATGATTGGAGAATTGCTAATATAGTTCCTATTTTTAAGAAAGGAAAAAAAAGTGATCCGGGTAACTACAGGCCAGTTAGTTTGACATCTGTAGTATGCAAGGTCCTGGAAAAAATTTTGAAGGAGAAATTAGTTAAGGACATTGAAGTCAATGGTAAATGGGACTAAATACAACATGGTTTTACAAAAGGTAGATCGTGCCAAACCAACCTAATCTCCTTTTTTGAAAAAGTAACAGATTTTTTAGATAAAGGAAATGCAGTGGATCTAATTTACTAGATTTCAGTAAGGCATTTGATACCATGCCACATGGGGAATTATTAGTTAAATTGGAGAAGATGGGGATCAATATGAACATCAAAAGGTGGATAAGGAATTGGTTAAAGGGGAGACTGCAACGGGTCCTACTGAAAGGCGAACTGTCACAAGTACTCCTTTTCTTTTTTTCAGGTTGGAGGGAGGTTACCAGTGGAGTTCCTCAGGAATCGGTTTTGGGACCAATCTTATTTAATCTTTTTATTACTGACCTTGGCACAAAAAGTGGGAGTGTGCTAATAAAGTTTGCAGATGATACAAAGCTGGGAAGTATTGCCAATTCAGAGAAGGATCGGGATATTATACAGGAGGATCTGGATGACCTTGTAAACTGGAGTAATAGTAATAGGATGACATTTAATAGTGAGAAGTGTAAGGTTATGCATTTAGGAATTAATAACAAGAATTTTAGTTATAAGCTGGGGATGCATCAATTAGAAGTAACGGAAGAGGAGAAGGACCTTGGAGTATTGGTTGATCATAGGATGACCAAAACACCATCCTAGCCACTATGGATGTAGAAGCCCTCTACACCAACATTCCACACAAAGATGGACTACAAGCCGTCAGGAACAGTATCCCCGATACTGTCACGGCTAACCTGGTGGCTGAACTTTGTGACTTTGTCCTGACCCATAACTATTTCACATTTGGTGACAATGTATACCTTCAAATCAGCGGCACTGCGATGGGTACCCGCATGGCCCCACAGTATGCCAACATTTTATGGCTGACTTAGAACAACGCTTCCTCAGCTCTCGTCCCCTAATGCCCCTACTCTACTTGCGCTACATTGATGACATCTTCATCATCTGGACCCATGGAAAAGAAGCTCTTGAGGAATTCCACCATGATTTCAACAATTTCCATCCCACCATCAACCTCAGCCTGGACCAGTCCACACAAGAGATCCACTTCCTGGACACTACGGTGCTAATAAGCGATGGTCACATAAACACCACCCTATATCAGAAACCTACTGATCGCTATTCCTACCTACATGCCTCTAGCTTTCATCCAGATCATACCACTCGATCCATTGTCTACAGCCAAGCGCTACGATATAACCGCATTTGCTCCAACCCCTCAGACAGAGACAAACACCTACAAGATCTCTATCATGCATTCCTACAACTACAATACCCACCTGCTGAAGTGAAGAAACAGATTGACAGAGCCAGAAGAGTACCCAGAAGTCACCTACTACAGGACAGGCCCAACAAAGAAAACAACAGAACGCCACTAGCCATCACCTTCAGCCCCCAACTAAAACCTCTCCAACGCATCATCAAGGATCTACAACCTATCCTGAAGGACGAGCCATCGCTCTCTCAGATCTTGGGAGATAGACCAGTCCTTGCTTACAGACAGCCCCCCAATCTGAAGCAAATACTCACCAGCAAGCACACACCACACAACAGAACCACTAACCCAGGAACCTATCCTTGCAACAAAGCCCGTTGCCAACTCTGTCCACATATCTATTCAGGGGATACCATCATAGGGCCTAATCACATCAGCCACACTATCAGAGGCTCGTTCACCTGCGCATCTACCAATGTGATATATGCCATCATGTGCCAGCAATGCCCCTCTGCCATGTACATTGGCCAAACTGGACAGTCTCTACGTAAAAGAATGAATGGACACAAATCAGACGTCAAGAATTATAACATTCAAAAACCAGTTGGAGAACACTTCAATCTCTCTGGTCACTCGATCACAGACCTAAGAGTGGCTATACTTCAACAAAAAAGCTTCAAAAACAGACTCCAACGAGAGACTGCTGAATTGGAATTAATTTGCAAACTGGATACAATTAACTTAGGCTTGAATAGAGAGTGGGAATGGATGAGTCATTACACAAAGTAAAACTATTTCCCCATGGTATTTCTCCTCCCCACCCCACCCCCCACTGTTCCTCTGATATTCTTAGGTTTCAGAGTAGCAGCCGTGTTAGTCTGTATTCGCAAAAAGAAAAGGAGTACTTGTGGCACCTTAGAGACTAACAAATTTATTAGAGCATAAGCTTTCGTGAGCTACAGCTCACTTCATCGGATGCATCCGATGAAGTGAGCTGTAGCTCACGAAAGCTTATGCTCTAATAAATTTGTTAGTCTCTAAGGTGCCACAAGTACTCCTTTTCTTTCTGATATTCTTGTTAACTGCTGGAATTAGCCTACCTGCTTGTCACCATGGAAGGTTTTCCTCCTTTCCCCCCCCTGCTGTTGGTGATGGCTTATCTTAAGTGATCACTCTCCTTACAGTGTGTATGATAAACCCATTGTTTCATGTTCTCTGTGTGTGTGTATATAAATCTCTCCTCTGTTTTTTCCACCTAATGCATCCGATGAAGTGAGCTGTAGCTCACGAAAGCTTATGCTCTAATAAATTTGTTAGTCTCTAAGGTGCCACAAGTACTCCTTTTCTTTTTGCGAATACAGACTAACACGGCTGCTACTCTGAAACATAGGATGACTATGAGCTGCCAATGTGATATGGCTGTGAAAAAAAGCTAATGCGGTTTTGGGATGCATCAGGAGAGGCATTTCCAGTAGGGATAAGGAGGTTTTAGTACCATTGTACAAGGCACTGGTGAGACCTCACCTGGAATACTGTGTGCAGTTCTGGTCTCCCATGTTTAAAAAGGATGAATTCAAACTGGAGCAGGTACAGAGAAGGGCTACTAGAATGATCCGAGGAATGGAAAACTTGTCTTATGAAAGGAGACTTAAGGAGCTTGGCTTGTTTAGCCTAACTAAAAGAAGGTTGAGGGGAGATATGATTGTTCTCTATAAATATATCAGAGGGATAAATACAAGAGAGGGAGAGGAATTATTTAAGCTCAGCACCAATGTGGACACAAGAACAAATGGGTATAAACTGGCCACCAGGAAGTTTAGACTTGAAATTAGACGAAGGTTTCTAACCATCAGAGGAGTGAAGTTTTGGAATAGCCTTCCAAGGGAAGCAGTGGGGGCAAAAGAGCTATTTAAGATTCTACTCGATAAGTTTATGGAGGAGATGGTATGATGGGATAATGTGATTTTGGTAAGTAATTGATCTTTAAATATTCAGGGTAAATAGGACTAATCCCCTGAGATGGGATATTAGATGGATGGGATCTGAGTTACCCAGGAAAGAATTTTCTGTAGTATCTGGCAGGTGAATCTTGCCCATATGCTCAGGGTTTAGCTGATCGCCATATTTGGGGTCGGGAAGGAATTTTCCTCCAGGGCAAATTGGAGAGGCCCTGGAGGTTTTTCACCTTCCTCTGTAGCATGGGTGACTTGAGGAAAGCTTCTCTGTTCCTTGAAGTCTTTAAACCATGATTTGAGGACTTCAATAGTGCAGACATAGGTGAGAGGTTTTTCGTAGGAGTGGGTGTGTGAGATTCTGTGGCCTGCGCTGTGCAGGAGGTCGGACTAGATGATCAGAATGGTCCCTTCTGACCTTAGTATCTATGAATCTATGACTATAGTTTTCTGGGGTGGATGCCATAACATGTTGAGAGACCCAGTTTGCACAAGACCCTTTACACAATTTAAACCTGCACTAGGTAGTGCTCACAGACACACGCACTCCCACACCCCCGTGCTGATTACACCTTGTGCAGACACTTGAGTAGCATGGCAGTTTGTCAGTAAAGCAGGGCAGTCTGTCCAATGCATCTTCTGGCCCAAAGGCCATCTCTTCCCCTCCCTGCCTTCATCAGTGGGTTGTCTATTTCAATTGTGATCCCTTGTGACATGGATCTGCCTCCTTATGTGACATGCAGCCCCAGTTTGGGGTGTTGTAGGATCAATAATAGTAAAGTCTCAGAGAAGGTTAAATTCCCCTGGCAGCACAGTCTACAGCCCCACGTGTGCACACAGAACGGGCATTAGACATACGCTCACTTGGTATCCCTCAGCTTGCTGGGCCAGGATGGATGGGTATGTACTGGAGCAAGTGGTAATGCCATTAGCCCCATTGCCTAAGCCTGGGCAGGTTTTGGGGTCCCACGCAGAAAGAGCTAGTCGTACTTTGGACCCTGCTGTTACAGGTCCTTTAGGTCTCCTCTCTTGGAGGTTATTGAAGATGGTTTGGCCAGAACAGTGTAAGAGTGGCTGAGGTGGAGCAGTGAGATGGCTTTCACTACGACCTTGTAGTCCATGCTGAGGAGCAAAACTGGGTGCCAGTTCCTTAGCTCAGAGTTTCCCCTTCTTCGGCAGCAGGGTGAGCACAGCTTGCCTGCGCGACAGGGAGGCACCCTGCGCCCTAAGGACTCAGCCCAGATGGTGGCAAGGGCCAGGCTGAGGACGGCCCAGAATATGCAGTAGAACTCTGCAGTAAGCCCATCTCTCAGCTACCAGGACTTTACCTGGCTGGTCCCAGAAGCTCTTACAGCAGATTTCATTGGCACCTCAGCTCCTCCTGGGGGAAACTTGATCTAGTGCAATAGCCACCGATTTGCTAAGGAATGATGCAAACTTACCCCTGCCCTACTGCAGTCAAATGGGAATTTTCCCCAGGCAATGGGGAGCTGTATGAGACTGTCTCCCTGTCCCTGGCTCAGTCCATCCCTTCCTTCTTCTGTCCAGGGCTGGGCTGAGGCATAAGAGCCCTTAATGCTAGGGTTCAATCAGCAGAGGATTCTGCCTGCACCCCATGTAACAAGCCTCCCAAATACCCTGAGAGAACCTGCTTCAATAAAGGTTCAGAGTAGCAGCCGCGTTAGTCTGTATTCGCAAAAAGAAAAGGAGGACTTGTGGCACCTTAGAGACTAACAAATTTATTTGAGCATACGCTTTTGTGAGCTACAGCTCACTTCATCGGATGCTTTAATACAGAACACCTCTAACCGCACACCCCAAATTGTCACCTACCACCCCACATGGAACCCACATGGGGTATCAAATAACTACACCCCATACTCAATGGGGACCCCATCCCAAAAGAAACCTTTTCCAAACCCCCTTTTCTGGCCTTCAAACAACTTCCCAAGCTCATCATCAGAAGCAAGCTGCCTACAGACCAGGACACCCCAAAACAGCACCAAAACCTTCCACGCAACAGATGCAAAACCTGCAGACAAGTCTCTAATGCTACAATGAGCAGCCCCCCACAACACAGCACTCAAAATCCATGGGTCCTACAAAAAAGAAAAGGAGTACTTGTGGCACCTTAGAGACTAACAAATTTATTAGAGCATAAGCTTTCGTGAGCTACAGCTCACTTCATCGGATGCATTTGGTGGAAAATACAGAGGGGAGATTGATATACACACACAGAGAACATGAAACAATGGGTTTATCATACACACTGTAAGGAGAGTGATCACTTAAGATGAGCCATCACCAGCAGCAGGGGCGGGAAAGGAGGAAAACCTTTCATGGTGACAAGCAAGGTAGGCTATTTCCAGCAGTTTCCTGTTTCCTGCTGGCTATAACCAGCAGTTAACAAGAACATCTGAGGAACAGTGGAGGGTGGGGTGGAGGGGAGAAATAACATGGGGAAATAGTTTTACTTTGTGTAATGACTCATCCATTCCCAGTCTCTATTCAAGCCTAAGTTAATTGTATCCAGTTTGCAAATTAATTCCAATTCCGCAGTCTCTCATTGGAGTCTGTTTTTGAAGTTTTTTTGTTGAAGGATAGCCACCCTCAGGTCTGTAATCGAGTGACCGGAGAGACTGAAGTGTTCTCCGACTGGTTTTTGAATGTTATAATTCCTGACGTCTGATTTGTGTCCATTTATTCTTTTACTTAGAGACTGTCCAGACTGAAAGCTTATGCTCAAATAAATTTGTTAGTCTCTAAGGTGCCACAAGTACTCCTTTTCTTTTTGTGAATACAGACTAACATGGCTGCTACTCTGAAAAATGGGTCCTACACATACCTATCACAACGTGGTATACCTCAGCTGGTACCCTACATGTCCAATAGCAAGTATGAGGGTGCAACTAGACAACCACTGTGCTGTCCATGTCCCTCTCACAGGAAAATGATAAATGACAAACACCCCATCACCTATGAGTGAACACATTTCACAAAGTGATCACTCCATGTCTGACTTCTCAGTCCTTGTCCTCTAAGGAAACCTGCACAACACCTTCAAAAGACAAGCCTGGGAGCTTAAACTGAGAACTTTGCTAGACACTAAATCTCATGGACTGAACAGAGACACTGGATTGATGGTTTATTACAACAATCTGTGACCCACTAAAACCCCCAAGTTAATAGTAAACCCAAGCTAAAGGTGGCAATTTTGCAACAGAAAAGTTTCAAAAACAGACTCCAAGGAGAAACTGCTGAGCTTGAATTAATATGCAAACTAGATACCATTAACTTGGGTTTGAATAGAGACTGGGAGTAGCTCGGT